>NC_056731.1:1935289605-1935589605 GCF_019279795.1 Protopterus annectens
TGAGGACCATGTGCCCTGAATGCATCTTCCTGCCATGTGGGGCCCCCAAGCATAATCTGATGCATCCATTGTTAGTGTCTGCCTGGCTGGGGGTAATGTGAATGGCTGTTCCTTGTTGTGGTGACAAGCCTTCACCCACCATCGAAACTCCTGTTGCAGGCAGGGAATGAGAGTAATCATTGTTTCCAGGCTGTGGCAATGTTGAGTACAAACACTTTTTAGGTACCATTGAAGTTTCCTCATATGCAGTCTTGCATATGGAATTAGTAGGATGCAGGATGTCATGAAGCCCAAAGCCTGCAGAATTTTTCTTGCAGGTAACTGGGCCTTTGTTGCCAACATTTTGAAATAGGTAGTCAGTTGCCTTTGTTTGTCAGGCATGAGATAAGCCATCTGGGCAGCTGTATTTAAGCTTGCACCCAGGAATACCTCTTGAGAGGGTACTAGTTTTGATTTCATTTCGTTGACTGTGTACCCTAGGCATGTTAGAAGTCTTTTCACAAATGCCAGATGCTGTAGAAGAATGTCCTTGTTCTCTGCTTGAATTAGACAGTCGTCCAAATAAGGATATATTTGTATTCCTCTTTGTCTGTAGAATGCAATAACTGGTGCCAGGCACTTTGTAAAGACCCTGGGCGCAGTAGATAAGCCAAAGGGCAGTGCAGAGAATTGGCAATGCATTGAGCCCGCCTTGAATCTGAGGTATCTTCTGCATGATTATCTGACTGGGACATGCAGGTATGCCCTCTTTTAGGTCTAAAGTCACAAGCCAAGCATTCTTGCCCAGCATGGGCAGAAGCTGCTGCAAAGTCAACATTTTGATTTTTGGAATGTCCAGGAATGTGTTCAGAATAGATAGGTCCAGTATTGGTCTCCAGGCCTTGTCCTTTCTGGGTACGAAGAACAGTTGAGTAAAATACTTGTCCCTGCTCTCGCTCTGGTACTTGCTGAATGTCCCCCATGTCCATGAGGGATGAGACTTGTTTTTGCACCTCTGCCCATTGATTTTTTGGCAGATCTGGCCAGCCGTTTGCCTTTGGCAGGGTATGAAAATGGAAATTGTAGCCTTGTGACACTATTTAGAACCCACTTGTCCTGGGTTATAATCTGCCAATTTTGAGAAAAAAGTGCTAATTTTCCCCCTAAGGGTGCTGCCAGGAGATAAAGTGCTTGGTGCAGGCAGGGGGAAGTCATTGGGACTGTTTCCTGTATGGTTGTGATTTGTCTTCTCCATCTTTGGAGGTATAAGCACCCCATAGCTTTGACCTATATGAACCTTGCGCCTGGGATCTGCCTCTAGGGTGTCTTGATCTGCCCCTTTGAGGTCTGACACAGGAAAGGACCAATTCTTTGTAGGCCAGTGTCTACTAAACCTAGGTAACTGTACTTGTAAAAAATCTTTGACAGTTTGCATAGATTTAGCTTTGTCCTCCATTTTCTTTAACACCTCTTCTGCCTTAACATCAAACAAGGTATCATGCTGTAAAGGTGCATCTAATAATTTAACTTTGACATGATCAGGCAGATTTTGTTCCTTTAACCAAGCATGCCTCCTAATTACAGAACCCGTAACTGCGGCCCTGCAGGAGGCCTCCAAAGAATCAAAACCAAATTGCAAAGTATGCTTTCCAACTTGTTCAGCTGCATGCAATAAATCCTGCATTTCCTTTTTTTCTGCACATTCAGAGTTTAACAACATTTTCTGCTTAAGCAATGCCATGACATGTTGCTGATATTTGAGCATATGAAACTGACAGTTTAAGGCCCTTATAGCCAAGTTAGCAGATGTGCAAACCTTTTTTCCCCATCTATCCAGTGCCCTAGAATCCCTGTCAGAGGGGGTGGGTTTTTTTGCAGTGGAAGCCTTAACTCCTTTGGGTCCCTGTGAAATAGTTTCTGGGTCTGCAGCAGGGTTTTTAAAAAGGAATTTATGAGAGTCAGGAACCCTGTAATATCTGTCAGGCTTAACAGGAGCTGGAGGTAAGGAGTCAGGGGTCAGACTAGACTCCGAAAACACATCATCTACAATGTCTAACACAGGTGGAATGGCTAGAGGCCTGTGTTGAGGTAGGATAAGGAAATCCCTCAGCCTCTTTTTAGATTCTGAAAAATCTTGGCTCTCCCAGTGGAAATGCTCCCTCATGGTATGCAAGGTTTCCCCAAAAGAATAGTCCTCCGGAGGAGAAGCTGAAGGTATAGATTCTTCAGCATCAGAATCCTCATAGGGGGAAGAGAATATTCTTGATCAGAAGTGGAATCAGAAAAAATAGAAACCTGATATGAAGATTCATAGTCAGTCTATTGCCTAGGCCTCTTATCAGGAGGGGGATGGGAACCCCTGATCAAGGTAATCAAGTCTTTGGTCATTTTGAGCATTTGTTTTTTGGGCATAGAGGCCTGTCCACGTGGCTCTTGAGTTTGTTTCTTTGCTTTAGAAGGTGCTTTAGTCTTTGCCTTTTTTTGCCTACCCAAGGTACATAAAAATCTGGAGCGACCTCCGGGTCGACCAATTGTGTCTGCTTTTGATTTTTTTTACATACAATTTGTGTGGTTTACTACATGAACATCTGTTAAAGGAAGTTATTAAATTGCCTTCGTATATCAAGGATTCCTTTGATTTTCTGAATAAAATTAAGAATATCTGTTGGTTAGAAGGCATGTATTTTATCACCACTGATGTGGTGAGTTTATATACAAATATAATACACAGATTTGGTCTGGAAGCAATACTAACTTTCATGGGTGACCACCCTAAAACACATTTCATGTTGGAACTCACAGAGTTCTGTTTGACCCATAATATTTTTGAGTTTAATGGCACCTTATATCAACAACTGAAGGGAACAGCGATGGGGGCTGCTTTTGCCCCAGCCTATGCCAATTTATTTATGGGCCTTTTTGAAAATAAATATATCTACAAACATTCTTTTTTTAAAAAATATGTCATTGGTTACTATAGATTTATAGATGATTTAATTTTTATATGTGATGGGGGATATAATTTATCTACTACATTTATTAATGAATTGAATAATAATGAATTTGGTATTAAATTTGATGACACTTGTATAGGAAATAAAATTAATTTTTTAGATATTTCACTTATTGGAATTAATGGCAAAAAAAATAACTACAAGTATACATAGAAAATTTGATAAAATTAATTGGAAAATGTGTGGCACTAGTTGTCATCCGATTCACACATTAACAGCCATTCCATATGGAGAATTAAAAGACTGAGCAGTGATGCCTCTTTAGCTGCTAGTGAAGCTTTGAAAGCGGCTAATATGTTTATTGATAGAGGCTATAATGAATTAAATGTCATGAATAGCTTTAATGAAGTATTTAACAATAAAAAATCAAATAGTAAATACAGTTCTATAAAATATAATAATAATGAACAAAATGTAGATAAATTATTTTTTGTAACTAAATACACAAATTTTTCTCCTGTGATTAATGGTATAATAAGAGAATATTGGGACTTTGTTAAGAAGGAAATTATCGCACTGAGAAATGTACAATTAGTGACATTGTATAAGAGAGGCAGAAATATACAAGATTTTCTGGTACACAGTGTATATAGGGAAAAGCAAAATTTTATGGTAACTAATATTAATGAAGCAGGTACTTTTCCATGTAATAATTGTTCTATTTGTAAATACATAAATATGGAAATAAAAGAAATTAATGGTAAAAAATTTTCCAATAGAGCTAAATACTCTTGTCTTAATACAGGGGTTATTTATGTTATTTTTTGCCCTTGCAAAAAATACTATATTGGTGAAACTAAACGGACTCTATCCCATAGAATAAAGGAACATGTTAGAGATGTGAGAAACAGAAAGATGAATAGTCCCATTGCAGAACATTTTAATAACAAACATGATGGTAATTTAGAATGTATGAAAGTTTCTATTTTAGAACATGTACCACTACATTTTAATAATGTTATTCTTCAAAAAAATGTGTTAAGACAAAAGGAATCTCTTTTAATTATGAAATACAATACTTTAAGTCCTTATGGACTAAATAAGGAATGCAATTGGCACAGTTTTATATGACTATTGTAACTTTAAAAGTTCTAGATCTTATAATTGAATAATTAATTGATTGTTTAAATGTATTAATTGATGAGTTTTGCTATATATATCACTTTGAATGTGCATCCTGTTTTCTACTCTGTAAAGGCTGTTGGCCGAGGCGCTAAGAGAAGTGAGATATTTTTGCTTATTAAATTTTTGAAAGTTGAGCTGTTACTCACTGGTGTTCTTTTGGTCGTTGCTGTTATATGAAGGTATAGATTCTTCAGCATCAGAATCCTCATAGGGGGAAGAGAATATTCTTGATCAGAAGAGGAATCAGAAAAAATAGAAACCTGATATGAAGATTCATAGTCAGTCTCTTGCCTGGGCCTCTTATCAGGAGGGGGATGGGAACCCCTGATCAAGGTAATCAAGTCTTTGGTCATTTTGAGCATTTGTTTTTTGGGCATAGAGGCCTGTCCACGTGGCTCTTGAGTTTGTTTCTTTGCTTTAGAAGGTGCTTTAGTCTTTGCCTTTGAAGCTGAAGTCGGTTTAATGTAAAGATGTTTAGGTCTGAATACACCCTCAGAAGCCGGTGCCTGCTCAGCGGCTCCGGACCCTTCTGAGGGAACAGTGTCCAAGGCTCCAATACCTTGAGTTTCCAGTGGCATAGCTGACTCCACGTGGGAGTCGGTAGCGGCCTGCGACTCTAAAGTAGCAGGCGTCAGGGGCTGCAAAAGCACCTCACTGAGAACTGGCGAACTGGCAACTGGCTTAGGAGAAGCTCCGTCGTCGGTTTTGGGCCTCAGTTGTTTATCTCTCTCCTTTTCTTTGCGTTTTTGTGAACTCCGGTACTCGGATGGCTATCCGACGACATTTCTGGATAATTAAACCGGCGTCCAAAATAGTTTAAAGCAAAATCATACCGACGCTTAATAGTGCGTTGGTTAAATCTAGCACAAAACCGACAACCAGAAACGTTGTGATCAGGGCCTAGGCAAGGAATACAGTAAGAATGAAAGTCCTTTTGAGGTATTTGCTTTCCACAAGAAATGCAATTATTAACTTTTTCTGACATCAGTCTGGAGCAAGAAAAAAGTTTCCCCAATGGGGTACTTAGCTTTATTGAAGACTTTGGGTCTGAAACTCGAACACGAAAATCTCAGGAGTCGGCTGACCGGCACTTGCAAACTGCTTCTGCTTCGGGCACCGCGCGGCAAGAAAGACTGAAGAAAATGCCGTCGGCTGCTTCTTTTATACCCCTGACAACCTGACGTCAGGGAAGGGGCCGACGCAGGACACAAGACTTTGGAATTCAGGCTGACTGAGGGCAACCTGCCAGCAGGATTACCCAAATGTAATGACTGCAACAGTGAAACACGAAGAACATCTGACAATTGAGAGCTCTGATAGCTAAGGTTGCAGAGGTGTATACTTTCTTACCCCATCTATCCAGAGCTCTGGAGTATTTGTCAGAAGGAAGAGGATTCTTGGCAGAACTAGTCTTAGCTCCTTTATGTCCCTGTGTAATGACCTCAGGGTCTGCAGCAGGATTCCTGTACAGGTATTTGTGAGAATCCGGTACTCTGTAGTATCTGTCAGGTTTAATTGGAGCAGGAGGCATGGCATCAAGGGCTAAGCTGGATTCATGTAAAACATCATCCACCACTTCCAAAACAGGTGGGATGGCCAGGGGTCTGTGCTGGGGCAGGTCCAGAAACTCTCTAAGTCGTTTCTCTGACTATGGGAAGTCTTGAGATTCCCATTGAAAATGTTCCCTGAGGGAGTGAAGGGTTTCCCCAAAGGAGAGGCCCTCTGGAGGGGAGGCAGAAGGGATGGATTCTTCTGCATCTGAATCCTCATAAACAGTTAAGGGCTGCTGCTCCTCTTCAACAGCAGAATAATCAGATTCCTCAGACTCTTGGTCTGTCATAATTTCTGGAGAAGGATGCTTTTTCCTTTTTGGAGTAGGGGCCTGAGTACCTCAGATAAGGGAGGTGAGATCCTCTGCCAGTTTAAGCATGTGAGGTTGGGGTGAGGGAGCAGTAGCAAGATGGTGGCTAGAAGCAGATTTCCAAGGAGAGGCCTGGCTTCTAGGCCTGAGAGAATCCGTCGGTCTCTAAGAAGTAGTAGTCGGATGCGAAGACTTTTTTGTCTAGAATCGGTAGTGCGAAAGGCCTCCTTGGAAGCCAGTGCCTGCATCGTGGCTCCAGACACAACCAAGGCAGAGACAGCCAAAGGCTCAGAAGACGAAGTGGATTTCTGCGGCATACCAGACTCCTAAAGGGTCTCTGCAGAGGCCTGTGGAGAAAGCGAGTTGGGCATCAGGGGTTGCGAAAGCGCCTCACTGAATTCCAGAGAACTGATGACTTGCTTAGTGGTAGCATCTTCAGAAGGCTTAGCCTTGCGTGGCCTGCCTCTATCTTTACCTCTACGTTTTTTCGGAATGTCGACAGATTGTTGGCTGACAGACGCCATATCGGAATTCGAAGATGGAACATGAAAATAACTGTCTACAAAAAGAGCTGTATGGCAAATGTTTCTTGCATTAGAGAGGGCACAGAACCAGCAATGAGGGATGTTGTGGTCTGGGCCTAAACAAGTTATGCAGTAAGAATGAAAGTCTCGGTGTGGGATCTGTTTTCCACAGGTGGACAAATGTTAACTTTTTCAGACATTGGTTAGAGCAAGAAAAAAGGATCTCCAACGGAGTACTTAGCTTTAGATGTTTTCTGCTGAAATTCAACTTCTGGTAGCGACCGACCAGCACTTGTGCGAACTGCTTCTGTTATGGGCTCCACAGCAAGAAAGACTGATGTAATGACGTCAGCTGCCTTGCTTTATAGCATTGACAACCTGACGTCAGACTAAAGGTGACGGCAGCCGGCGCACAAAAACATTGACTCTGGTATTCGGGCCGACCGAGGGCTAACACAGCAGGGATAACCCACGGGTCATGACTGCAACAGTGAAACACGAAGAACATCTGCATTTTAGGGCCTGTTCCCAAACATGCATGGCTAGCCAACAGCATGTTACCCTTTGCTTGCTGATGAACACACCACTGTGTTGAGGTCTGTTACTACATGTTACGAACCAGGTCTTCAGATTGTCCTGAAGGTTTTGAGAGTCTAAACTACTATTAGCTCCTTTATGTTTAAGAGTACCTTTGCTTTCCTGGTATCCTATTTCCCCTATGCTTCAAGATCCATGGAATGTTCCCCAAATTTCCATGTCTGAGGAGTCAGCTCATTTACAATGAATAGCTGAATCCATCATTCCAATTTTTTTCCCTAGGGTAGAATTGGGATGATATGCTCCAGGAGGTGAGAGTGTTGTTAATGAGTATTCTTCAAGTACAAAGGTTTTCTCATGTGCATTCAGACTACAGGCATCTTCAGTATGATCGATGTCAAGTGGCCCAGAATGCTCAGAAACTTCCTGGCAGTTAACAGTGTTTTCTTCTAGCATAGGCTGAAAGAAGGCAGAAAGGGATTTTGCCTTTTCCTGTGGTAAATATACCACTTCTGAGTTGGTATCTGAGACGGCACCCTGAAAGATCACCATTCTGGCAAAGTGCAAGTTCAACATTTGTTCATTTAGGGAGAATCTCAGGAAGGCAGTCCAGGGTGCACTCCATTACCCTCCGCATCTTCTGAAACAAGCAGTTGTTAGGTAGGGATAAATCTGGATGCCTCTGGTTCTGAAATGAAATTTTATTAATGCCAGGCATTTTATTAAACTTTAGATGCAACAGCCAAACTAAAGGGCAAGGAAGTAAAGTGGTAAGGGTGACTTCTGACTGGCACAAACCTCATGTACTGCCTGTTTCTTTAAACTATAGAGATGTGGAGATGGTCACCCTGGAGACTCAATGCCATTAGCAAGGCCTTAGAACCCAGGATTGGCAAGATAGTCTGTAAACATCTTAATTTTTGGAACTTTTTGGAATTTGTTTTTGAGGACTCCATTACCCACCTTTTCTTGGAATAAGAAAATGCTGGAGTAAAACCATTCATTCTCCAAGTTAGAGGGAATGGGTTCTACGATTCCTTGCAGTATCACTTTTCATAAAAGGAGGGGGATTACATGTTTCTGGATTTTTGGTACAGCTAAAAGTTCTCTCACTCTCTTTATTTTATGTAATTTGTAGTCTCGACTCCCAGAAGAAAAATTTGTAACACCCACTGATACAAAGGTATGCTTGAACAATTCTGATATGAGACAGGCAAGCAAGCCATCTATCCTGGGGCAAAAAGGGATGGGAATGGAGGTTGAAGGGCTAATTTGGGAGTTCTGAGGAAGGGAGAGGGGATGGTTTTGTCACAGCTGCCCCCTGTTGGGGAACTCAGCCCTGAGGACTATTATACCTCCTGCTGCTGCTTTCTTTTGAATATAACCTTCTTACCTTTTACCTGTGTATATTCCCAGTCTCCAGTAGGAAAGATCCTTGCTTACAGGGGTAATTTTCTCTGTACTTAGGAAGAAGATGAACCTTTGTTTGACAGTTTCCCCTTTAGCCTCCATTTTAATCACACTGTAAGATAAGGTTCCAAAGAGCAACTCCTTACCCAAGACAGCATTAAAAAAGTACAGTTGCGTACACTTACCATAAATGTAGATGTTCGAGTGTATTCACTGTTGCAGTCATTACATTTGGGTTATCTGCCTGCAGGTAGCCCTCAGCTGGCCTGAATACCATAGTCTTGGATTCCTGCGTCGGATGCTGTCTCTTCTTCCATGACGTCAGGGGTATAAAACATGCAGCCGATGCCATTACATCAGTTTTTCTTGCCCCAGATGTCAGGTGCCCCCACAATGGGAAGCAATCATATGTTATGGTACGCCTCCATCAAAAAGCAAATACACCAGAAAGCTTAGATATACCAAACAAGAAGGAAAGGTAGAGCCAAGAGAAGTCAGGTGGCTGGAGGGAGGGCAACCAGGACTGCAACAGTGAATACACTCGAACATCTACATTTATGGTAAGTGTACACAATTGTGGTATGCTCTTCGTGTTTCACTGTTGTAGTCATTACATTTGGGTTGATTCCCAAACCTAAGGAAGGGAGGAGGAAGCTAGAGAGCATTAGGGCCAGCTATTAAGCCCTGCAAGACTGCAGTGGCAAAACCAGCTCTGGATTTAGAAAAAAAAGCATGTGGTAATGCTTGGTGAAGGTATGTACAGAGCAGTAGCAGTTTCTAGAATGTCCCAGGTAGGGACTCCTCTGAGAAAGGCTGTAGAGTTAGATGCAGCCCTGGTGGAATGTGATCTTATCCCCTGTGGGGTAAGTTTTCGATGGTGCTTATAGCAGAAATGAATTCAATGGGCTATCCATTTAGAAATGGTTTGCTTTGAAATGGTCTTCCCCTCTGCCCCTGCAGCAAAGTCAACTAGGAGCTGTTCAGATTTTCTGAGAGGCTTATTCCTGTCCAAATAAAATCTAAGTTATCTGTGCACGTCCAAACAGTGCAGTATTCATTCTCTTTTGTTTTGTGGATTTGAGAAAAAAGGTAGGCAAATGAATGGACTGATTTAGGGCCACACTTGGGCATAAAGGAAGGATTGGTCCTGAGGGAAACCCTGTCTGCACTGAAGATAATGAAGGGCTCCACTGCTATGAGGGCCTGTAATTCAGACACTCTTCTTGCTGAATCGATGGCTAGAAGGAAGGCTGTTTTCCAAGAAAGGAATTTCAACTCTGCAGGAGAAGCTGGTTCAAATGAAGGGAGAGTGAGCTTTTCCAATACAAAGTTAAGGTCCCAGGCTGGAGTAGGGGCTCGCCTGGGGGAGTCTTAAACATTTGGCCCCTCTGAGGAATTGCTTTAGCAGGGGGTGATTCAGTATTATAATGTGCTGAAATGGCAGAGGCATGAATTTTAATTGACGAGAAAGATAGGCCCTTGTGGAGCATTTCTGTTAACTACTGAAGAATATGAGGTAAGCTGGGCACCGTTGTGCCCATCCCCTGAGTCTGGCTCCAGGAAGAGTATCTTTTCCACTTTTCAACATAGGATTTTCGAGTACTAGGCCTCCTTGCTTCCAGAATGACATCTAGCACCTGCTTACTGAGGGATGCTATTGGAGAGCTCAAAGAATTAGCCAGGCTGCAAGATTCAGTGTTTGAAGCTGAGGGTGCAGAATCTGTCCCACCTGCTGGGACAGCAGGGAAGGTGTCTGAGGTAGGTGCCATGGATCCAGCAGTATCTTACTGCTCAAGAAGGGGTACCCATGCTGGCATGGCCAGTCTGGTGCAATCAGTATTGTCCTTGGCTTGTCCTGTTTGATCTTTGGAAGAACCTTCGAGAGGAGAGGCAGAGGGGGAAAGGCATAAACAGAGAGGCTTTCCCAGGTAAAGGACAGAGCATCCACTTTCCAAGCTTGACTGTGGGGAGTCCTTGTGCAGAATTTGTCCGACTGGTAGTTCTGAGGGGAGGCAAACAGGTCTATCTCTGGATTCCCCCATTTGTTCCTCAAGAGGTTGAATATTTTTGGTTCCAGTTTCCATTCGTGTGGGTCCATGAGATTTCTGCTTAGGTCATCTGCCACTGAATTTCGCTTGCCTGGCAGGAATTGAGCTTGTAGGTGCACTTGGTAGCTCAAGGCTGTGTTCCACAGAGCCATGGCTAGTCTGCAGAGATGGTATGAGTGGGTTCTCCCCTGCTTCTTTATGTACCACATAACTGTGGTGTTGTCTGCCTTTACCAATAACTGTCCTGGAAGGATGTCGTCTTTGAAGGCTATCAGGGAATTCTGTACAGCTAACATTTATTTTTGGTTGATATGCAGGAGCATCTGACTAAGGTTCCATTTGCCCTGAATGCACTGCCCTGTCAAGTGAGCCCCCCTCCCCCCCCCATGCATACTCTGATGCATCTGTTGTTAGGGTTTGGGTGGCAGGAGGTAGAGTGAAAGGGAGCCCTTTGTTGTGGTAGCAGGCCTCTGCCCACCAAAGAAACTCTGTCTTTATACAAGGAATGATAAGAATCATTGACTCCAGGTCCTGAGAATGTTGACACCATAGGCTTTTTAGATACCATTGCAGTTTCCTCATATGCAGTCTTGCATAGGAATTAGTAGAATGCAAGAGGCCATGAACCCCAGGGGCTTGCAGAATTTTCCTTGCAGATAGCTGGGTCTTTGTGGCCAGTAGTTTGAAGTAGGCTGTCAAACTTGTTTCTCGGGAGTGAGGAAAGCCATCTGGGAAGTTGTGTTCAAGCTTGCTCCCAGGAATACAATCTGTTGGCAGGGTACTAGGTGATATTTCTTTTCGTTTATGGTGTACCCCAGTGAGGTTAGAAGCTTCTTTACGAACACCAAATGTTTTAATAGCAAGTCCTGACTTTCTGCCTGAATCAGACAATCGTCCAGGTATGGGTACATTTGAATATTTCTCTGCCTGCAAAATACAATGGTTGGAGCTAGACACTTTGTGAAAACTCTGGGCGCAGTAGATAACCCAAAGGGAAGTGCAGAGAACTAATAGTGCATGGAGCCTGCCCTGAAGCACAGATTCTCTTATTGGAATGTGCAGGTAAGCTTCCTTTAAGTCTAAGGTTGCCAATCAGGCATCTTTGTCTGGCTGTTGAAGTGTTAGCATTCTGAAATTTGGGATTACCAAAAAGGTGTTTAGAATAGAGAGGTCCAGGATAGGATGCCAGGAGCTGTCTTTTCTGGGTACCAGGAAAAGACTTGAATAAAAACCTTGTACCCTTTCTTATGCTGGGACAGGTTGAATAGCCCTGATACTTAGAAGAGAGAGAACCTGCCGGTAAGCCTCTGCGCACTGATTTGGGGGTAGGTCTGGCCAACCGTTTGGGGTTGGTAGGGAGTGGAAGTGTAATGTGTATCCTTGGAAAACTATATTTAAAACCCATTTGTCCTGGGTAATGAGTTGCCAGTGTTTTGCATGCAGGGCGAGCTTTCTTCCT
Source organism: Protopterus annectens (assembly GCF_019279795.1). Classification (NCBI taxonomy): domain Eukaryota; kingdom Metazoa; phylum Chordata; order Ceratodontiformes; family Protopteridae; genus Protopterus; species Protopterus annectens. Next base: position 1,935,301,563 of record NC_056731.1, read on the forward strand.
TAGGGAGCAGGCAGTTGAGCAGGGCTTGGAAGGGTTAAGGTTAAGTCATTGTGACATTTTTCCGTAGGGGGTGTCTTACTACTTCCTGCTTTGGAAGTGGGAGCCCCCCCACTGCTTAGACCTGTGTGTAGCCTGAGACTGTAACCTAGGTGGTCTGCTGTTCCAGGGTTTGGACTGAGAAGACCTGGAAGAGACTGGAAAGGACCAATTCTTTGAAGGCCAATGCCTACTAAATCTGGGAGGCTGTACTTGCAGGAAATCTTTAACAGTTTGCATAGATTTAGCTTTTTCCTCCATCTTTCTGAGGACTTCTTCTGCTTTGCTGCCAAACAGGCAGTCTTGGTTTAAAGGAGCATCCAGTAATTTAGCTTTAACATGATCTGGCAAGTTTTGCTCCTTAAGCCAAGCATGCCTTCTAAGTACAAACCCAGTGACAGCAGCTCTGCAAGATGCTTCTAAAGAGTCAAAACCACATTGCAAAGAATGTTTACCAACTTGTTCAGCAGAATGCATTAAATCCTGTAATTCTTTGTGTTAAGCACAGTCAGGAATCAACATAATTTTCTGTTTAAGTAGTCCCATAATATGCTGCTGGTACTTTAACATATGAAACTGGCAATTTAAAGCCCTAATGGCCAAAGTAGCAGAAGTGTATACCTTCTTGCCCCATCTGTCCAAGGCTCTAGAATCTCTATCAGAAGGGGTAAGATTTTTGGCAGCAGTAGCCTTAATGCCCTTTGGACCTTGGGAAATGGTCTCTGGATCTGCAGTAGGATTCTTGAAGAGGAACTTGTGGGAGTCAGGTACTCTGTAATACCTTTCAGGTTTTCTGGGAGCTGGAGGTAAAGTGTCTGGGGACAGGCTCGATTCCAAGAAAGCATCATCTGCAATGTCCAGAACAGGAGGGATAGCTAAAGGTCTGTGTTGAGGAATTAGTAAGAATTCCCTAAGCCTTTTTTTGGAGTCAGAGTAATCCTGGCTTTCGCAGCTGAAATTCTCCCTAAGAGTGTGCAAGGTTTCACCAAAAGAAAAATCTTCTAGAGGGGAAGCAGAGGGAATGGAATCCTCTGGATCAGAATCCTCATAGGTAGATAAGGGCAAATCCTGGTAACCAGAAGAAACAATAGATATCAGAATCCTGATCAGAAGAATCAGAAGGAAAATCAGTTCTAGGTCTCTTAGAGGGGGAAGGCTGGCTTCCCCTAATTAAAGTAATAAGGTCTTCAGCCATTCTAAGAATTTGTTTTTTAGGCATATGGGCCTGACCATGCGATTTGGACACCGGTTTTCTAGGCGTGGGTCGGGTTTTAGGCCTGGATTAAAAAGATGGCATTGGTTTAAAATGCAAGTCTGTAGGACTGATTACACCCTCAGAAGCCGGTGCCTGCACAGCGGCTCTGGACCCATCCAAGGTAGAGACATAGGTCCATACTTCATACTAGGCTATCTGCCCTAAGGCATTTATAAGCCTAGCCAGAGTGTGCTTGGCTTTCGCCACCCCTTGGAATGGGTATACTGTGACCGTTTTAAGGTTAGGATCCGCAGGTTCCATAGTCAAAGACGCATCTTGTGGCATACCGGAGTCCGAATCAGTCTCAGTAGAGGCATGTGAATCTGAAGTAGCGGGTATCAGGGGCTGCGAAACTGCCTCACTGAGTACCGGCGGACTGGTCACTAGCTTAACGGAAGCATCGTCAGTAGTTTTGGATGCGGTCTGTCTCTGTCTTTATCCTTACATTTTTTCAGAATATCAGTAGTCAGATGGCTTACCAAAGCCATTTAGGTATAGTTAAAACTGAGTACCAAAATAATTTGCTGCAAAAATAGACCGACGATGAATAGCTCGGGGGTTGAATAAGGCACAAAACCAACAGCGAGGGATGTCGTGGTCTGGGCCTAGGCAAGGAATGCAGTACGAATGAAAATCTTTATGAGGTATTTGCTTTCCACAGGTAAGACAATTGTTAACTTTTACTGACATCGGTTAAGAGCAAGAAAAAGGATCCCCAATGGGGTACTTAGCTTTTTTAAAGACTTTGTTTCCGAAACTCAAAAACGAAAATTTCAGTAGTCAGCTGACCGGCACTTGCGAACTGCTTCTGCTTTGGGCACTGCGCGGCAAGAAAGACTGATGTAATGGCGTCGGCTGCATGTTTTATACCCCTGACGACCTGACGTCATGGAAGAAGAGACAGCATCCGACGCAGGAATCCAAGACTCTGGTATTCAGGCCAGCTGAGGGCTACCTGCAGGCAGATAACCCAAATGTAATGACTGCAACAGTGAAACACAAAGAACATCTTGAGCTTTTACATCCTTAGATGGGGACTGGGTCTTCAGCCAAGAATGTTTCTTGATAACTGGATCCTGCTGCAGCAGTCCTGGATGCTTCATCCACAGCCTCACACCATTTTATGGGAAGCTTACTATTGCTAATCGTAGCAGTCACCAATGTTTCATTGTGCAAAACTACTTTGGAGCTGCCTAGTGATATGCTCCCGATACTTCAGAATGTGGCTTTAAACATTCAGGGCCCTGAAATCCAGGGATGATGATGTGCATACTCCACCCCCCTCAAAACCAGTCAACCAATCTGCTTTCCCAGTCACTGAAAACAGTATTCCACTCCAGATCCAGCCCACTTCCCTTTGTAGTTTCCAGGAACACTGGATCTGGTTCTGGAATGGAATTCTTTACAGAAACTTACGAGGGTTCTGAATCCTAAAGAATTTGTCAGGTCTTGACAGCAAGAAGTTGGGAATCTGACTCCAAGGATGCTGTCTGAAAAATATCTAAAAGTTCTTTCTGGACTGGAGGAATAGTCACTAGCTTAGGAGCTCAAGACTCAGAAGGTCCCAGTATCTCTTTTGGGAGTCGGTGGCTTCTTGAAATTGACACCTGAGGTGTTCTCTTATGACTGAGTGCGTGTCCCTGACATATCCACTGGTGGTGAATCAAAGACTAAAGTGCCCTCATTAGTTGTGTCAAACCCTTGAAGAGAAGGAAAGCTGGGTTCTGTAGTCCATTTTTTCTCATCTTTAGAATCAGAGCAGTCTGGGTTTCTTACATGGGGAACTTCCTTTTTCCTCTTTGGAGGAGGGAATCCGCATACACAGAAGTCTGTTCTGAATTGGACCACATACTACAAAGAAACTGAAGGAAACCTTGACCCAATTTAACCTAAACCTGGGAGGGAGGCTGGCTGAGGCTACTAACGGCAGTGAGACCTAACCAGAGGCAAGCTGTCTAGGGAAAAGGTAAAGGCACTAGGGTATTAGTGTGAACAGGCTTCTGGTGCAGATTTCTGAATCCTGGAGATGATGTCCTTTAATCTTTAAGCTGCAAATACCTTCATGAACAATAACTGTGGGGATTACTTTCTCCCACTCATCTATGGTCAAATGGCTTTCCAGGGCTGACATGTTTGAGAGGACCTTCAAACAGGGGTCTGGTAGAACACATCACCAGCCATAAGTGTGAAGGCTTCATTAGGAACAACTGCAGAATCCTCTTGACTGCAGGCAGGGATGGAGGTTATTCAAGTCTCTCCAAGCAGATGGTGCCCTCAGATCTAAGGGTATCTACTAAACATGAAAGTTTCTGGGTCTCCCTTTCTTTCTGCCTATGAATGTACTGCTTTTGAAGTTTATGTCCACACAACCTTCTTGCTGCGAGTTGACATCTATGGCAGATAACTGTTTGGCATGGTAGAACTGCAGGGCTTCCTGTCTTCTCTTAAGGTCTTTGGGTGAAATCCCTGGCAGATGCTACAAATCAGTCACGTTGTGTTCTGAGTCCAGGCAAAAAAAACATATTGCACATTGAAGTCTGGTATTTGAAACATGCAAGCACACCTGGTGATTTTCTCAAGTGGAAGACTTACCACACAACTGCATTCCCAGGTCCATTTCATGGATGCTTGCTAACAGATAATTAAAGATAAGACTAGAGAGGGAGGGGTAGTGAGGTAACTATCATTCAGTGTTCTTCAGTCATAGACTTGAACTAACGCTGGTCTAAGACTCACTCTCTTACAGCAGTCAATGGCAGAAACCACTTACATACCACATACATGATGTCTGAGATAAGGGGACTTCAAGTCATCCATAAGGAAGGGTGCTCAGCTCAAAGTCAGGCCAGGCATCAAACTCACTCAGTGGTAGATATCCCAAAAAGTTATGACTGCAACAGTGACCCAATTAAGAACACTGACATTTCTAAATAACTTAAGACAATGATATTAATAAACAAATAACGTTTAAGCGCAATTGTACTTTTGAGGTAATCATATGGATCAGTGACATAGGGACTTTTAAAACAGTGCTGAGTCAGCATCTGGGTTGCATCCTTCACAATTTAAGCACTTCCTCTGCCCCTTCTGATGAGCTATGCAGAACAAATGACACCACCACAAGCTTCAAACTGGCAATAAAATCCTTTATTGGATAAAATCCAAAATATTCCAAAACCAGAAAATCAAATGTGTTAAAAGTCCCCTTACAGTATCCAACGATAAGCGCTTTCGGAAAAATCCTTCATCAGATCGTAATCTTGAAAAACGGGGAACATAATTTAAAAAGAAAAAGTAACCAATCAAATTTAAAATACTAGATGACACTTTCTTTTATATAGCCAATGATCAAGAAGAAAAATAAATCCTAGATGAACCATTCAGGGAATAACTAATTTACATATCATCCAATGACATAAGCCACTTTTAGGCCAATCAACAAGTACTTGTAGCAGAAGGCTGCCCAATGGTTAAATAAACCAATCAAAAACAACTATTTTACACTTAGTGAACTTTTATCACATAGAACGACCTAATGGTTAAGAAACGGGCCGTACTTGGTGATTATCAATGATAGGGAGACTTTCCTTAATGAGTGCCAATCAGCACTGCTCATAGCATAATATAAACAATAAATAACCTAAGACAGCCATACCTAGGCTAACAAAGGGAAGGGGAACAATCCCCACCATAAGTGTGTCTAAATCGCCACCAAGCCAATAGTGGAAATATCTCACAACATAACATGTCAGCTCGTTCGCACAAGGCAAACCAATGGTTGCAAAATCGGGCTGTAAATAACAATAACAGCCAGAGGATATCATTCATAATAACCAGTTATGAAGTATCTAATATTCAAACAAACAGATAGTAAATAATTAACACAGACCACTCCATACGTTTTTTATATTGCTTCTTCATAAGATAAACCAATCATATCGTAAAAGATAATATCCAATACAAAAAGATAGTATCCAATAGGAAAAGGTATTTCTTAACAGCGACATGTCTTTATGAATTGCTACAACCACTATCAAAAATTAAGCGGCATAGCCATGTGTAACGTAAAAATACATCAACGAATCTTGCATGTATACCGCCAACATTACAACTTTGTTGACATTTCAAAATCACAAAAAAAACACAAAAAAAGCTGCACAATGCGACCATCAACACTGAAAAATATGTCTTTATATGAATATTATCAGCTATCAAACAGAATTGCATCAAATGCGTGTATCTTTCACATCATAAAAGATGAGGGAATATACCCAAAAGTACTGACAATCATAGCTGATCGCAATACAGCCTAATGGGCAATTACACCAATTGATGTGGATTCCCATAGTCCAATCCATATGGTTTTAGAGAATGAAGCAATCCAATCATAACATGAGTTACAACCAATGACAGGAGGCATATACTTCCTATACTCAATCAGCATAGCCTACCATAATAAATAACCAAAAAATTACAAAGGATCGTCGCATATTATGTAAGGCATCCTTAAGTAACATAAAAAATACTAAATAATATAAATTCATGTAAATAAACCATGTTACTGGTGACTCATGATCCCAAGGGAAAGACTATGGATAGCTGTTACAAATAACTGAAATCTGTACATCAGGCAAAGACGCATTGATGAATAATGTGAAAATACAAGTATATCACGTTGTAACCAATCATGGAGCATCAGATTAGCATGCAAACCAATGACAATAAACCATCAAAAGACCAATCAAAATACTTTATCCCACATTTAGTCCAATAGATGTGAAGGCATGTTGTGGGTGTTGAAGGCCAATAACAGAGAGCATTTACTTAGAAGAACCTATCAATGCTGAGTATAACCCTGACCACTCCAAATTGCAGGGCACCACCAAACAGGGAAAGTGCACTGACAAACACTGTCAAAATCACCATACGACATAAAAATCATCTATACTACCACCTTGTTAACGGCTAAGAATCACAAAGCAAGAATTCTAGCAAAACATTAGTAATGTTAGAGTTTGGGAATGAAAACGAACTTTTAAAGTCACCAGGAAGACTTTTCGTTTTCATTCCCAAACTCAACATAACTAATGTTACGCTAGGATTCTTGCTTTGTGATTCTTAGCCGTTAAAGTTAAATGCTGGTGGTATACATGCAAGATTTGTTGATGTATTTTTACATTACACATGGCTATGCTGCTTAATTTTTGATAGTGGTTGTAGCAAATCATGAAGCCCTGTCATTGTTAAGAAATACCTTTTCGTATTGGATACTATCTTTTTGTATTGGATATTATCTTTTATGATATGATTGGTTTATCTTAAAAAGAAGCAATATAAAAAACGTTAATGTTATGTTAATTATTTACTATCTGTTTGTCTGGATATTAGATGCTTCATAACTGGCTATTATGAATGATATCTTATCGCTGTTATTGTTATGTACAGCCCGGTTTTGAACCATTGGTTTGCCTTGTGCGAATGAGCTGACATGTTATGTTGTGAGATATTTCCGCTATTGGCTTGGTGGCAATTTATTGGTTATGGTGGGGATTGTTCCCCTTCCCTTTGTTAGCCTGGGTATGGCTGCCTTAGGTATTTACTGGTTATATTATGCTATGAGCAGTGCTAATTAGCACTCATTAAGGAAATTCTTCCTATCATTGATAATCACCAAGTACGGCCCATTTCTTAACCATTAGGCCGTTCTATGTGATAAAAGTTAAGTGTAAAATAGTTGTTTTTGATTGGTTTATTTAACCATTTGGCAGCCTTTTGCTACAAGTACTTGTTGATTGGCCTATAAGCGGCTTATGCCATTGGATGATATGTAAATTAGTTATTCCCTGAATGGTTCATCTAGGATTTATTTTTCTTCTTGATCATTGGCTATATAAAAGAAAGTGTCATCTAGTATTTTAATCGGTTACTTTTTCTTTTTAAATGATGTTCCCCGTTTTTCAAGATTACGATCTGATGAAGGATTTTTCTGAAAACGCTTATCGTTGGATCCTATAAGGGGACTTTTAACACGTTTGATTTTCTGTTTTTGGAATATTTTGGATTTTATCCAATAAAGGATTTTATCGCCAGTTTGAAGCTCGTGGTGGTGTCACTTGTTCTGCATTGCTTGTTTTCGTTTACCAGTGTGACACCTTCAGCAGTTGCAGGTATTTTTCTGTTTCCTTCTGATGAGCTGATCTGCAACTCTGAATGCAAGCCTGTTGCTATGACTTCAATAAACATATTTAAGTGCAACAAAGAGTTGGTACCGTACCAGTTTCCTTCTCCTCATCTCTTCATGTAACAACAAGGACCCTGTCCTGTAAGTTGGCCTCAGTAGTTTTATACAGCTGCCTTATGTTTCATTTCAGGACTTAGACCGCTTTTGTTTGAGAATCATAGGACAAGCACATCATTCTTGTCAGGTGGTTCCTGTTAATTACACAATGCCTCCAGGAAACAACCTTGGCTGACTTTCAGTCACAGCACTTTTTCTGCAACTGGTCTAGTCCTCATTTCATTTTATATATGGTACCAGTGCGGCTGTCAATTAACTGATTTGTGTAGGTTACAATCCCATGTGTTGCAGTGGTGTACTGGTGTACATCTGTAGTTCAAGAGAGATTTCACTGTGTGATACCTTAAACCTCCTGTAACTGAGGCCCATGGGATATATGCAGATGACCCCTTACGGACATAAGGGCATCAAATGTTTCAGCTACATGGCTTCGAAATGCCCATGATTTTTTTCTTTTTTTTCACTTTTTAAGTCTTTATGACTACGTTCAGGCCACTAAAACCAAACCCTCTAGCTGTGGACATGCATGTTTCAGTCTTTTTAGTGACCTTATCAGCAAATCATTAAGTGGATAGTTTGTCTATCCTTCAGAAACACATGATCTTTAAACCCAGCTGATGTCCATAAAGATTAAGATACCTGTAAGATATCCCAACTCACATCCAAATCCAAGGGTACAAAAGGTCACTGAACGATTTGTCTGTGTGACCTTATTTTACCACTTGGTTTGGATATTTCAAGAGACCAAATATCCTACTTTATATCCAAGTCTGCTTTTTTCCACTTTTTTTTAACAGTTGGAATGAACCAGTACATGTGTTTATTTCCTTCCAGCTATTTTGGGTTTGACCTGGTGTGCCAAAAATTCCCATTTATCTTAAAAACTCAAACCTTTGGCCATTGAACGCTGGCCCTTTAACTAAAATTAAGAGTTTTTTGAATGCCATGTGTAAAAACAATCAGGCATTATAACAAATCATGAGGAAGCATCCTTCACTTTGAACATTTCAGGGTACCTGGAGCAGCAGTACACACAGATGAGATACTTCATTAGTCTGAAACGAAACAGGTCAGCTGCTATTTGTGCCCAAGGTTGATCTGGAATATCATGTGGCATCATCCCCTACTTTTGATTCTCTAAAAGCATTCTGCAGACCTTACACAATCTCATAATATTTTTTCTTACAGTAAACATACTGGACCAAAACATCACATCCCTGGCTTACAAAATACCCAAATGGACTTCAGAGTCTGCTGCAATAACTGCTTCTGATTTAAACAAAGTCCCTGAGTCTAATTGGTTTCCTCCCCAAAGGTAAAACGGGATTGTACTCGCACAGCATAGCTTTCATCTGGCTACCCATTTAACACCACGTCCTTCAGGAGTTGCATCTCAACGTGAATGTTAATGCACTTTTTCAGCTCTGTTTTTTTCTCTGAAATACGCAGATAATCACTCACACCACCTCACCTTACTTTCCTAAAGCTCTTCTGTGGGATTTCCAGCCCTCAGATGACCCGACGTTGGCTCCCATACAAAAGCTTAAGCCTGGCTGCTGTAGGTGCGTGGGACATCACACGCAGGGGCCAGGAGTATAAATGTGATGGCCAGGAGTATAAATGTGATGGCACACACAGACCTCAGAACTTGAAGCCCAGAGAAGAGACTATAAGGCCAAGGAGAAACAAAAGCAAATGTCCTTACAGGGTGCAATGAGTGGCCTGCAGAGAGGGTATACCCTAGAGAAAATAGAGGATATCAGGGGGATGGAGGGTGGGAAGGAATACTGCAATATGGAAGAGAAGGACATCTATGGTTACGGTAAGATTTTACACAACTATTCAATGTCTTTCTATTCTCATGTTGCAGTATTCATACTGTGGGACAGTACCACAACTAGGAGGAATGGTGGGAGGTGGCCAATGTGCAGCATTCTAGGAATCCTTGCAGGATTGCCCTGGCAAATCCTGCTCTGGCCCTAGAGACCTGGTTCAGCTTGTAGTGCTTGGTGAAAGTATGGACTGTGGACCAGGTGGCTGCCTCCATGATGTAAGCGGTGTCCAGTCCTTTCATGAAGGCCTTAGAGGTAGCCGTGCCTCTGGTAGAATACGCTCGCACTCCTTGAGGCAATGGTTTGTAGTGATGAGAGTAGCAAAAAAGGATGGATTTTCTGATCCAGGAGGAAATAGTTTGTTTGGAGAATGCCTTACCCAGGGCCCTGGGATGGAAAGAAATGAACAGTTTGTCAGATTTTCTGAAAGACTTGGTTTTGTCCAAGTAGAATCTCAGTTGCCTATGTACATCTAGGGAATGGAGGATCCTCTCTGCGGAGTTAGTAGGAGAGGGGAAGAAGGTGGTTAGGTGAATGGACTGGTTTAAGGAAAGCACATTAACTACTTTGGGCGTAAAGGAGGGGTTAGTGCGTAGGGAAACCCTGTCATTGTGGAAGGTGGTGTAAGGAGGGCAAGCCATCAGGGGCTGCAATTCAGACACTCTTCTAGCAGAGGCAATGGCCACTAAAAGGATGGTTTTCTATGTGCACATTTGAAGAGATGCTGTGCTGGCTGTCTCAAAAGGGGGAAGGGTAAGCTTTTCTAGCACGAAGTTGAGATCCCAGGGAGGAGAAATGGCCTTTCTTGGATTTCTGATGTGTAAGACCCCTCTCAGGAAAAGGTTTGCATCCAGTCTAGAGAGAAGAGGCATCTGTGAAGGCAAGCATGCAGAAATGGCTGAGCGATGGACTTTGACAGAAGAATAAGCTAGCCCCTCCTTAATGACTCCGCAGGTATAGTTCAGGACCAGGGGAGGATCTGCTAGAAATGGGTCCTTGTTTCTCAGAGAACACCATTTCGAGAATCTCTGCCATTTAGACAAGTAGTTTTTTCTAGTTGTTGGTTTCCTGGCCTCCCTCAGGACAGAGAGCACGTCTTCTGAGTAGTGCTGTCTAAAAGGGATCAAAATTTGATCACCCACAGAGTTAGTTGTAGCAAATACAGTTGTGGGTCCAGGAGGGATCCCTGTTGTTGAGTCAGTAGGTCCACCTGGTGGGGTAACTTGTGGTGATTGCCCTTGGCTAGTGAAAAACAGAAGGGGGAATCAGTGTTGCCTTGGCCAATAGAGAGTCACCACCAAGATTTTTGGTTGTTCCTTCTTGATTTTTAGGAGGACTCTTTGAATTAGAGGGAAGGGCGGGAAGACATACAGGTACATTCCCTGCCATGAAAAACTGAAGGCATCCACTCTCCAAGCTAGTGGTGAGTGGGTCCTGCTGCAAGATTTGTTCAATTGTCTGTTCTGGGGGGAGGCAAACAGATCCTGTTGTGGTGTGCTCCACTGATGGACTATGTGTAGGAAGGTATCCCTGTGCAACATCCATTCGTGTTGCAGAGATGTGGTTCTGCTGAGCATGTTTTCCTGACAGGGGATGTATGAAGCTTTCAGGAAGAGGTTGTGTTTTGCTGCTATTTCCCAGATTAGCAGGGTAATCTGACATAGGCAGTAAGCCTTTGTCCCTCCTTGTTTAAGTATCACATGACAGTAGTTTTGTCTGTCACAATGTGGAGTTATTCCTGGTTACAACATGGGAAGGAAAACATTCAGAGCTAGGAGGACAGCAGTCATTTTCCTGACATTGATGTGCTGTTTTTGTAGGGCAGGGGTCCAGCACTGTTGTACACTGTAGCCTGCAGGGTTTCTCCCCATCCTAGGTCTGATGCATCTGTGTGCATAGACTGGGAAGTGGGAGGAAGTTGAAGAGGAATTCCCTGGTTGTTGGAAACCTGCTGAATCCACCACTTCAGCTCTAATTTTAGACAGGACAGAAGGGGGATGAGTTTGTCTAGAGGTTGTTGGCTCTGGGACCAAACAGTCTTTAAGTACCACTGGAATTTCCTCATGTGCATCCTTGCTAGTGAGAGCATGGGAATGGTTGCAGCCATGAGGTCTATAGTTTGGAGAAACTGTCTTGCAGCTAGATGTGATTCTGTCAACAGACTCTGAAAATGGGAGGAGAGGGACTGTACCTTGTCTGGAGGTAAGAAGGATCTCATTAAAGATGCTCTGATTCTGCACCCTAGGAAAACCTTGTCCTGTTGTGGGAGGAGAGAGGAATTTTGGAGGTTGACAGTGAAACCCAGGTTGTATACAAGGGAAATGGTGAATTAGAGATTTTCCCGAAGGGAGGACTGTGATTCTGCCAAAATGAGAATGTCGTCCAAGTAAGGGTAGATTTGAATTCCCTTGGTTCTGTAGTGGGCGATGGCAGGGGCCAAGCACTTTGTAAAAACTCTGGGTGCCATAGACAAGCCAAAAGGCAATGCGGTAAACTAAAAATGAAAAGAGGGCCCAAAGAAGTGCAGGAACCTCCTGTGTGAGGGTTTCACTGGGATGTGCAGGTATGCATCCTTTAGGTCCAGGGTAACCATGAAAGCTTGAGGTGGAATGAGGAGTAAAAGAGTTTGAAGGGAGAGCACCTTGAAGGAGGGAACCTGCAGGAACAGGTAAGAGAGGTCCAGGATAGGTCTCCAGGGGCCATCCTTTTTTGGCACTAATTAGAGGTGGGAGTAGAAGTCTCTTCCCTCCTGACCTAAGGGAACTGGTTCTATTGTTGCTTGGGCGAGTACTTCCTGCAGGATGGGAAGAAGTAGAGGGAGTTGATTTTTGGGAGGGAAAGGAATTTTTATTGGTGTAGGTTTTTCTTTCCAGGAAAGAAAGTATCCTTTTTGGATGATGGAAAGAACCCACCGATCTGTAGTAATGGTTTTCCAAAAAGGGAGTCATTGGGTAAGGTGGGCGGACAGGGGCACTTGGGCAAGGCAGTGACTTAGAGGAGCATCCCCCTCTAGCTGGAAAGGGCTGTTTGTTCGGGGGTTATGGTTGAGGGGGTCCGGGATAAGGTTGTCTCTGAGATCCCCTACGTGGTCTGGCAGTAGAGGGGTGAGATGTGGAAGTGGCCCTTCTAACAAAGGATATTTTGGCTGGGTTGTTCCTGTAGTATCTGGGCACTGGAGACACCAGCAAGTGCTTAATGTCCTGCAGTTCCTTGTTTTTTTTTTTGCAAGTTTTTATAAAGTTCTGCAGCATTTTTGTCAAACAGGTTGTTATCCAGAGGAGCGTCCATGACCTTGGCTTTAAAGTCATCTGGCAGAGGTTGTAGTCTGAGCCAGGAGTATCTTCACAAGGTGGAAGCAGTGGCAGCAGATCTGGCAACTGCTTATGCAGCATCATAGCTGCAGCGGATAGAGTGTCTGGCTACATGGGTGGCCAATGACAATTTGGAGGAAATGTCTGATATGACTGGACAGTCTAGGCTGGTAGCCAACAAGGTGGAGACCTGACAGACTAGGTCTAGGGCATACTTCACCATGTGAGTTTGGTAGTTTATATCCCTGAAAGCTAGGGTAGAGGAGGTGTATACCTTTGTACCCACCCTGTCCATGGTTTTGCTGTCTTTATTGGATGGCAGTAGGGAAGCAGAAGGCAATTGCCTAGACTGTCGGTCTGGGGATACTGCAATAACAGCTGGGGTCAGCCAAAAGTGGTTTTATGAGGAACTTGTAATCATCAGGGACTTTGTAAAACCTATCCGACCTCTTAGGGGCAGGAGGTTGAGAGTCTAGGTTCTTAGAAACCGAAGTGAAAGCATCCAAGAAAGCTGGGAGTACTGGAGGGATGGGCTGAAGGTGAAGGGGAGTCAAGCTGTAGAAGCTCAAAATATCTTTTCTGGGTTTCAGAGACTAAAGAAATATCCCACTTGAAATACTCTTTTATTTTTGAGATGGTCTCCCCAAATGATAAGTCCTCAAGTGGGGAGTCCACTTCAGGTGAGTAATAGTCTATGGGAGAGGCAATCTGTGAAACATAGGAGACAGATTTCTCAGAGGAGGAATAAGACTGTTCTGGGTCTTCCTGGGTAACTGTTTGCTGAGTAGATGCTAAAGGCAGGAAGGAGGCAGAAGCCAGCCTAGGACTCAGTACAGGGATGCTCGTGGGAGTAGGGCCTGTAGCCCTAAGGGCCATAAATGCCTGCATCAAGGAGGAAGTGAAGGACTCCCAGTCTGGGGCTGCAGGAGGCGTCGGGCTCAAGTATTTTGTTTTCTGCTTTCTTTTAGAAGGAGTGTGTGTCTGGGTGGGCAAGGAAACAGAGGCCTATGTTGGTGTAGGACAGGTCTTGGTTGGCCGGTCCAGCGATGGTTTCTCCTCAATGTCGGTTATGACCGAAGTCTGAGTCAACTTCGCTGACGTGCTATTCGTGGGTACTGACACGGCCTCTCCTAGAGGAACCATCAGAGTAATCGGGTGTCCCTCGGCCCCTAGAACGGTAGCCGGCAGGACTTCCGAAGGTGAAGCTGTATCTGGAGAAGGCCTACAAACCTTGTCCTTCTTCTGCAGTTGTTTGGCTTGGGTGGCCAACTCAGAATCTATCCTAAGTGTGAGGCATTTAAGCCTTTGGTTTTCTAGAAATAGATTTAACTCAGATAGACGGCTGCGTAAGGTCTTGGGTATGAATGATTGGCAAACAGAGCAGGCCTTGTGGTTGTGCTCCTTACCTAAGCAAAAGACACAGCAGTCGTAGGAGTCTTTGTGCGGAATCTGGGACCCGCAACTACATTTACTCTTTTTCTCCGACATTGGCTAGAGAAAAACAACTACAGCAACCAAGCTAAAGCTTAAGAAAGTACAAAAAGGCAAAAACCCCAACAGGATACTTATCTTTAGATGTCTTCAGACGTAGGAGGGAAGCGGTCGAAGTAATCGTCATTTGCGGCTGAAAGGTTCTGGGGTTTGTGCATGCCAATGTCACATTTATACTCCAAGGTTTATGGCCCTACGTGTGACATCCCACGCACCTACAGCAGCCAGGCTTAAGCTTTTGTATAGGAGCCGATGTCAGGTCACCTAAGGGCTGGAAATCCCACAGTATGAATACTGCAACATGGGAACAGAAGGACATCAGTAATTACTTAAAAAATCTACAAAAGCACACTTGGTACATTTGATCACTAAATTTGGGTTCTAAAATAACAACTTAAAAATGCTGCCCATTGTTTCTGACTCACTTGGTTTAGTGTGCATGAACACTACGGTCCATTCCTCAACGTCTTTGCTTGATTCTCTGTCTCATGGCTACAGGTACTATATTCTCCATGAAGTATGAATAACAAGTGTTATGTCAGGATTAAACCTGGTGCTGTGCTGTCTTGTAATGCATTTCAAACCAACAGTTAGTATTTTGCAGAGTGGCAGGGCAGGACCAAGGGTAATGGGTGGGGCGAAACTTGGAAGTTAGTCACAGTGACTTCTCTGAGAAGGGAGACCTCCCCAATCTGGGGTCCCTCCAAGGTTTCTCTGGAAATTTCTTCCAGAGCACCTTTCTGTGTTTCTGAAGTGGTCTGGATTCTCTTCTAACAAAAGAAGTGATTTTGGAAGGGTAGCTCCTCTGGCATCTGGGTAAAGCGGTAAGCAGAATCTGTCTGCAGTCTTTCAAAGTTTTGCATTCTTCCTGTAATGCTTTAAAGAAATTGACTGCCTGCAGACTAAACAAAACATTCTTGTCCAAGGGTGAATCGATGAGCTTGGCTTTGAAATCTTCTGACATAGGTTGGTTGTGTAACCATCCATACCAATGGATGACAAAAGATGCTCTTGAAAAGGCCTCCAAGGCATCACAACTACATTTTACAATGTGTCTAGCCACCTAGGTAGCAAGATTAACCATAGACAGAATTTGTTGTTTGGACACCGAACCCTGGAAATCCACCATAACCTTGTTCAAAGTGTTGAGGATGGACATCTTGATCTGATAATTAATAGCCTTGAAAGCCAGAGTACAGGAAGTAGAGACCTTCTTTTCCCACCTATCTATGGCACTACTGTCCTTGTCTTAAGAGGGGGCATTGGTGCCGGCGAGCAATTTAGAAGGTTTACCTGAGGAAAGAGACACTGCAGATGGGTCTGCCACTGGGTTCTTATACAGGAATTTAAGTTCATCACCAACACTGTAGACCTGCCTGGCCTTTTGGAAGCAAACAGCTGCAAATCAACAGCTGTAGAGGTAGACTGGAAGGCACCAAAAAAGGCCTCCAGCACAGAAGGGATAGGAAATGAGACAGGAGTGCCCATTTCCAAGAGACTGTAATGCAATTTCTGGACCTCTGTAATTCGTCTAGACTCCCATCCAAAATGTTTCATCATGCTGAAAATAAAAAGTTTCCCCAGAAGAAGCCTCTCTCACAGGGGCGTCATGAGACGTGGAGTCTTCATCATCTGAAAGGACTTGACAGGGGGACTGGATATGAGAACAGTGAGCTAGAGTATGGTTAGAGTCAGAGCCATCAGAAGAGGGAAAGGAGGGGGTCGGGGTGCAGACAAAGAAGGTGGTTTCAAGGTTATAATGGCCTTGAGAAGACCTTGAGAAAAGTCCATCCACTACTTCTCTCAAGAAAAAAGGGGTGAACGGACATGTCTTTGTCTTTTGTCACTTTTTCTTCAGTGTGATGTCTGCTTGAACCAAGTGGGGCAGCTTTGACTCCTAATGTACAGCATTTAATGTTCTGGGAATAACTTCCCTGACTAAAATCTGCAGGATGTCTTCTTGTCCCTCTTAAATGATGAAAAGCAGTTCCCATTTCTCAGCAGAAGTGGTTTTGTCAGTTGTATGACAAACTGACACCATACTGACCTCCAGCAGGGTTGTGGTAGAGGGCCTCAGAGGATGAGGCGAACAAAGCGTGGGTTCAACCTCAGCTGGTAAGTCAGACTTAGACTGGGTAGAATGAATGCCAGGCCTAGGCCTCTTGAGTTTCTTCTTGTGGGATGGAGGTGCATCCAGTGAGGCAGAATCTGCTACCTTGGAGTGGGTCAAATGCTTAAGATGCTGGCTACGAAGACAAATGGAATTGCAAAGTCTTGGGTACAAAGGATTGGCAAATGAAGCAGGCCTACTAGTTTTGTTCCACGCCAATGCATAACAGACACTGGGTATAGAGGTCCTTGTAGGGAATTTGCTTGCTGCACTCATACTTACCCCTCGTAGTTGACTTCTAACAAAGATATGGAAAAACAACTTATATAAGTAAAAGAAGTTTCCCCAAAGAGGCACTTATCTGTATTTCTTTGGTAGCTATGATACCAACTACCACAAGAAGATCAGTCTGAAGGGTGCAAGACCTGCGTTCAGAATGGTGGCGAGACAGTCTGGGGATCTATTCTTATATGTCTACCTATATACCCATATGCTTGTGAAATGAGGTCATATGTTAAACATACAATCCAGGGAAGGTTAAGCTTTGGTACCCCAACTGGATGTCAGTGTTGAAAACCCATTTGTTTGGAATACTGCAACAATGACTTCAGTGAGAACATCGACAAATCTTTTTTCATAGAGACTGCATTACAGTCTCCAAGGTAGTTTCATAGATCTTCTCATATTACCTACTTCCTCAGCAAGTTAAGCTCAAGTACTTTAAAAACATAACGACTGTACTAAAACATCCTATTCATCTTTTATTAGATGGAGATATTCATCCTAATCCTGGCCCTAATCAACAAATTTATAATAACCAACAAAACATCAATAATCCACAAACACAAGCATCTAATGGAATTTCTACCTCCACACAATTAGGTAACTCTCTCAAAATAGCTCAACTTAACATCCGTAGCATTAACAACAAACTCAGTCAATTACATGCTCTTCTACAAGTTCAGGCATTTGATATCCTTTGTCTTACAGAAGCTTGGTTAAAACCCTCTACTCAAGACCTAGAAATAACCCAACCTGGATACAACATCCTCAGATGTGACCGTACTTCCAAAAAGGGTGGTGGTGTAGCTATCTTGTATAAATCAGAACTTCTAGTTTCATCCCATAATGCACCTCTACCTCCTAATACCAATGCCGAAACCCTCACTATTAAACTACAACTTAATAAATCTAAATCTATTTTTATAATCTGTACCTATATCCCGCCTGGAAATAACACCAATACTCTTGAAAACATTCTTAGTAGCCTTTCCACCCTACTTCCTCAAGAAGCAATCATACTAGGTGACTTTAATATTGACTGGACTACCTGTAGCTCTCCTGATCCTAACACCCACATTAATCTTTATGGTTTCACCCAACTAATAAACACCCCTACAAGAATTCACAAACCTAGTAATAAAGAAACCACTCTTGACTGGATTCTTGTAAATAGTCATCCTGAAACCTATATACCAGGAACACTACCTGATGACATTAGCGACCATTATTTAACCTATATAATAAGGCAAAAGGCTCATTATCCTACCAATAACACCTTTATAACCTTTCGTACAAAAAAACACTTCCAAGCAGATAGCTTTCAAAATGAACTAAAAGCCTGTAACTGGTCACCCCTGAAGCACCTCAAACTAGATGAAGCTGTTTCTTACTTTAATAATAAATTCCTACAAATCCTGGATCTCCATGCCCCCCTTCAATCCTCCAGAGTCAGGACCAAAGCAGCTCCATGGCTCACACAACAAACCAAGGAAAAAAATGTTCCTACGAAACAAAATATGGGCCAAATGGAGAGCCACTAAGAGCTCTGCAGACCATCTACTCTTTAAACAGCTAAGAAATGCAACCAAAAAGGACATTATCTTAGACAAAAAAAAATATTATCTCCACCTTCAACAATCTCATACAAAAAATCCACAAAAGTTCTGGTCAGGCATCAATAAACTTCTCCAACCAGGACATTCTAAAACTCCAGCCCCAACTTCAATTCCTCATGATAATCCTTTGCAAATAGCTGATGCCTTCAATAATTACTTCACCGAAATTATTCAAAATCTTGCAAAGACACTCCCTCCCAGTCCTCCCAACCCTTTACAAAACATAAACAGTTCAGTGCCCTCCTTCCACATACAACCTGTATCAACATCCTTTATCTGCAAACTCCTTCAAAAACTTAAGCCTTGTACCCCGTCTGCTGACCACCTACCAGCTGAATATCTTCAAATAGCTTCCAAAGTCATAGCTTATCCCATATCCATCCTTATAAACAGTACCATGACAGAAGGTAGCATCCCGTCCATATGGAAAGTCTCTCACATTATCCCTTTACCTAAAGGAGGCAACTCCACTGATATCTCCAATTTCCATCCAATTGCATTACTCTCCCCACTTGCCAAAATAATGGAAAAATGTATTCATCATCAACAACTTCATCACCTGCTCGACAACAATTTACTTGCCAACTGCCAGCACGGCTTTAGGCCCTTTCATAGTACATCCACTGCCCTGCTAACTTTTGCCAACTGTATAAGCAGAAATCGAAATAATAATTCTCTGTCTTCCGCATTATTTATTGACCTATCAAAAGCCTTTGATATGGTTAACCACGACTTACTAATCCGTGTGCTAAAAGCACAATCTTTTGACCCTCAAGCAATACTTTGGTTTACATCCTATCTAAAAAAACAGACAGTAAGCATTGCTTTGGGATAATAATCTATCAACACCCCTCCCCGTAAACAATGGAGTCCCACAAGGCTCTATATTAGGCCCTCTTTTATTTTCCATTTTTATTAATGACCTCAATACTGTTTTTCCTCAAGCCAACTGTATTCAATATGCCGATGACTCTACTCTATGTTCTTCTAATTCATCTATCTCTCTTCAAACTCTTACCCAAACAGTATTTAACACTGGTGAAAATTGGTTTACTGACCATTGCCTCCTTAACCCCAAAAAAACAAAATTGTTACTTTTTGCTCCCACCCAAAAGTCTCCATCTATCCACTTCACAATTACCTCTAACAACGGTACCATTATTTCCCCTGATACTACTACACGTCTCCTGGGCATTACCATAGATAATAACCTCAGCTATGACAATCATATCAACAATACTATACTGATGGTCAATAGAAAACTTGGCTGCTTGTATAGAATTAAACCTTATCTCACACCTCTAGCTAGAACCACCATTGCCCAGACCCACCTCACTTCTACCCTATTCTATGCTTCGGCTATATATACCAATCTATCAAAATCTAATCTAAGTAAGCTCGAAACTAGCTATAACAATATAGCAAGATTTGCCACTGGCACCCCTTTTAGAACCCACCACTGTCACAACCTTAAACAACTCGGGTGGTTTGAACTACAAAACCAGCTGGTATATAATCAACTAGTGATCACACAAAGAATCCATCACCCAAATAATACCCCAATCCTCTCTAACCTAATCTCCCCATATAAAAATCTTGCGACACTTCGTTCAGCTAACAAGTTACTAATCGCCAATATCAAATCTAATAACAAAGCTGGAGACTCCCTTTTTACCAACATTGTGGGAAAAATATGGAACAAGCTTCCGATGTCACTCGCATCTCTCTCATCTACATCTCTCTACAAAAAATACCTCAAAGAACTTTTGAAAAATCATTGGCTCTGTCCCTGCTCTAAACCTGACTGAACCTCACTTTTCCTATTACTATCTCTTCTTGCCTTATGCCCTCCTTATGGGCTTTGTCCCCTCTCTTCCTTCAATCCTAGAAGCTAACTTTATTTCAGCCCTCATTTGTATCATTTGTTCTCTACCTTCATCTTATGTTCCCCTACCTTGACTTACAAATGGCAACATGAGAACCTCAAGTGTACCTGTACCTCCTTAAATCTAAAAACCCATGCAAAGACTCTAAACTACTTTTCCTCTTCTTAGACAAACTTTTTATTTAATTTTAACCCATACACTATTACATTCTCTTATATAGTAGAACTTTAGTAACATTTAAGTATTATATATAGTCATTCTGCTATGTTTGGAACTTATCTACACATGAAAGCTATTAGTGTAAGTAGTGCATTTTTATTTTGTAATTTCTATTTTTGTAATTTTATTTTGTAATTTCTATTTTGTAATTATATTACGTTTGGAGCTTATCTCCCTGGGCCTCTACTGAAAATGGACATGTATCCAGCTAGACTAGCCCAGTCAACAAATGTAAAATAAATAAATAATAAATACATTTTTCAGTTATGTTGTGAATTTACGGAACAATGTCCAAAAATGCACGAAACTTATCCATTAAAATATACACATTTTGATCCAAGGGATGTGGCCAATATATCAGCAGACACATTTAGTGCAAACTTCACCCCATCTATCCACACTGTTCTTCCCACTTTCCCTGAAACTGCTTGTGAACAAGTCTAATAATCTCAGTCAAATGGTAAAAATACTTCTTCCATGGAACCACATAACATACCAGGCTGCACCGTCCTCACTCCCAAGTATAAATGATCTGATCCTCTATTTTAAATGTTTTAAATGATCAGCCTCAGCCTATTCATAGGGTTTGTGCCGAATGTCTTGAGAACACACACACTGTGACTCCCATAAATAAGGACAGCCTCTTCACAGTGCCCGTTAGCATCACCAGTCTTGTACACAAAAAAATATGGAACATTTCATAGCAGAACTCACTTATGCGGACATAGGCAACTTAAATAACCTAGACCTCAAAATGATACAAAGGCTGTGGGCAGTGGTCATTCAGTGCATGCTGCTTATCTCAACCTGGCTTGACCTTTGGCACTATCACTCACATTGGTATTAATGGGAAATTAGGAAAACGATGTAAAACCCCCACTGCTGCCAGTGGACTGCAAGCTAGCTATCCAACAGATCACAAGTTGCTGACAGTCTCTCTAAATGTAAAACTAGCTAGTCAAGTACCACGATTCAGCACTGGGACCTCTCTCCGTCATTTAATTTGCACACTTCAGTCAGTAGCATACATAATCATCTAGAACAAATGCAAACTTCATTAGTGAATACATCCTCCATCAACTGAAGCAAGAACATACACAGCCAGAGCTACATTTAGTGGTTCCCCATAAGGAGGCACTCTAAGACACTGCAAAATATTTTAATTTCTAGTTTCTTTCTCAGTTTAATTCATGAAACTGGAATTATAATTTTTTTAATCACTTAAACAGCAATATTAGACGGCTTAAGCTTAATGTATT
This sequence comes from Protopterus annectens, assembly GCF_019279795.1. Lineage (NCBI taxonomy): Eukaryota > Metazoa > Chordata > Ceratodontiformes > Protopteridae > Protopterus > Protopterus annectens. The sequence goes on from NC_056731.1 coordinate 1,935,323,158, forward strand.
TATTTCTGCCTATTCTCTAAATAATGGCATTACCTTTCCTTAACAACATGATTACGGACCTCCTCCACCAATTGGAACACACGAGACAGCGGTGACCGAAAAGCGTCCACAGCAAACAGAGTTTTGTCCCATGGAAAAACAATGGATTTTACAAATACTTGCTGGATGTAAGCCACAGGCTGCCCGACATACTATCAATAAGAGACAAAAACACAACCTGTTAACAATGAAGACTAATGTTCCAAATTATAATTATGAGCAGGAACATGTGCTACAATATTAGCATATAAAGAGTTTCATTAAATAAATCAGATTCTCTCTCACATAGCCATAATTCCTTTGCCAATTCACTTTAACTATATCTGAAGATTCAACTACAAAACAAAGTTGTCCTCGCCACTAGGGAAGAAGTGCAACTTAATAATAGGAGCAAAAATAACACAGAATGATCTAGCCCTAAAATTAATACTGTCACTACAGTTCTGGGATTTAAACAGGAGTGGCAAGATCCATCACAGGACACTTACTTAAAGGCATAAATGCAGCTCCTGACATATCAGCAAGTGATCTTGCAATATACAGTCTTAGTGCAGATGACCCTATCTTATACAATGGCAACAAAGAATACTGTCTGCACTGAGGATAATTACTCATACTGAATTCCACTCTGCCTTGTATGCTAATGTCTCCTTTACAGTCAAATAATTAGAACTGTGGTGTGCAACTGTACTGATCCCTGTACCATAAGAGTTGAAAAGTAAAAATACTGTCTAATAAGTAGTCATATTGCCTAACAAGTAAGTGTAGCTAACCTGTGACTGGCACGTGTGTGCCAAAATAGCTGCAACAACAGAAGATGCCCTTATCTAAACAGTTAAGGCATTTAACAGTCAAACATAAAAGTTCAAAGACTGCAAAAGAAGAATTTCTTGATTCTGGAGGGGAAACCGAGCTTACTGTGCTGGTCCATTTAAGAGTCATGTCCCCATAATAAACAGCAAGTAAATAAACAAACAAATGTAAACAAAGTAACTAAAATTTACACTCAATGACATGAGTCAGTACAATAAACAAATCAATTGTTCTTATTTTCTTAAACAATTAAGGTTAAAATAGTTTTTGGGAAGAGTATCACAACACAAGGTGTTCTGCCTTATACAAAGGAGTAATGTCTGCATCTACCATGCCCATACAATTTTAAGGAGAGAGCTACTATCATAACAAAACAGTATGTGCATTTTGTCATATGCAAACCTCCTGGCAATACAGCTCCAAAATGAACAGTACCAGATATTCTTCTACTGCTTTCCTCTTTCCCACATGCAGTTAGTGTAGTTACGTAGGATGGTACCTCCTCCATCCCATCTGGGTTGCAATAAAAAAAAATGCTCAGAACTGTTACCTACAGATTTGGAAAATGTGTATTTCTACAAGTTTAGCTCATCTATTTTACAGACAGTAGCTGTGTCAATTACTCATTTAGGATCCAATCTGGAGGGTCTTGCATAAAACAAGAAGACAGCAGTCCTTGAAGTTCTGTAATCCATCATGTGCAAATCCAAACAGTACAGGGAATAAGGATGCCAATGCTACTGTTTTCAGTATGATTGTCTAAATCAAGAAAAGCACGTTAGAAGCTGTGCAAGTGTTGCATTGTGTTTATTAAAATGACCATTATGTTTAGTGACTATCCCAGAAAACCATGTACTGCATGTCACACAGAATCCCAACTTCTCAGTAATCAAAGCAGTAACAGCTATCACTGAAGTGGACATCTCATGGCAAGAGAAAATAAATTCCAGTGTTTCTTTGACTTGTGCTTACGTTCTATTTTTCCTTACAGGCTTTTTTTTTCTTTAAGTTTCCCTTACAGATGGCTTTTACCCCTTATGGCAGTTCCCTGCTCTGTAGATCAATGTGTGTGTATGCAGCTTTAAGAAGGTATCCAAGAGCTTGCACAAGTGTACAAATACTGAGGACGTTCCAGCTAGACTGCCATTTTGTAGTAAGCTGTTGAGATGTAAGCATGTATGTACAGCGGATAAAAAAACTGTACACACCCCTTTAAAATGGCAGGTTTTTGTGATATAAAAAACTGAGACCACAATAAGTCATTTCAAAACTTTTCTCACCTTTAATGCGACCTATAACCTGTACAATTCAACTGAAAAACAAACAAATCTGTTAGGGGAAAAAATAAAAAAACGTACAACATGCACACCCTTAAACTAATACTTTCTTGAAGCACCTTTTGATTTTATTACAGCATTCAGTGTTCTTGGGTAGGATTCTATCAGTATGGCACATCTTGACTTGGCAAGATTTGCCCACCCTTCCTTGCAAAAGCGCTCAAAATCTATCAGATTGTGAGGGCATCTCTTCTGCACAGCCCTCTTCAGGTCACCCCACAGATTTTGATTTTCTATTGGATTTAGGTCTGGGTTCTGGCTGGGCCATTCCAAAACTTTAATTTTCTTCTGGTGAAGCCATTATTTTGTTGATTTAGATGTATGCTTGGGGTCACTGTCGTGTTGAAAGGTAAAATTCCTCTTCATCTTTCTTGCAGATGCCTGAAGGTTTTGGGACAAAAGTGACTGGTATTTGGAACTGTTCATAATTCCCTCCATCTTGACTAAAGCCCCAGTTCCAGCTGAAGAAAACAACCCCAAAGCATGATACTGCTACCACCATGCTTCACCATGGGGATGGTGTTCTTTTGGTGATGAGAAGTGTTGTTTTTGCGCCAAACATACCTTTTGGAATTGTGGCCAAAAAGTTCAGCCTTGGTCTCCTCAAACCATTTTCCCGCATGATTTTGGGAGACTTGATGTACTGTTTTGCAAATTTTAACCATGTCTGGATGTTTTTCTGGTTAAGAAAAGGCTTCCGTCGTGCAACCCTACCCCCACAGTCCAGACATATGGAGAATAAAGGAGATTGCTGTCACATGTAGTACACAATCAGTACTTGCCAGAAATTCCTGCAGCTCCTTCAGTGTTGCTGAAGGTCTCTTGGCAGCCTTCCTAACCAGTTTTCTTCTTGTCTTTTCACCAATTTTAGAAAGACATCCAGTTCTTTGCAACGTCACTGTTATCCCATATTTTCTTCACTTTTGATGGCTGTCTTCACTGTGGTTCCATGGTATATCCAATGCTGTAGAAATTTTTTTGCACTCTTCTCCTGACTGATACCTTTCAACAATGAAATCCCTTTGATGCTTTGTAAGTTCTCTGCGAACCATGGCTTTTGCTGTAGCAGGCAACTGAGTAAATGGCAGGAAAATCCTACTAGGACAGCTGAACTTTCTTTGGGGTTAGTCAGTCTTTAATTGATGGCAGGTGTGCACCAAAAAAGACTGAATGTTGTAATTAAACCAAAAGGTGATTCAACAAAGTATTAGTTTAAGGGTGTGCACACTTATGCAACCAGCTTATTGTACATTTTTTTATTTTTTTTATATTTTTTACCCGAACAGATTTGTTTTTCAATTGAATTGTATATGTTATAGGTCACATTAAAGGTGGGAAAAGTTTTGAAATGTTTTATTGTGGTCTCAATTTTTTTATATCACAAAAACCTGGCATTTTAACAGGGGTGTGTACACTTTTTATATCCACTGTATGTATGTAAGTCTGTCTGTTAACTAGTTCATTTGTACTTTATGATGCAGCTATCCATCCTGATGTGTTTCTATATATTAAAACATCTAATTGAAACCCCCTGCCTGCTTGTCTTATGTGTTAAGAGAAGGATGAGCGACATGGTGCCAGAAGTGGCAAGTCTAAAGGACATGGAATCGGAAACGGCATACCCAAAGGGCATGAAGTTAGAGGTGGCTTGGCTAAAATGACTTAAGGCACTTGCTAGGAACTGGAGGAATACACAGCAGTGAATCATCCCTAAAATGTGCAAACTTCGCAAAACAGGTCAGAACGAATTTCAAGTAATTAAACTTGCTCAGCACCATTTCTTTTTTGTATAATAGGTTCATGGGTGTGCACTAGACTAATGGCCCTGGAGCCTTTACAAGCCTAGCCCATAGAAGTGCCCTGGCACCGTGCCGCCAGACATTAGTTCCCAGTGCCTCTATCAAGTAGAGCCACTGGAGTGATCCCAGGGTGAACTTTCTATTTCCCATCCACTCACCAAGATTTCTCTTGAAGAGGGCCAGTGGGGTGCTCTGCTTGACATGAATGAGAAGTCTATTCAAGAGCATGGGCAGTCTCTGGGTTATGAACCTGTCCCTCCAGCATGTTCTGTTGATTGTGGTAATGACTCTCCAAAGCTAAGAATGCAGCATCCATGGGACCAGATGACATCCCGGGATGTGTACTACATGAACTACAAAATGAACTGGCACCTCATCTAATTGTCATGTTTAATCATAGCCTCACCTCAGGCAACGTGCCCACTGAGTGGCGCACAGCTACAGTTATCCCACTCCACAAGGGGGGAATCCACCTTGGATCCTGGAAACTACCACCCCATCAGTCTGACGAGCCTGATTTGCAAGGCCATGTAACGCATCATCATGGAACTTCTAAACAAAGACATTGGCAATCTTCAAACATTGGACCTTACCCAGTTTTTGGTTTGTGAAGGGAAGATCCTATCTCCTGAACATGACTGACTTCTTCAAATCAGTCTCCAGAGCTGTGGACGAGGGTAAGGCAGTCCACACAGCCTATCTGGACCTCGGCAAGGCCTTAAACACCATCCCCCACTCTGGAATCCTAGATAAACTTACTAAGCTGGGCATTAATCCCTACGTCACTCGATGGGTTGCCAATTGGCTTACTTGACAGAACCCAGACAGTAAAAGTAGCCGACTCCAAAACAGCTCCAGACAAGTGACAAGTGCAGTACCTCAGGGTTCAGTCCTGGGACCACTCTTGTTTGGCATCTACTTCTCTGAAATACAGGCCAGCACTACGGGACTCTGGTTAACAAAGTTCACAGATGACTGCAAATTGGGAGCCATTATTGAATCCCCAAATGATGTGGATATTCTACAAAGGGGCCTTACAGAAACAGATGCATGGTGCCAGAGCCATGGGCTCAAGCTCAATGCCAAGAAATGTATAGTTATCCCCACTGGGAAAAAAACATGTACCCGTGAATTACCACATAGGTGGCAGTGCACTAAACACCAAAAGTGTGATAAGAGACTTAGGGAAACAGGTGGACAGTGGTCTCACCTTCGATAACCACATCGCCACAAAAGTCAGGAAATCCTTCTATGTGGCACACCTCATCACTAAGGGCTTTTCATCCAGAAAAAAGGAAGTCATTGTCCCACTGTACTCATCCCTCATTAGACCCATTATAGAATACAATGCCCTGTTTGGTATGTACCTCTCAAGACATCTGCAACAACTGGAAAGGCCGCAGAAATACCTCAATAAAATAATCAAAGGCCTAAACCAGATGCCCTATGCTGACTGTCTAAAAAAAACTCCAACTATACTCTGTCGCATATCGTCTACTCAGAAGCGATCTCTGCTTAACATACAAGACCATGTTAAACCCAGAGCTGTTGGACATGCTACACTTAAAGAAATCCCAATTCCTCAGAGCCACACGCTCCAGGGATCTTAACCTTGTCATCACAATGAACAAAACATGCTGGAGGGATAGGTTCCTGACCCAGAGACTCCCCAGACTCTGGAAGAGACTGCCCATACATGTCAAGCAGAGCACCTCTTTGGTCCTCTTCAAAAGGAACCTTGACAATTGGATGGGAGATAGGAAATTCACCCCAGGGATCACATCAGTCACCCTGCTAGACAGGGGTCCAGGGAAGTAAATATTGTGTGAAGAAATAGCCAGGGAATTGTTATGGCTAGGCTTGTATAGGCCCTGGGGCCAATAGCCTAGTACCAACCTATGAACCTATGGAGCATGTGGTGCGGAGGGATTGGGATTTCTGTAGATGTAGCATTTCTAACAGAGCTGGGTCAGACATGGCTTTGTAAGTCAAGCAGAGATCGCCTCTTAGTAGACAATAAGAGACAGAGAATAACTGGAGTTTTTTTGAGTCTGTCCGTGTATGACGTGTTTAAGGCCTAGGATCCTCTTTGTGAGGTACTTTTGTGGCCTTTCCAGCTGTTGCATGTGTCTAGTGAGGTACATGCCAAATGGGGTATTATACTCGATGATTGGCCTAATGAGGGAAGAGTAGAGAGAGATGATGACCTCTTTCTTCCTGGATGTAAAAATTTCAGTTGTGTACACTTACCATAAATGTAGATGTTCGAGTGTATTCACTGTTGCAGTCATCACATTTGGGTTATCTGCTTGAAGTAGCCCTCAGTCGGCCTGATTATCAAGGTCTTGGGTCCTGCGTTGGTTGCTGTCTCATCTTCCATGACATCAGGTAGTCAGGGGTATAAAGCATGCAGCCGATGCCATTACATCAGTTTTTCTTGCCCCAGATGTCAGGTGCCCTCATAATGGGAAGCAATTCTATACAAGGTTACACCCCCAACAAAAAAGCAAATATACCAAAAAGCTTTAAGCACAGTAAACAAGAAAAGAGGTATAGTCAATAGAAGTCAGGGGGCTGGAGGGAGGGTAACCAGGACTGCAACAGTGAATACACTCGAACATCTACATTTATGGTAAGTGTACACAACTGTACTATATTCTTCATGTTTCACTGTTGCAGTCATCACATTTGGGTAGATTCCCAAAGCTAAGGGTGGGAGGAGGTACTTAGATAGCATTAGGACAAGCTATAAGGCCCTGCAAGACTGCAGTGGCAAAGCCAGCTCTGGATTTAGAAAAATTGGCAAGTGGTAATGCTTGGTGAAGGTATGTACAGAACTCCAGGTAGCAGCTTCTAGGATGTCCCTGGTAGGGACACCTCTGAGAAAGGCTGTAGAGGTAGATGCAGCCCTAGTTGAATGTGGTCTTATCCCCTGTGGGATATGTTTTCCATGGTGCTTATAGCAGAAATGAATGCAATGGCCTATCCACTTAGAAATGGTTTGCTCTGAAATGGCCTTCCCCTCTGCCCCTGCAGCAAATGCAACCAGCAGCTGTTCAGATTTCCTGAGAGGCTTAGTCCTGTCCAAGTAAAATCTAAGTTGTCTGTGCACATCCAAGGAGTGCAGTATTCGTTCCCCTTTGTTCTGTGGATTAGAAAAGGAGGTTGGCAAATGAATGGACTGATTAAGGGCCACACTGGATACCACCTTGGGCATGAAGGAGTGATTGGTCTTGAGGGACACCCTGTCAGCATGAAAGATGATGAAAGGCTCCACTACCATGAGGGCCTGTAATTCAGACACCCTTCTTGCTGAAGTGATGGCTAGAAGGAAGGCTGTTTTCCAAGAAAGGAATTTCAACTCTGCATTTGCAGCTGGCTTAAAGGGAGGTAGAGTGAGCTTTTCCAATACAAAGTTAAGGTCCCAGGCTGGAGTAGGGGCTCTCCTGGGTGACGTTTTTGGCCCCTCTGAGGAATTTCTTCAGCAGTGGATGAGAGAAGAGGGGTGGTTCTGTATTGTAATGAGCTGAAATGGCTGCGGCATGAATTTTGATGGAGGAAAAGGAAAGGCCCTTGTGAAGCATCTCAGTTAACTATTGAAGAATATGGGGAACACTGGGCGCAGCTGTGCCCATCCCCTGAGTTTGGTTCCAGGAAAAGTATATTTTCCACTTTTCAGCATAGGATTTTCTAGTACTAGGCCCACTTGTCTCCAGAATGACATCCACTACTTACTTACTGAGGGATGATAATGGAGAGATCAGGTAATTAGCCAGGCTGCCAGGTTCAGGGTTTGAAACTGTGGGTGCAGAATCTGGCCCTCCTGTTGGGACAGCAGGGCAGGGGTCTGAGGCAGGTGCCATGGTGGCAGCAGTGACGCACTGTGCAAGAGGGGGTACCAGTGTTGGCATGGCCAGTCTGGTGCAATCAGTATTGTCCTTGGTTTGTCCTGTTTGATCTTTAATAGTATCTTGGAGAGGAGAGGCAGTGGGGGAAACGCATGAATTGATAGGTTTTTCCAGGTGAAGGACAGGGCATCCACTTTCCAAGCTTGTTTGTGGGGAGTCCTTGTGCAGAATTTGTCGAATTGGTAGTTCTTGGGGGAGGCAAACATGTCTATCTCTGGGCTCCCCCATTTGTTTCTCAACGTGTTGAATATCTTTGGTTCCAGTTTCCACTCCTGTGGGTCCATAAGATTTCTGCTTAGGTCGTCTGCCAGTGTATTTAGCTTTCCTGGCAGGAATTGAGCCTGTAGGTGCACTTGGTAGCTCAAGGCTGTGCTCCTCAGAGCCATGGCTAGTCTGCAGAGAGGGTAGGAGTGGGTTCCCCCCTGCTTGTTTATGTACCACATAACAGTGGTGTTGTCTGTCTTTACCAATAATTGTCCTGGAAGAATGTGATCCTTGAAGGCTGTCAGAGCATTCTGTACAGCTAACATTTCTTTTTGACTGATATGCAGGTGCATTTGATTTCGGTTCCATTTGCCCTGAATGTACTGCCCTGCCAAGTGAGCCCCTCCCCATGCATAATCTGATGCATCTGTTGTTAGGGTTTGGGTGGCAGGGGGTAGACAAATGGCAGTCCCTTGTTTTGGTGGCAGGCCTCTGCCCACCAAAAGAACTCTATCTGTAGACAAGGTATGATAAGAATAATTGATTCTAGAGCCTGAGGATGTTGACACCATAGGCTTTTTAGATACCATTGTAGTTTCCTCATATGCAGTCTTGCATATGGAATTAGTAGAATGCAAGAGGCCATGAACCTTAGGGCTTGCAGTATTTTCCTTGCAGATAGCTGGGTCTTTGTGGCCAGTAGTTTGAAGTAGACTGTCAAATGAACTTGCTTCTCTCGCGTGAGGCAGGCCATCTGGGAAGTTGTATTCAAGCTTGCTCCCAGGAATACAATTTGTTGGCAGGGTACAGGATGCGATTTCTTTTCATTTATGGTGTACCCCAGAGACGTTAGCAATTTCTTTAGAAATGCCAGATGATTTAATAGTATGTCCTGGCTTTCTGCCTGAATTAGACAATCGTCCAGGTATGGGTATATCTGAATATTTCTTTGCCTGCAAATGCAATGACTGGAGCTAGGCACTTTGTGAATACCCTGGGCGCAGTAGATAAGCCAAAGGGCAGTGCAGAGAACTGATAGTGCATGTAGCCTGCTCTGAAGCGTAGGTATCTTCTGCAAGATTCCCTTATTGGGTTGTGCAGGTAGGCTTCCTTTAAATCCAGTGTTGCCAACAAGGCATCTTTGCCTAGCATGGGAAGCAGTTGATGAAGAGTTAGCATCTTGAATTTTGGGATTACCAAAAATGTGTTTAGGATAGATAAGTCCAGGATAGGACGCCAGGAATTGACTTTTCTGGGTACCAGGAAAAGTCTTGAGTAGAAACCTTGCCCCCATTCTTCTTCTGGGACAGGCTGAAAAGCCCTGATGCTTAAAAGAGAGAGAGAATTTGCTTTTGAGCCTCTGCCCACTGATTTGGGGGTAGGTCTGGCCAACTGCTTGGGGTTGGCAAGGAATGGAAGTGAAATCTGTATCCTTGGGAAACTATACTTAAAACACATTTATCCTGGGTAATGAGTTCCCAATTTTTTGCAAGCAGGGAAATTTTTTCCCCTAAAGGAACAGTCAGTTGAGCAGGGCTTGGAAGATTTAAAGTTAGGTCACTGAGACCGTTTACCATGGGGGGGGGGGGTCTTACTACTCCCTGCTTTGGAAGTGGGAGCCCCCCACTGCTTAGGCCTGTGAGTATCTTGGGACTGAAGCTTGGGTGTTCTGCTGGCTCTGGGTTTGGACTGAGAAGGCCTGGAAGAGGCAGGAAAGGACCAATTCTTAGAGGGCCAATGCCTACTAAATCTGGGAAGGCTGTACTTGCAGGAAATCTTTAACAGTTTGCATAGATTTAGCTTTTTCCTCCATCTTTTTAAGTACTACTTCTGCTTTGTTGCCAAACAGGCGATCTTAGTTTAAGGGAGCATCCAGTAATTTAGCTTTAACATGATCTGGCAAAGATTGCTCCTTAAGCCAAGTATGCCTTCTAAGTACAGACCGAATGACAGCAGCCCTGCAAGATGCCTCTAATGAATCAAAACCACATTGCAGAGTATGTTTTCCAACTTGTTCAGCAGAATGCATTAAATCCTTCTTCTTTCGGCTTTTTCCCGGTTAGGGGTCGCTACAGCGGATCACCTATCTGCTCATGATTGGCAGTGGAGTTTTACGGTGCCGAGGTGCCAGCCCGGCACCCAACCTTCCACAGAAGGCATACGCATGCACACACTCACACCTAGGGCCAATTTGGAGTGTCCAATCCACCTTCAGCATGTCTTTGGGATGTGGGAGGAAACCGGAGCACCCGGAGGAAACCCACGCGACCACAGGGAGGACATGCAGACTCTGCACAGAAGGCACCCCAGCTGAGAATCGAACCAGAGAACCTCTTGCTGTGAGGCAGCAACGCTAACTGCTGCACCACCGTGACCGCTCTTGCTGTGAGGCGGCAACGCTAACTGCTGCACCACAGTGACCGCCGTTGATCAGAGACACTGCAATCTTTTAATAACAAATGTGCAAAGATTTATCATATTATGAGCAGTTCACAAAACATACCCATTATATGTATTCATTTATTAATTACCATCCTTTGCATTAAGCAGACTTTTCATAACTGCCAAACTGCACAAAAATTCACAATTATGGAAGAGCATTTTCCCCTGAGCATAAATTGTTTGGTCATTTGGTACATAATTTCAGCACCTCCTATTGCAATATCATCTCTTTTCTCATACAGACAGTAAGACAAGAAGTGTCACTGTTAGAACAGTATACAAGAAGGAACAGATCAAAAAAATACTCAGAAAGATAGATGTGATAAAAGAAATGTACAGTATTATAACAGATCAGGATTTATCATGCACTATCACAAATAATAAACTAAAGATACACAGATAAATATAAAGGAAAAGTACAAAATAATCAATTGAAGAATTGGGAAACAAGTGAAAATGAATTGAAAGACCGCCAAAAAAGAAGAAATAGATAAATTTTGGAGAAGTAGTTAGGAAGATCCTGTGGAACATAACATAACAAAGATGATAAATGGAAAGAAGTAAAAGATAGAATAAAAAGTTCAAATGCACAGGATATGAAAATGGATAAAAAATAGCCAGAGATACTGAAACAAAGTTAAGAAAAGACTCTAATTGGAAAGCCCCAGGCCCAGGTGCAGTACCCAACTTCTAGTTAAAAGTATTAACATCTTTGCACAAAGACTTAGCTATGGATAAGAACTATTTATATGTGCACCTCAAACAGACACCAACCAGGCTAACAACAGGAAAAACATTGCTCCTACTTAAAAGTGAACCTGCAAGCTAACTTAAAAATTATAGACCAATAACTTGCCTTCCGAAGATGTATAAACTATACACTGCAATCGACGCCAACAGACTTTATAGTCATTTAGAAGAAAACACAATTATGGCAACAGAACAAAACAGCAATAAAAAAGTCATACAGAACAAAGGATCATTTGTTGTTAAATAAAGTCATAGTGAAGACTTGTAAAAAGGGGAAGAATCAAAGTATGTGACCCTGAAACAGTGGCAAACTATCCAAAACAACAGAGAAAGAGATACAAAATGTACAAAAACAACAGATACAGTCCAGTCCAGAATCCAATAAAAGACAGCAAAATATTTATTAGATTGCGAATATGAGAACATCCAGCTGAACACAGCTGATTGGCACCAACCCTCTGAATTGCGATTTCATTGGCCTTCTTAATGCCAACCAATAAATTGAAAACCAATGAAACCGCAATTCAAAAAATCAGCACCAATCAGCTGCACTCAGCTGGACGTTCCCACATTCACGATCAAATCAATATTTTGGGTTACCTTCATTTCATCGAAAGCCCTCCCCACCGAAACCCATCCCGCCAGCAACTACCACTTCCAGTGCACCCCAAGGCAAACAACAGGGACCCACCCCTTTCCCCAATGCAGTGCGACCCTGGAGCCAGTTTACACAGCCAGGGTGGGTGTGGGGGGCAAAGCCCCCCCCACCTAGCTTTGTTGAAATTATGTACTTTTTGTTTATTTTGTTAAAGTGAAACTATGTGGGGGGCTTTACCCTCCACATCCCCCCAACTATATATACCAACACCAGGGCCACACCACATTGGGGAAGGGGCAAATCCCTGCCACCTGCCCCAAAGTGGACTGGAAGCACCAGTTGTCAGTGAAATGAACTTCGACGAAATGGGTCTCAGCGAAATGGGCCCTCGATGAAATGAAGGCAACCCAATATTTTGGTATCTTTCATTGGACTCTGGACTGGACTGTAACAGTGGCAAACCACTCTGCAGTTAAACCATGATAAAGGCCAAATTATTATTCCAGGGATAAAAATCCAGAGGGGGATATTCCAGGGTGACTCTCTGTCACCACTGCTGTTTTGCCTTGCCCTTAACCCATTAAACTGTCTGCTTAACAACTTAGCTCATGGGTATAATTTGGCTCCCTGAAAGCAACAAAGTATAAAGACTTCTTATCTTCTCTTTGTCAATGATTTAAAACTGTATAACTCATCAGATGAGGAACTGAAAGCACAATTATCAGTAGTCAAAACTTTTCAGATGATATAAGCATGTCATTTGGTCTTGATAAGTGTGCAAAAGCAACCATAAATCAGGAAAATGGCAGCACCAAGAAAACATCAGTTTGGGACAAGAATGTGATACAAAAAAAATTTGAGCAAGACAGAATGTATAAATATTTGCAAACTGATGAAGGATCAACAATAAAACATGAAGAAATGTGAATAAAACTTAGTAAGGAATATTTTAGAAAACTTAAATTAATCCTGAAAAAGTACAGTTTTGTACCTACCATAAATGTAGATGTTCGAAGATCCACATTGCTGCAGTCCTAACACTTGGGTAGTCCGCTGTCCCAGTCGGCCCGAATACCAAAGTATAAGGCTGACGTCGGTCAAGGCGCATTTGTCTGACATCAGGACGTCAGGGTACAAATGCGCATGACCGACGTCATATCCTCAGTCTTTTCTTGCCCCAGATGTCAGAAGACCCTAAAAAGATAAGGCCAAAACCAAAAAACACCAAACACTCCTGTACCTAAGATATGTACAATATATACAAATTTACAAAAATAGAACCCCACCCACACAACCACCCCTAAACACAGAGGGAAGGAGGAGGGTAAATTGGACTGCAGCAATGTGGATCTTGAACATCTACATTTTATGGTAGGTACAAAACTGTACTATGTTCTTCATCTCACATTGCTGCAGTCCTAACACTTGGGTAGAATCCCAAAGCAGAGGTAAGGGAGGATGGCTAAACTATAATGAAGCAGGAGCTGCCAAAATACCCTGCAACACAACAGTGGCAAAACCAGCCCTGGATTTAGAATAGAGAGGAAGGTGGTAATGCTTGGAGAAAGTATGCACTGAACTCCAAGTAGCTGCCTCCAAAATATCCTTAGTTGCCACCCCCCTTAGGAATGCTGTTGAAGTGGCAGTAGCCCTCGTGGAATGAGGCCTAATCCCAGCTGGAATCTCCTTGCCATGATGGGAATAACAGAATGCAATGCAAAACCCAATCCACTTAGATATAGTTTGTTTTCACACAGGCTTGCCCTGGGAACTCAAAGCAAAAGAAACAAACAACTGCTGAGACTGCCTAAAATCCTAGTCCTGCTTAAATAATAGCATAACTGCCTGTGTACATCTAAAGTGTGCAAAATCTTTTCCCCTTATTTTGGGGATATGCAAAAAAAGTAGGCAAATGAATGGATTGGTAAAAAGGCACACTAGATACCACCTTCGGCATAAATGAAGGATTAGTGCGTAATGATACCCTATCCTTATGAAAAATCAAAAAGGCTCAACCGCCATAAGGGCCTGCAATTCAGAAACCCTTCTTGCAGAAGTAATGGCCAACAAAAAGCAGTCTTCCATGACAAGTATTTCAATTCAGCAGTAGCATGAGGCTCAAAAGGTTGTAGAGTAAAGTTTCTCCAACACAAAATTGAGGTCCCAAGCAGGAGTAGGAGCTCATTGGGGTCTTATATTCTTTGCCCCTCTAAGAAATTGCTTGAACAAAGGATGAGAAAACAATGGTGGGTCACAATCATAGTGAGCTGAAATTGCTGCAGCATGAATCTTAATGGAAGAGAAAGACAAACCTTTGTCCAATAACTCAGTAAGATATTGAAGAGCCACACTCAAATTAGGCTCAGAAACATCCAAATCCTTTGCTGCACTCCAAAATAAAATCTCTTCCATTTTCTGCATACACTTCGTGTACTAGGCCTTCTGGCTTCCATAATCACATTCAAAACTTGTTGAGGAAGTTGAGACCTGCTGTGGTTCAAAACAGAATATGCCAGGCTGTTAGATGAAGAGAGTGAAGCTTGACATTGAGGAGATGACCGTCCCTCTGAGACAAAAGGTGTGGAATTAAAGGTAAAGGCCATGGAGGCTTCCTTACCAGATTCCTCAGTAATGGGTACCAGTGTTGCGAGGCCAATCTGGAGCTATCAAAATCATCCTTGGCTTGTCTTGTCTGACCTTTAGGAGTACCTTTGGGAGGAGAGGCAGAGGTGGAAAGGCATACACATGAAGATTTTCCCAACTGAGCGAAAGAGCATCCACTTTCCAAGCTGTGTGATGAAACCTTTACGTGCAAAACTTAGGCAGCTGGTGGTTTAGTGGAGAAGCGAACAGATCTATGTCTGGAGTTCCCAGGACACTGTCAATTGTCGAAATACATGAAGATCCAGTTTCCACTGTGGGGATCCATGATTTGCCTGCTTAACACATCTGCTAAGGAGTTCTGTGCTCCTGGCAGAAACCTTGCCTGTAGATTTAGCTGCAAGCTGGGCGCAGTCTCCCACAAAATCATTGCTTGCCTGCATAGAGGATAAGAATGTGTTCCCCCTTGCTTGTTGATGTACCACATGACAGTAGTGTTGTCTGTTAGAATCAACACCTGCCCTGGAAGAAGTAACTCCTTGAAAGCCATTAATGCAAACTGGACTGCTAACATCTCCTTCATGTTGATATGTAGATGCTGTAGTCTGGCAGGCCACTTGTCTTGTATCCACTTTCCATTCAGATGAGCTCCCCAAGCTATGTCTGAGGCATCTGTCGTTAGAATCTGACTCGCCTCTGTTCACAGAGAGTCCCTTGTTTAGGTGACATTCCTGAGCCCACCACAAAAATTCCTTTTGAATGCAAGGTATTATTGGAATGACAGTGTCCAAATCCTGGCAGTGCTGTGTCCATACATTTTTCAGATACCATTGCAGCTTCCTCATATGCAGTTTGGCACTGGGAAGCACCAGAATACAAGATGCCATGAACCCTAATGCTTGAAGGACTGTCCTTGCAGTCAGCCGGACTGATGAGATAGTTGATGGAAGTAAAGGGATAGACTCTTTTGTTTGTCCGGGGTTAAAAGGCCATCTGGGCTGCTGTATTCAGTCTCACACCCAGAAAGCACATGTCTTGAGAGGGTACTAGACTGGACTTTATTTCGTTCACAGAATACCCCAGGCATCTTAGCACTGCTATCACATATTCCAGATGCTGAAGAAGCTCGTCCTTTTCTTGAGCCAGAATCAGACAGTCGTCCAAGTAAGGATAGATTTGTATTCCTTTTAGCCTGAAAAAAGCTACAACTGGAGCCAGAACTTTTGTGAATACTCTGGGCAGTAGATAAGCCAAAGGGCAATGCAGAGAACTGATAATGTGAATTTCCAGCTCGGAAGCGCAGATACTTCCTGCAACTGAGTCTGATAGGCACATGAAGGTAAGCCTCCTTGAGATCTAAAGTTACCATCCAGTGATCTTTGCCCAGCAGAGGTAAAAGCTGTTGTAACGTCAACATTTTGAACTTGGGAATGTCCAAATAAGTGTTGAGGATAGACAAATCCAAAATTGGTCTCCACGTGTTCCCCTTTTTGGTACTAGGAACAGGCGAGAATAAAATCCTAGGCCCCTTTCTGGCACAGGAACCGGCTGAATGGCCCCTATCTGGAGCAACAGAGAAATTTGCTTGTGAGCCTCTTTTCTTTGTATAGGAGGAATGTCTGGCATGCCTTTGAATGGAGGCAAGGTATGGAAATAAAACCTGTAACCGTGGTGAGCGATATCCAATACCCATCTGTCTTGGGTAATAACACTCCAATTTTCTTTGAAAGTGCCAGCCTTCCTCCCAAAGGTGCTGCCAGGCGAAGGCTCTGGCAGTTGAAAGGCAAGTCGTGGGTCTGCTTACGAAGGACTGACCCTGCCCTCACCAGGCGACTGGGCAGGCGAACTGCCTGTTCTAGGCCTAAAGAACCTTGAGCTCTGCCCCTACGTCTAGATCTACCCTAGACTGAGAATCATAAGAAGGATAAGTCCACCCCTTAGTAGGCCAATTTCTACTAAACTTTGGAGGCTGAACCTGCAAAAATCTTTAACAGTCTGCATAGACTTAGCCTTGTCCTCCATTTTCTTTAAAACTGTTTCCACAGGCGCACCAAACAACACATCAGATTGTAAAGGAGCATCTAAAATCCTTGTCTTTACATGTTCAGCTAAATTCTGATCCCTCAGCCAGGCGTGCCTCGAAGAACAGAACCAGTGGCTGCCACCCTCGAAGAGGCCTGTACAACATCAAAACCACATTGCAAGGAATGCTTACCCACCTGTTCAGAAACATGAACCAAATCCTGCAATTCTTTACACTCAATACCTTCCGCCAGAGCATCTACCTTAGACTTCAATTGTGAAAGGAGATAATTTTGGTATTTCAACATGTGAAACTGGCAATTCAAAGCCCTCATGGCTAAAGTGGAAGAAGTATACACCTCACTATTGCAATATCATCTCTTTTCTCATACAGACAGTAAGACAAGAAGTGTCACTGGTAGGAGACAGTATACAAAGAAGGAACAACAGATCAAAAAAAATACTCAGAAAGATAGGGATGTGATAAAAGAAATGTACGAGTATTATAATGAGATCAGGATTTATCATGCACTATCACAAATAATAAAACTAAAGATACACAGATAAAATATAAAGGGAAAAGTACAAAATAATCAATTGAAGGAATTGGGAAACAAGTGAAAATGAAATTGAAAGACCGCCAAAAAGAAAAGAAATAGATAAATTTGGGAGAAGTAGTTAGGAAGATCCCCTGTGGAACATAACATAACAAAGATGATATAAATGGAAAGAAGTAAAAAAGATAGGAATAAAAAGTTCAAATGCACAGGATATGAAAATGGATAAAAAAATAGGCCAGAAGATAACTGGAAACAAGGCAGTTGAAAAGACTCTAATTGGAAAAGCCCCAGGCCCAGGTTGCAGTACCCAACTTCTAGTTAAAAGTATTAAATATCTTTGCACCAAAAGACTTAGCTATGGATAAGAACTATTTATATGTGCACCTCAAACAGACAATTAACCAGGCTAACAACAGGAAAACATTAACTCTACTTAAAAGTAGAACCTGCAAGCTAACTTAAAAATTATAGACCAATAACTTGCCTTCCAGAAGATGTATAAACTATACACTGCAATCGACGCCAAACCAGACCTTTTATAGTCATTTAGAAGAAAACACAATTATGGCAACAGAACAAAACAGCAATAAAAAAGTCATACAAGAACAAAGGATCATTTTATATTTGTTAAATAAAGTCATAGTGAAGACTTGTAAAAAGGGGAAGAATCAAAGTATTAATGACCCTGGGGAAACAGTGGGGCAAAACTATCCAAAAACAACAGAGAAAAGAGATACAAAATGTACAAAAAAACTTAACACAGATACAGTCCAGTCCAGAATCCAATAAAAGACAGCAAATAAACTGACTAGATTTAGACATGTAGAGAACATCCAGCTGGGAACACAGCTGATTGGCAACAACCTCTGAATTGTGATTTCATTGGCCTTCTTAATGCCAAACCAATAAATTGAAAACCAATGAAGCACTTGCGAATTCAAAAAAATCTAGCACGCAATCAGCTGCACTCAGCTGGACGTGCCCCACATTCACGCATCAAATCAATATTTTGGGGCTACCTTCATTTCATCGAAAAAGCCCTCCCACCTAAAACCCATCCCCGCCAGCAACTACCACTTCCAGTGCACCCCAAAGGGAAACCAACAGGGACCCACCCCCTTTCCCCAATGCAGTGCAATCCTGGAGCCAGTTTTACACAGCCAGGGTGGTGTGTGGGGGCAAAGCCCCCACCTAGCTTTGTTGAAATTATGGCACTTTTTGTTTATTTTGTTAAAGGTGAAACTTAATGTGGGGAACTTTACCCTCCACATCCCCTTCAACTATATATACCAACACCAGGGCCACACGTGCATTGGGGAAGGGGCAAATCCCTGCCACCTGCTCCCAAAGTGGACTGGAAGCACTTTCAGTTGTCAGTGAAATGAACCCGACCTAAATGGGTTCTCAGATATGAAATGGGCTGGGCCTCATGAAATGAGAAGGCAAACTTCCAATATTTTTGGTATCTTTCATTGGACTCTGGACTGGACTGTAACAGTGGCAAACCACTCTGCAGTTAAACCATGATAAAGGCCAAATTATTATCTCCAGGATATAAAATCCAGAGGGGATATTCCAGGGTGACTCTCTGTCACCACTCGCTGTTTTGTTCCTTGCCCTTAACCCATTAAACTGTCTGCTTAACAACTTCTAGCTCAATGGGTATAATTTGGCTCCCTAGAAAGCAACAAAGTATAAAGACTTCTTTATCTTTCTCTTTGTCAATGATTTAAAACTGTATAACTCATCAGATGAGGACACTGAAAGCTTCAATTATCAGTAGTCAAAACTTTTCAGATGCATATGGAAAGCATACGTCATTTGGTCTTGATAAGTGTGCAAAAAGCAACTATAGAATCAGGAAAATGGCACACCAAGAAAACATCAGTTTTGGGACAAAGAGATGTGATACAAAAAAAAATTTGAGAGCAAAGACAGAATGTATAAATATTTGAGAACTGGATGGAAGGATCAACAATAAAACATGAAGAAAATGTGAATAAAGAAACTTAGTAAGGAATATTTTAGAAAACTTAAATTAATCCTGAAAACAGTGGCGGTGACATCTAGGAACAAAATTCAAGCTTAAACCAATTTGCTCTTCCTGTTCCTTACTTACAGTTTTTGGAGAGACTGACTGGCCTCCCAAAATGTAATGGATAGGATTAGATAGGAGAGAAGACAAGAAGGATGCTTCACGTTCATCGTAATGATTTATTGAAATTTCAGTGCATACCAAAGATTATATATATTTACCACATTCCAAAAGGAGGTATGGGCCTCCCTTTGAGTGGATTACATGTGTATAGAAGTCTGCAATGTTGGGACCCCGAACACATATTTGTTAGAACCCACAGTACATCAGAAAAATGGCAGTGAAAGTGTTGAAGCATAAGGAGAGTAAATCCAAGGTGACTTCTCTGTTTAATCTAGCAGAAGCATACCAACATCAGGCAGGAAATGGAAATCAAACCAGAAATAGATAAAAATCAGGCAACAACTAAGATATGTGCCAAAACACAAAAGAATGAATATAAGGTAGAAGGAGCAGATAAGAAGGCAAAAGAAATGTGGAGAAAAATTGCATAATACAAAGTTTTAAAAGTATTGAAAACTTCTGGAAGAGCCTCATGTTGATCAGGACTGAATGCAGTGAATGGTTGGGCGAATAGGCAAATTCAAACCAAAAAGATGAAAAGAGTTAATATTGGGTTTGGGCCCATGAGTGTTGCATTAAATCCTGTTAAAATCTTTATTTTCAGCACAAGTCAGGAATCAACATCATTTTCTGTTTTAAGCAACCCAATAACATGCTGCTGATACTTTAACATATGAATCTGGCAGTTTAAGACCCTAATAAGCCAAGGTTGCAGTGAAGTATATCTTCTAACTTACCATCTATCCAACGCTCTGGAATCTCTATCAGAGGGGGTACAGGATTTTTGGCAGTAGTAGCCCTTGGCTGCCCTCTTGGGTCCCTGTGAAATGGTCTCAGGATCCGCAGTAGGATATTTAAAGAGGAATTTGAGAGAGTCAGGAACCATGTAATATCTATCCTGGACTTCTGGGAGCCTGGTGAGGTAAGGGAGTCAGGGGCCAAGCTAGATTCCTCAAAAAGACATCTTCATCAACAATGTCCAGTACAGGGGGATAGCTAAGAAAGGCCTGTGTTGGGGCAAGAGTGGGGAAATCCCTAAGCTTCTTTTTAGAATCAGAGTAATCCTGGCTTTCCCAGTGAAAATGCTCCTTAAGAGTGTCAAGGGTTTCACCAAAGAGAAATCCCTCTGCAGGGGAAGCAGAGGGAATAGAGTCCTCTGCATCAGGGGAGTCCTCATAGGTAGATAAGGAGGTAAATCCTGGTCATTAGAGGAAACAGAAATTTCCAGGATCCTGATCCTGAAGAATCATAACAAATTCAGTCCTAGGTCTCTTAGAGGGGAAGGCTGGCTTCCCCAGATTAAAATAATAAGGTGCTAGCCAGTAATTTGTTTTGTAGCCATAGTGGCCTGGACCATGCGGTCTGGGCATTGGTTTTCTCGAGCATGGATCAGAGTTTGTGGAAGGCCTTGAAGAAAGAGAAGATAAGCGCGTTGGTTTAATATGTATACAAGGTCAGTAGGCCTTGAAATACACCCTCCAGAAGCCGCTGCTGCACAGCGGCTCCCTGACCCATCCAAGGCAGAGACATCTGCAGGTCCCACAGTCGGCTGAAGCATCTCGGGGCATACCAGACTCCGGGCCAGGTCTCAGTGCAGAGGCCCTGGCTTGAATCTGAAATAAGCGGGCATCAGGGGCTGCGAAAAGAAGCACCTCACTGAGTACCGGCCCGAACTGGCTTATTAGCTGGGGGAGGTGTAAATCGCCGCAGCTTTTGGACCTATGCGGAATCTGTCTCTGTTCTTTATCTTTTGGCGGTTTTTTTTTATGAGAATATCGGTGAAAGTCGTTTGGCTTACGAGAAGCCATTTCTGAATAACTGGAACAAGAGTGCACCGAAAAATATTTTAGGATGCGCATTAAATAACTTTCACATACGACTAATTGCGTAATGAGGGGTTTGAATAAAGAGCTTTCAAGCCGACAGCCGAGGTATTGCCCATCGTGGTCTGGGCTCGCGCAAGAAATGCAGTAAGAATGAAAATCTTTATGAGGTATGTTGCTTTCCACAAGAAATACTACTGTTAACATTTACTGATATGTCGGTTTAGAGCAAGAAAAAGGATCCCCAACGTGAAGTACTGAGCTTGGTTGAAGACTTCCAGATCTGAAACTCCTAAGAAATAAGAAGTTAATAACACTCACCATAACGGAACTTCCCATCTGGAGTAGAGTAGCTTCATTTGTCTGCAACCTGTGGGTCTTGGTCCTATACTCGGATCCGGTAGCCGTAACTTGTTTCAAAGCTAATGGATCCGAGCTCCTACTGCTCCTCCCCTCACCCACATAATCCCTGCTAACCTTCATGACCCCTCCAGATCGAAGTTTGCTCCCTCAATATATACCAGCAAAACGGTATCCAGCTGAATAGATCAGAAAGAAGGCCAGGGGGAAGGAGGGATGGTTTGCAGACAAATGAAGCTACCTACTCAGGATGGAACCCCTGATTATGGTGAGTACATAACTCTTCTCATCTGAAAGCCAGGAGCTCATTTTGTCAGCAACCTGTGGGACAGAGTTCCCCAGCTACCTGAACCTTGTGGGGTGGCCATCATGGAAGGATATTAAGTGAAGCACCGCGAGAGCCATAAACGATGCTCTCTCTCTAGAAATCACATCCCAGTTTGTAGTGGTTAATAAAGGTATGAGATGAAGTCCCAAGTGGCTGCCGAACAAATATCAATCCAATGGGACTCTCTGGAGCTTGAAGGCCGCTTGAAGTAGAGATGGAACGAAAGTGGAATGTGTCACAGAACTCCTTCAGGATGCGGGTCTCCCAGAGGCTTGGTACGCCAATAGGATACATTGAGAAATCCAGCGTGGTAGAGATACTTTTGATATTGCTTTCCCCAACTCAAGCAGACTTTTTTCCTGCCCACCATCCTCCTGAAATTCAAGGAACCTGAACAACTGAACCCATACCCTACACTACCAGGAGAGACCCCAACTTACCAAGAGATCTCTAGAAGTATGCTAAAATTCTACCTTCGTTTTGACCAGACTTACTCTACTTTTGTATCTCCGGAGGTTGAACCATCCCTCACTGAATTACCAGCAGCCTACACTATTTTTCCTCTCTACCACACCATATATACCCTCAATTCTTAGAATTCTCATCCCAATCTACCTCAACTATCTCTGCTTCTTGCTAGCACATCACACTGTATCCTTCTTTTTTCCTTTTTTGATAGCTTAGCCCCCTGCTCTTGGCTGTCTGTCCCTGCAAACATACAACTGATTACCTGGGTGGCACCCTTATTCCTTTTTTCCTGCTGCTACTTTTTCTCTTCCACACTCTCATGCTTATCTTCTGCCCCCTTAACCTTTTCCTATCTGGGCCTTTAACTGAAACTTCTTTTTTCCAGAACTACTATTTCCTATTTGCCCAGCTCTCTCTTACCACCCCACCTCATTCCCTGCTGACTCCTAGCTTTCTACTCACTTTTTTTTTTATACACTAGCTGACTATCTAATACAAATCTCTCTCCTCCAACCTACTGACTTACCTGTTTAGTTCTTCCCTTGCTCCTGATTGCTTTCCTGCTGAACTTTCACACCTCTCAGGCTCCCTATCTGTGTCTTTAAGCTCAGGTTAAGCCCCGCAGGCTCACTCCAGCCTCCCCTTTAATTCCCCACCGCCTGGGGTGTCTACCTATACTCTCTTAACCACTCCCCTCCACTCCCTCACATTCTTTCTCAACACACCTGCCCTGGAAGAAGTAACTCCTTGAAAGCCATTAATGCAAACTGGACTGCTAACATCTCCTTCATGTTGATATGTAGATGCTGTAGTCTGGCAGGCCACTTGTCTTGTATCCACTTTCCATTCAGATGAGCTCCCCAAGCTATGTCTGAGGCATCTGTCGTTAGAATCTGACTCGCCTCTGTTCACAGAGAGTCCCTTGTTTAGGTGACATTCCTGAGCCCACCACAAAAATTCCTTTTGAATGCAAGGTATTATTGGAATGACAGTGTCCAAATCCTGGCAGTGCTGTGTCCATACATTTTTCAGATACCATTGCAGCTTCCTCATATGCAGTTTGGCACTGGGAAGCACCAGAATACAAGATGCCATGAACCCTAATGCTTGAAGGACTGTCCTTGCAGTCAGCACGGACTGATGAGATAGTTGATGGAAGTAAAGGGATAGACTCTTTTGTTTGTCCGGGGTTAAAAAGGCCATCTGGGCTGCTGTATTCAGTCTCACACCCAGAAAGCACATGTCTTGAGAGGGTACTAGACTGGACTTTATTTCGTTCACAGAATACCCCAGGCATCTTAGCACTGCTATCACATATTCCAGATGCTGAAGAAGCTCGTCCTTTTCTTGAGCCAGAATCAGACAGTCGCCCAAGTAAGGATAGATTTGTATTCCTTTTAGCCTGAAAAGCTACAACTGGAGCCAGAACTTTTGTGAATACTCTGGGCAGTAGATAAGCCAAAGGGCAATGCAGAGAACTGATAATGTGAATTTCCAGCTCGAAACGCAGATACTTCCTGCAACTGAGTCTGATAGGCACATGAAGGTAAGCCTCCTTGAGATCTAAAGTTACCATCCAGTGATCTTTGCCCAGCAGAGGTAAAAGCTGTTGTAACGTCAACATTTTGAACTTGGGAATGTCCAAATAAGTGTTGAGGATAGACAAATCCAAAATTGGTCTCCACGTGTTCCCCTTTTTTGGTACTAGGAACAGGCGAGAATAAAATCCTAGGCCCCTTTCTGGCACAGGAACGGCTGAATGGCCCCTATCTGGAGCAACAGAGAAATTTGCTTGTGAGCCTCTTTTCTTTGTATAGGAGGAATGTCTGGCATGCCTTTGAATGGAGGCAAGGTATGGAAATAAAACCTGTAACCAGAGTGGTGAACGATATCCAATACCCATCTGTCTTGGGTAATAACACTCCAATTTTCTTTGAAAAGTGCCAGCCTTCCTCCCAAAGGTGCTGCCAGACGAGAAGGCTCTGGCAGTTGAAAAGGCAAGTCATTGGGTCTGCTTACGAAAGGACTGACCCCTGCCCTCACCAGACGACTGGGCAGGCGAACTGCCTGTTCTAGGCCTAAAAGAACCTTGAGCTCTGCCCCTACCACGTCTAGATCTACCCCTAGACTGAGAATCATAAGAAGGATAAGTCCACCCCTTAGTAGGCCAATTTCTACTAAACTTTGGAGGCTGAACCTGCAAAAAATCTTTAACAGTCTGCATAGACTTAGCCTTGTCCTCCATTTTCTTTAAAACTGTTTCCACAGGCGCACCAAACAACACATCAGATTGTAAAGGAGCATCTAAAATCCTTGTCTTTACATGTTCAGCTAAATTCTGATCCTCAGCCAGGCGTGCCTGCGAAGAACAGAACCAGTGGCTGCCACCCTCGAGAGGCCTGTACAGCATCAAAACCACATTGCAAGGAATGCTTACCCACCTGTTCAGAAACATGAACCAAATCCTGCAATTCTTTACACTCAATACCTTCCGCCAGAGCATCTACCTTAGACTTCAATTGTGAAAGGAGATAATTTTGGTATTTCAACATGTGAAACTGGCAATTCAAAGCCCTCATGGCTAAAGTGGAAGAAGTATACACCTTTTTCCCCATCTATCCAAAGCCCTTGCCTCTTTATCAGAAGGAACAGGATTTTTAACAACAGAAGCCTTAACCCCTTTAGGGCCCTGAGAAACAGTTTCTGGGTCTGCCCTAGGACTCTTAAAAGATACTTATGAGCTTCAGGCACTCTATAATACCTGTCCGGTTTAACTGGGCAGGAGGCAAAGAATCAGGGTTCAGGAAGCCTCTGCAAAAACATCCTCTACCACATCCAGAACAGGAGGTATAGCTAAAGGCCTATGCTGGGGTAGAAACAAAATTCCCTAAGCCTTTCCTAGAATCAGAGAAATCTTGACCTTCCCATTTAAAATGCTCCCTCATGGAATGAAGAGTCTCTGAAAAAGAAAAATCCTCAGGAGGAGAAGCCGAAGGTGTAGAGTCATCTACATCAGAATCAGAATAAGGAGGATACTCCTGCAGAGTCTTCAGTCAAGACTCAGAAGCCTCGAACACTGCTCAAAACTCTCAAGCTCAGGTTCCACCCTAGGCCTCTTATCAGGGGGGGGCAAAGAACCTCTAATCATAGTAATCAAATCTTCTGCCATTTTAAGCATATGTTTCTTAGGCAGAGACCCTGAAGAACTAGGGAGACCCCCACTGAAGTTAACCCTGGCGGCCTCTAGAAGGAGCCTTGGAAACAGAAGGGAGGGCCTAACCACCTTAGGAAGGGAGGGAGAACAGCTACCTGAGAAGCCCCTTCAGCCTGGCCTACCTCCTGAGAGGACACATCTTGTAACAGTAAAGTCTCTCCCTGAGAATCCAAAGGAACTTCTGGTAGAACCACCGGCTCCACCGAGCCCTCTAAAGAACCGACGTCCGCGACAGACGGTTCTTCTACCCTAGGCTTCGCTGCTTTGTCTTTGCGCTTTTAGACAAGCGGCGCCGAGCATCCGATGGCATGTTGTAATTACAACGCTTCCCAAAAACTAACCTGGCACAATCTAATCTTCTCTTAATAGTACGTTTGTTAAATCTAGCACAAGAGCGACAGCCAACAACGTCGTGCTCAGGCCCTAAGCAAGGTATACACAATGTATGGTAATCTCTATGAGGTATCTGTTTCCCACAAGAAATACAGTTATTCACTTTTTCTGACATCCGGTTAAATACTGAGGCAAGAAAAACAAAATATTCCCCAGTACTTAGCCAACTTTGATTCGGTCTGAAACTCCGACTTCAGAAAATTTCAGAACGCCAACCTGCACTCGCAATACTGCTTCTGCATCGGACCATGCGGCAAAAAAGACTGAGGATATGACGTCGGTCATGCGCATTTGTACCCTGATGTCCTGATGTCAGACAAATGCGCCTTGACCGACGTCAGCCTTATACTTTGGTATTCGGGCCGACTGGGACAGCGGACTACCCAAGTGTTAGGACTGCAGCAATGTGAGATGAAGAACATCAGTATTGACATCTAGGAACAAAATTCAAGCTGTAAACCAATTTGCTCTTCCTTTTCTTACTTACAGTTTTGGAGAGACTGACTGGCCTCAAAATGTAATGGATAGATTAGATAGGAAGACAAGAAGGATGCTTCACGTTCATCGAATGATTTATTGAAATTAGTGCATACCAAGATTATATATTCCACATTCCAAAGGAGGTATGGGCCTCCTTGAAATTGATTACATGTATAGATCTGCAATGTTGGGACTGAACACATATTTGTTGAACCCACAGTATCCAAATGTAGTGAAAGTGTTGAAGCATAAGGAGAGTAAATCCAAGGTGACTTCTCTGTTTAATCTAGCAGAAGCATACCAACATCAGGCAGGAATGGAAATCAAACCAGAAATAGATAAAAATCAGGCAACAACTGAATGTGCCAAAACACAAAAGAATGAATATAAGGTGAAGGAGCAGATAAGAAGGCAAGAAATGTGGAAAATGCATAAATACAGTTGCAAGTATTGAAAACTTCTGGAAGAGCCTCATGTTGATCAGGACTGAATGCAGGAATGGTTAAGGATAGGCAAATTCAAACCAAAAGATGAAAGGTTAATATTGGTGGCCCATGATGTGCATTAAATCCTGTAAATCTTTATTTTCAGCACAGTCAGGAATCAACATCATTTTCTGTTTAAGCAACCCAATAACATGCTGCTGATACTTTAACATATGAATCTGGCAGTTTAAGGCCCTAATGGCCAAGGTTGCGGAAGTATATCTTCTTACCCCATCTATCCAACGCCCTGGAATCTCTATCAGAGGGGGTAGGATTTTTGGCAGTAGTAGCCTTAATGCCCTTGGGTCCCTGTGAAATAGTCTCAGGATCCACAGTAGGATATTTAAAGAGGAATTTGAGAGAGTCAGGAACCCTGTAATATCTATCTGGTTTTCTGGGAGCAGGAGGTAAGGGAGTCAGGGGCCAAGCTAGATTCCGAAAAGACATCATCAACAATGTCCAGTACAGGGGGGATAGCTAAAGGCCTGTGTTGGGGCAAGAGTAAGAAATCCCTAAGCTTCTTTTTAGAATCAGAGTAATCCTGGCTTTCCCAGTGAAAATGCTCCCTAAGAGTATGCAAGGTTTCACCAAAAGAGAAATCCTCTGCAGGGGAAGCAGAGGGAATAGAGTCCTCTGCATCAGAGTCCTCATAGGTAGATAAGGGTAAATCCTGGTCATTAGAGGAAACAGAAATTTCAGAATCCTGATCTGAAGAATCATAAGCAAATTCAGTCCTAGGTCTCTTAGAGGGGGAAGGCTGGCTTCCCCTGATTAAAGTAATAAGGTCTTTAGCCAGTAATTTGTTTTGTAGCCATAGTGGCCTGACCATGCGGTCTGGGCATTGGTTTTCTCGGCATGGATCAAGTTTTAGGCCTTGAAGAAGAAGATGGCGTTGGTTTAATATGCAAGTCAGTAGGCCTGAATACACCCTCAGAAGCCGCTGCCTGCACAGCGGCTCCTGACCCATCCAAGGCAGAGACATCTGCAGGTCCCACAGTCAAAGAAGCATCTCGGGGCATACCAGACTCCGAATGGGTCTCAGTAGAGGCCTGCGAATCTGAAATAGCGGGCATCAGGGGCTGCGAAAGCACCTCACTGAGTACCGGCGAACTGGCGATTAGCTTAGCAGAAGTGTCGTCGGCAGCTTTGGACCTATGCGGTCTGTCTCTGTCTTTATCTTTGCGTTTTTTTGAGAATATCGGTAGTCGTTTGGCTTACCGAAGCCATTTCTGGATAACTGAACAAGAGTACCAAAATATTTAGATGCGTAAATAAACATACGACGAATAGTACGAGGTTTGAATAAGGCACAAAACCGACAGCGAGGTACATCGTGGTCTGGGCCTAAGCAAGAAATGCAGTAAGAATGAAAATCTTTATGAGGTATTTGCTTTCCACAAGAAATACTACTGTTAACATTTACTGATATCGGTTTAGAGCAAGAAAAAGGATCCCCAACGGGGTACTGAGCTTGGTTGAAGACTTCAGATCTGAAACTCGAAAATAAGAAGTTATGTACTCACCATAACGTTCCATCTGAGTAGGTAGCTTCATTTGTCTGCAACCTGTGGGTCTTGGATCCGAGCCGGCAACTTGTTTCAAGCTAATGGATCCGAGCTCCTAGCTCCTCCCCTCACCCATAATCCCCTACTAACCCTCCATGACCTCAGATCGAGTTTGCCCCTCAATATATACCCAAAACGGGTATCCAGCTAAGATAGATCCGAAGAAGGCCAGGGGGAAGGAGGGGGGGATGGTTGCAGACAAATGAAGCTACCTACTCAGATGGAACGTTATGGTGAGTACATAACTTCTTAATCTGAAGTAGGGAGCTCATTTGTCAGCAACCTGTGGGACAGAGTCCCCAGCTACCTGAACCTTGGGTGGCCATCATGGAAGGATATTGCGAAGCACCGCAGAGCCAAACGATGCTCTCCCTCTAGAAATCACGTCCAGTTTGTAGTGGTTAATAAAGGTATGAGATGAAGTCCAAGTGGCTGCCGAACAAATATCATCCAATGGGACTCTAGACTTGAAGGCCGCAGAAGTAGAGATGGAACGAGTGGAATGTGTGCGAACTCCTTCAGGTGCGGGTCTCCCAGAGGCTTGGTACGCCAATAGGATACATTGAGAAATCCAGCGTGGTAGAGATACTTTTGATATTGCTTTCCCCAAATTAAATTTGGCAAAGGAAACGAACAGCTAGTCGGATTGTCTATGACCAGGTGTTCTATGAGTATAAAAGCGTAGCTGCCTACGAACATCTAATGAGTGCAGCTTGTACTCTCCTTTATTCTGATATTTAGGGAAGAAAACCGGTAAATTTATGGATTGATTTATATTGGTTTCTGATGCTATTTTGGGAAGAAAAGAGGGATTGATCCTGAGGTACACTCTGTCCGGGTGAAAGATCAAATAAGGAGGCTTCACAGAAAGAGCTTGAAGCTCCGAAACTCTTTTTGCAGAAGTGATGGCTACAAGGAATGCTGTTTTCCAGGATAAGAATTTGAGATCTACTGAAGCAGCGGGTTCAAAAGGTGGAGCAGTCAAGGCTTGAAGAACTAGTGAAAGATCCCACGGTGGTACGGCTTCTTTTATAGGGGGGTCTAAGCAAGAAGGTGCCCTTGAGAAAGGTTTTACACAGCTTGGCCGACATCAAAGGCCCTGTATCATGTCCCACATGGTAATGTGAGATGGCTGCCAATTGCACTTTGACGGTTGAACAACTAGCGCCTTCCTGAAAAAGTTCGGATAGGAAGTCTAATATGGATGGAAGAGGAGCCGTAAAGGGATCTAAATCATGATGCTCCGCCCAGATGGAGAAACGTTTCCATTTACTGCGGTACACTTTCCTGGTGGAGGGCTTATGCGCTGCCACAAGGATGGCTTTGACTGGTGAAGAGATACCGGGAGTCCTAACTAGGAGTGGAACTGGAGCAACCAAGCTGTCAGTTTCAGATTGTCCAGGTTTGGGGTCGGTAAGTCCGACGGATGGGAGATTAGATCCGGACTGGGATCCAGAATCCAAGGAGGATTCACTAGGTGAGACCACAGGTAAGGGAACCAAATTTGCCGAGGACAGAATGGGGCAATGAGGATCATCCTGCTCCCCAACCGCGAGGCTTTCTGTAAGAGTTGCAGCATCAGGGGTACAGGAGGATAGGCATAAAGTAGACCGGGTGGCCAAGCATGCACCAGAGCGTCTCTTGGAGTTTCCCATGGAGGAGGAATCAGAGCGAAGAAATTGCCGCATTTGGTGTTTGAGGGAGACGCAAAAAGATCGCAGCAGGGTTGCCCCCATATTGCGAATATCTGCTTCGCTACTAGTGGATTGAGAGACCACTCGTACGGGGTAAGAAGGGTGCGACTGAGTTTGTCCGCTAGGATGTTGGTCCGTCCCAGAATGTGCGTTGCAATCAGAAAGCGGTTGGTGGAGATCACCCATTCCCACACTCTCATGGCTTCGCGGCATAGAGGGTAAGATCTGGTTCCCCCCTGTTTGTTGATGTACCAGACAACCGACATGTTGTCCGACTGAATTGCAATCGTTCCTATGGGGAGGAGATTCTGAAGTGCTTGCAACGCGTACAGCACCGCTCTCATCTCCAGAACACTGATATGCAGGGAGGTCTCTGTGTTGTTCCACGTGCCTTGGACCATCCTGCTGAATAATGCCCCCCCCAACCCGAGGTGGGAGGCGTCCGTGGTCACCGTGGCAAGAGGGGGAGAGGTGCAGAAGGGACCGAAGGATGGAGGTCCAAAGCTTGGAGCCACCATAATAGAGCCCTCCTGCAAGCCTTGCTGATAGCAATGGGGTGGTGAAGAGGAAGGGACAGAAAGGACCATTGCACTAGAAGAGTCCATTGCAGTACCTGCATGTTCAAACGGGCGCATGGAAGGAGCGTAATCGCTGCCGCCATGCAGCCTAGTGCCCTCAGGACCAATTCCGCTGGTGGGGTCTCTGATTGGAGGATAGCCCGCACATGGAGTTGCAAATTCCGAATTCTCTCGGACGTTAGAAAGGCTCGTAGCTCTCTGGTGTCTATTCTGGCTCCTATAAATTCTATGACTTGTGTCGGGGTCAGAAGGGATTTGTCGGCATTGATGGTGATGCCTAACTGTGGGGCTAGGCGGAGAAAGAAATCTCTGGCTGAGCAAGTAGATGCCTTGTTGGGGCGGTCAGGAGCCAGTCGTCCAGGTACGGAAAGACCTGTATTCCCTGGAGTCTCAGGTGGGCCGCAATCACTGCTAATACTTTGGTGAACACCCTGGGGGCTGTGGTGAGGCCAAAGGGAAGGACCCTGAACTGGTAGTGACTGGCTCCCAGCCAGAAGCGGAGGAACCTCCTGGATCGTCTGTCCATTAGAATGTGGTAGTACGCATCCTTGAGGTCTATAGAGCACATCCAATTGTTCTCCCTTAGAAGGGGAAGAATAGATTGAAGAGTGACCATTCGGAATTTTTCCTTGGTTACTGACAGGTTCAAGCGGGAAAGGTCTAGAATCGGTCTCAAGTCCCCCGTCTTTTTTGGCACCAAAAAGAACCTGGAGTAGAACCCTAATCCGAGCTGGTCTTGGGGGATGGGCTGGATGGCTCTTTTTCTTAGCAGCTGCTGAATTTCTGCGGCTGCGGCCTCCCTCTGACCGGGTGGTACATCGGGGAGGTTCTTGAATTTTGGGACATGGAGTAATGGTATTTTGTACCCTCTGGATATAATGCGAAGCACCCAGCAGTCTGTCGTGATGGACTCCCATGCCGATAGGTGCTCCGAGAAGCGCCCCCCGACTGCTTCCAGAGTGGAGCAGCCGGGCAACCCTTCAGGGCTGCTGCGTGGGCCGTTCAGAGAAAGGTTCTCTGGACCCAATGTTTCTCGGAGCCCCTCTGCCCCTGGGGCGGCGTCCTCCCTGTCCTCCTCTGCCACGGAAGGACTGGCTGTCCTGAGCAGGTTGGGAGTGTTACGATTTCCGGAACCACATCTTCTTCTGACCCTTTTGGTTCTTCGAAAAAAAACGCTGGGGAGCAGAGAAGCGGACTCTGACGGCAGACAACGTCTTCCCGTCTTTCTCGCTCTGGACAAGTGTCTCGTGAACCGTTTTGCCAAACAGGGCAGAACCATCGAAAGGGGCGTTCGCAAAAGACTCTTTAAAAGGCTCCGCAAAGTCACAATGACGGAGCCAGGCCTGACGTCTCATGACTAGGCCTACTCCGCTAGCCCTAGTGGCTCCCTCGGTGGCGTGGGACAATAGCCGCATACAGGTATTTGAAATTGATCTCAGAGTGGCCATTCGGGTGGAGTACAATTGCTTGTCCTCCGCCGACATGGACTCAGGAGGGGAGGCAGCGTATTCTTTGATAAGATCCCGCTGCATCCTGATGACATGTGCCATATAGTTCAGAGACCTTACCGAGAAGGTCGCTGAACTAAAAACTCGCTTCCCTAAGCAGTCCATCGAGCGGGACTCCTTGCTCGGTGGATGGACTGAGGGGCTCTCCTGAGCTAGTTCCCTCTTCGTGGCTGCCGCCGTCAACATGGCATCTACGGGGGGACCCTTGCTCCAGTGCGATCAGTCTGAGGGGGGGCTTAGTATTCTGTCCGGGCGTTTTGGTATTGGCTCCACGGTGTCCGGATCCTTCCACACCCTGGTGGTAATGAGGTCCACCAAGGGGTCGGCCGGAGGGGACACCCAAGAGGTAGACGGGCCTGCTTCAAATGCCTCCAGAAACACGGACTCGTCGGAGGAAGACTTGGGGGCAGACCACCCACCTCTGATCCTCAGCATCTCCATGATGTCTCCAAAGGAGACATCCTCAGGGGGTGATCTTGGGGAGCCTTCCCCTTCCTCCAAGTCCGTGTCCTCAGTTAAGGACTCAGGGGAGTCCATGTGCCTCCTCTTGCACTTATGCTTGCGGGACACTTCCTGGGGGGGGGGGGCTGTCCGAGGAGGCCTCGCCAGCAACATCCTGTTCCAATGGAACCATCTGGGACATTGAAGCAGGCTGTCCCTTTGGCCGGGTGATGGAAGCCTGGCCCAGCAGAGAGGGAGTGCAGGGAGGAGCCGAGACAAGGACCGGGGGTCCGGATGCTCTCAACAGAGCCCTCTCCACAAAATCGAAAGCCGAGGGGGACCACTCTCTCTGGGCTCCGAGTCGGCTCCCACCTCGGATCCGATGAAGGGATCGGAACCGGCGCCGAGACCATCGGATCTGAAGGACCAGTGTGCTCCGACCTGGATGGAGCCGAAGGCACACTGAATCCCTCGGATCCGAAGCTCGGGCCACGGCTCCGAGAGGTCGGATCCGACAGGCTCGAGGGCAGGGTCGGATCCGAAGTACCAAGTACTGTCGGCGCCGACCCACCCCCGGCTCCAACGCTGCTCAGCTCCGAATGCTCCGAACCCGGATAGCGGGTCGGAGAAGGAGCAATAGGACGTAAAAAAGGTGTCGAGCTCCCCCCCGAAGTGGGGGAAGGCAAGAGCACTCCCATCTGCAGCTGGGCCTGGATGAACCTTCGCATCATCCGGTCCAAGTCTGCATCGGACATACTGAAGGTCGATCTCGAAGAGGTCACCGAGGCAGGCCTGGAATGCCGCCTCGATGACCTCGATGGAGATCGGGCCTCCTCCTCCTCGGGCCCTGGGGAGAAACAAGGGGATCGAAGCAGAGGAGGAGGAGACCTAGAAGCAGTGGAGGGAGAAGCCCGCTTAGCTGGCGGGGCCGAAACGGAGGTATCGGCCCGCCACTTGTGGTGCTTCTTCCTCCGTTTCTCCTTCCGTTTCTCCCTCCTGGCCTCCCTGTCCTCCGGCGCTTTAGCGGGAGTTTGAGTCCCGGCTGGAGGAAGGGGGGCAGGAATGGCAGCAACCACAGCCTGTGGTGGAGCCACAGGAGCAGCGGAGGCCGGAGCTGAGTCCGGGGGTAAAAGTCCCGCCAAGACCAGCTTCGACTTCCGCTCTTTCAGTGCCCTGGGGTTGAACGCTGCACAAATGGTACAGCCTGAGGTGAGGTGTTCAACCCCAAGGCACCGAACGCACAGAGTGTGGCCATCAGCCGGGGAGAGCTTATGGCCACACTCGGTACATTTAGAAAAAATGGCTTTTGGGGCCTCAGCCATACTTAAAGAAAAAAGTAATGTTACACACACACACAGGCCCCAAAACACACACTCTCTAACGACCAGCGAAGGGAGGGAAAAAAAAAAAAACTACTTAAAAGAAAATATTTTTACTCTACAGGGAACCTAACACTTACACACTTTATATTTTTGTGAAAAAAGAAGAAAGTTGACAGAAAATTTAAACTTAACTGCCAATTACTAGACGAGCTCACAGGAATCCAGCTATCCACAAGCGCGGCAAACTAAATCTGAGGTCATGGAGGGTTAGCAGGGGGTTATGGGTGAGGGGAGGAGCTAGGAGCTCGGATCCATTAGCCTGAAACAAGTTGCCGGCTCGGATCCGATATCGGATCCAAGACCCACAGGTTGCTGACAAATGAACTCCCTACTTCAGATCAAAAATTTCAGGAGTTGGTCGACCGGCACTTACGAACTGCTTCTGCTTCGGGCACCACACGGCACGAAAGACTGATACAATGGCGTCGGCTGCATTCTTTATACCCCTGATTACCTGACGTCATAGAAGATGAGACAGCAACCGACGCAGGACCTAAGACTTTGATAATCAGGCCGACTGAGGGCTACTGCAAGCAGATAACCCAAATGTGATGACTGCAACAGTGAAACACGAAGAACATCCCTTGGTAATGAGATGTGCCACATAAGACTTTCTGACCACAGTGGCAATGTGGTGGCCGAATGAGAGGTTGCTGTCAATCTGTGTCCCCAGATCTTTCATAATGCCTTCGGTGTTCAGTGGGCTCCCATCAATGTGGTAATTAGTGGGAAATGAGTTTTTTCAAAAGGGTATGATGATGCATTTTTTATCATTAAGCTTAAGGCCATGGTTTCAACACCAATCATTTGTTTCAGTTAGGCCTTTCTGTAGGATGTCTACATCACTTGGGGAGTTAAATAATGGCTCCCAGCTTGCAGTCATCTGCGAACTTGGTCAGCCAGACTCCCTTCGTGTTGGCCTTGACTTCTGAGAAGTAGATGGCAAACAGGAGAGGACCCAGGACCATTCCCTATGGGACTCCACTCGTGGCTGGTTGGCAGTCTGACTTGGAGTCTGCTACTTTCACACTGTGGGTTCTATCTGTGAGCCAATTTGCAACCCACCTAGTAATATAAGGGTTGATGTCTAGTTTATCAAAAATTCCTAAGTGGGGAATGATATCAAAGGACTTGGTCAGATCGAGGTAGGCTGTATGGACTGCCTTGCCCTCATCCACAGCTCTGGTGACTGACTCAAAGAAGTCAACCAGGTTGAGCAGGCATGATCTACCTGTCACAAAACCAAACTGCATGGGATCTAGAGTTTGGGGATTCCCTATATCCTTGTTAATTAGGTCCATGATAATGCACTCCATAGCCTTACATATCAGACTCATCAGGCTAATGGGGCGATAATTCCCAGGGTCTGTGGTCGCTCCCGCTTTATGGAGAGGGACGACTGTAGCAGTGTACCATTCGGTAGGGACAAAGCCTGAGGTGAGCCTGTGATTGAATAGGGCACACAGATTTGGTGCCATTTCACTTTGTAGTTCATGTAGAACACATCCAGGGATATTGTCCAGTCCCATGGAAACCGTATTCTTGGCCTTGGACAATGCAGCTTTAACCTGTGCTGCAGTAATGCTGGGTGCCTGGCATTCCTCCAGTATTGCGATTGGTCCTTGTAAACTTGGCACTGAATCCGTCAGCCAGTATGTTGGCAACATCTGTTGGCTCAGTATACGAGGTACCATTGTGCAGTAACTCAGAGCAAACCTGGGTATTGCCGTGGCGATTTTTGATATAACTATAGAAGGCTTGGTGGTTGTTCTGCTGCAATTCTACCTTCATAGCTGGCTTTAGAGGTTCTGATGAGGGATCTCAATTTTATGTTGAGGCTAATAAGGGAGTTTTTCCAGTCTTGGGACTTCACCTTTTTCTGCAACAGTTTCTTCCTTCTGTTGTAGAGTTCATTAGTGGCAAGGGACCACCAGATTGGCTTCCTTTTTTTTTGGAGGAGAGGGTGTTGGTTCTGTTTGGTATAGCTAGTTCCATGCATTTATGTGTGTACTCGTACAGTACATTGGTGTATGATTTGGCAGTCATGCATCTATTTTCCATTGACATGGGTGCCGTGAAGTTAGCTACCTCTGTTTTTAGGAGCCCAAAGTCAGCTTTGGAGAAGTTTTTCATGGTGGTTTCCTTTGTGGGGGGTGTGGGTGAGATGTGTATTTCCATGGTGATTGTCTGTGGTCAGATCTAACCAGGGAGGAATTGACTATAAGTGTAGAGCAACAGTTACCCATGTAAGTAATAATCAGGTCAAGGATGCTGCTTCCTGTAGTGGGGCTAAGAATGAGCTGGTCCAGGGCATTGGAAATGATGAATTCCAGGAACCGTTGAGCCAGTGTATTGGTGCATGAGTAGTTTTCCCAGTTGATGGAGGGGTAGTTGAAGTCACCTAGTATGAGAGTATTGGGTTGGACCCTAACAGTTTCCAGGGTGCTTAGGAACGTGGAGTTTGAGTCTTGGGACACAGTTGGGCACCTACAGCAGGCTACGACCTGAATCGCAGTCTTACCCAATGTAAGTTGTACCTGAAGTATCTCAGATGCGTTATGCTGGGCTACTAGTCTGGAGCTGTCAAATTAATATCAAAAAACAAGCAAAGAGTACCCCACTGAGGGTAACGCTGTTAAACACAGACAGTCCAAAGAAAAAACAGCAGCTACCACCACTTAGGAAGACAGTTTAATCATTCAACAAAATAAAACTGCAGAGATGAGTGCTTTCGGGCTGTGCCCTTCATCAGATAAAATGCTCAAATTTAAAACATTCTTTTAAAGGGAGTGACCAATCAAGACTCAATACTGAACCCACCTTTTTTTCAAAGCAGGTTTTAATGGAATGACATCATTGAGACCTGGATGCCTGTGTGCTGTAAGTTCCACTATCCATTTAGTCTCATCATACTCAGTGTCATTCACCACATCCCCACCTCTGATTTCACTACATTCCAGATCACCTGAAACTCAAAATAGTGTCCCTCACGATTTAATGTGTGTCTATACAGGGCATTGTGTTCATTCTGTACCCCGACTGCTGATAAATGGTTGAGTATCCTGTTTTTAAGCATGCAATTCGTTTTGCCTACATAGTAGCAACTGCATAGTTGGCAAGTAGCAAGATAAACCAAATTCATGGTCCTGCAACTAGCTCTAGCATTGAAGTAATATGTCTTCCCAGTGACAGGGTGTGTAAAGTTGGCATCTTTATTTATATACCTACAAGCCTTACAGGATCCACACAATTTGGTTCCTTTACTCACTTCAAACTGTCTGTTTTCCTTCCTACCCTCATGACTCAATAAATCTTTCAAAATCTTATTCCACCTGAAACTTGGTTCCTCTCCCACCACCTTCCAAATTTTCTCATCCGATAACAAAAATCTTCTAATTTCGTCTAATTATGTTGCATACTCCATGAATGTTGTTGCTATATGTAAACATTAAGTCTCACGTTGCAACTTTGTTTCGAATTGCTGTTGGCCACGGTCCTCCCTGCCTCCTGTTTTAACCATGGACGCATTTTACCTCCCCCCATCTCTCTTTGTACGTGTAATCTGTTGCACTTTCCTTTTCGTATAACCCCTTGCTATAAAATTGGTGTTACTTCTTCAAAATTATTATCCTCTGTACATAATCTAGATACTCTCCCTAGCTGTCCAGTAACAATGTTGTCAAATATGAACCTTGGATGCATGCTATCCTGTGACAACAAACTGTTCTTCCAACAATCTTTTCTATACAGGGTCGTCTTGAACCCCCCTTTACCCTAACATCCAGGAAATATATCTCTGTCCTGGAAAATACTGTAGAGAACCTGAGGAATGTGGTGGTTGACTCTAAATATTGGATGAAATCAGTTAACTCTTTTTCTTTCCCCTCCCATAACCAAAATATGTCATCCACAAAATGCCTGTATAGGCGTAACTTATCCCTCCATTTGTTATGGGTCCCCATTACATGACGTCTCTCCCAGTAAGACAGAACCAGGTTTGCATATGTATTGGCACAGGGGGTTCCCATTGCTACCCCCTGTTTAGCTGTGTTAAGAATCTAAGTGGCAACGCACAGATATGCACTGAACTACTGCAAAATAGTACAAAATATACTGAACCTACTGATATTACCAACATCCTGGCAGATAGATTCAGTGCAAACTTCACCCCCATCATCCCCAAAAGGGCCCACAACAATATCGGAAATGTGTAGTATCCCGGAAATCACAGAAGCACAGGTAAAAACAGCCCTTTCAAAAGCCAAAAACATAGCATCAATGGGGACAGATGGTGTCCCAAGCTGCGTCTTGCATGAACTACAGAACAAACTAACCCCCCCCCACCTAAACACGCTGTTCAACCTCAGCCTCTCCACACGCTACGTGCCCATAGAATGGCGCACAGCAACGGTTATTCCTCTCCACAAAGGAGGGGCCACAACTGACCCTGGTTAACTATCGCCCCGTAAGCCTGACTAGCCTGGTCTGCAAGGTTATGGAGCACATCATCATGAAACTCATTAACAAAGACATTGGGAACCTCCAAACACTTGACCCGACCCAGTTCGGCTTTGTTAAGGGCATATCATGCCTACTAAACCTGGCTGACTTCTTTGAGACAGTCACTAAAGCCATAGACGAGGGAAAGGTGGTTCACACAGCCTACCTTGACCTTGCCAAGGGTTTCGACAAAATTCTCCACTCGGGTATTACAGAAAAACTCACCAGCCTGAACATAAACCCCTACGTCACGAGATGGGTTGCCAACTGGCTTACAGATAGAACTCACACGGTAAGAATAGTGGGCTCCAGGTCTGACTCTAAACCAGTCACAAGTGGTGTCCCACAAGGCTCGGTCCTGGGACCCCTACTATTTGGCATATACTTCTCAGAAGTACAGGCAAACACAGGAGGACTATGGCTAACCAAGTTCGCCGATGACTGCAAACTGGGAGCCATAACTGACTCTCCGGCTGACACGGACATCCTCCAAAAGGGTCTTACTGAGACGGACACCTGGTGTTAAAGTCATGGCCTCAAGCTAAATGCCAAAAAATGCATAGTCATCCCGTTTAGGAAAAACAAAACACTCACGAATTACCACATAGGTGGCAGCCCCCTTAATACAGAAGAGGTAATAAGAGATCTGGGGACTCAGGAAGATCGTAATCTCTCCTTTGACAATCATATTGCCAAAGTAGTTAGGAAATCCTTCTATGTGGCCCATCTAATTACTAAAGGGTTCGCATCTAGAAATAAAGAGGTTATAGTGCCCCTCTACTCTTCACTCATCAGACCCATCATAGAGTACAATGTCCCATTTGGGATGTAACTCACAAGACACTTTCAACAGCTGGAAAGACCACAAAAGTACCTCACCAAGAGGATTACTGGCCTCAAACATATGTCCTATGCAGCCCGACTGAAAAAACTCCGGATATACTCAGTAGCATACCGCTTACTCAGAGCTGATCTCTGCCTGACTTACAAAGCCATGTCCAACTCAGAATTGATGGACATGCGACACCTAAAGAAATCCAAGTCACTGCGAGCCATGTGCTCTAGTGAGCTAAACCTTGCCACAACAATAAACAGAAAGTACAGTTGTGTACCTACCATAAATGTAGATGTTCGAGCGTATTCACTGTTGCAGTCATTACACTTGGGTTATCCTGCTGGCAGGCGACCCGCAGTCGGCCCGAGTTTCAAAGTCTTGGTCCGGCATCGGTTGCTGTCGCCTCTTCCCTGACGTCAGTGCGCCAGGGGTATAAAAGTTGCAACCAATGCCATTTTCTTCAGTTTTTCTTGCCCCAGATGTCAGGTGCCCCCCAGATATGAAGGCTGGAAAGATAAAATTATGCCAAAAAACATGCATATATTACTATAAACATTTCCTTCATCTACAAGCAAATACACCACATAGGTAGTATAGAGATGAGAAGTACAGAAAAGTCCCAGCAATGAAAATAAAAAGGGGGATGGTGGGTGGGTAACCTGGACTGCAACAGTGAATACACTCGAACATCTACATTTATGGTAGGTACACAACTGTACTATGTTCATCGTGTTTCACTGTTGCAGTCATTACACTTGGGTAGAATCCCAAAGCTGACGTTGGGTGGCTGGGTCTAAATTGGATTTGGAGAGGCTACCAAGCCCTTCAGAACTGCAGTGGCAAAGCCCGCTCTGGATTTAGAGTAGAGAGGTAAGTGGTAGTGCTTGATGAAAGTGTGCACTGAGCTCCAGGTTGCAGCTTCTAAAATGTCTTTGGTTGGCACTCCTCTGAGGAAAGCTGCTGAAGTGGCTGCTGCTCTGGTAGAATGAGGCCTAATGCCCTTAGGCACTGATTTGCCATGTTGTGCATAACAGAAGCGGATGCAGTGTCCTATCCATTCCGAGACTGTCTGCTTTGTAATAGGCTTTCCTTGTGATCCTGCAGCATATGCTACAAACAGTTGCTCAGTTTTTCTGAAAGCTTTTGTTTTGTCCAAGTAGAATCGTAGCTGTCTGTGTATATCCAGTGTGCAGAAGTCTCTCCCCTTTATTCTGGGGATTTGGGTAAAAAGTAGGTAAATGAATGGTTTGGTTTAAGGCCACATTGGAGACCACTTTTGGCATGAATGTTGGGTTTGTCCTAAGAGAAACCCTGTCCTGATGAAAAATGAGGAAAGCTTCCACAGCCATTAATGCCTGTAACTCTGAGACTCTTCTTGCTGAAGTTATTGCTAGGAGCAGAGCAGTTTTCCATGGCAAGAATTTTAGATCAGCTGTGCTGGCTGGTTCAAAAGGAGGCAGTGTGAGTTTTTCTAAAACAAAATTGAGGTCCCAAGTAGGTACTGGTGCTCTCCTTGGGGGTCTTATATGTTTTGCCCCTCTGAGGTACTGTCGTAGTAGAGGATGTGAAAAAATAGGAGGTTCCGTATTGTAATGACCTGAAATGGCAGAGGCATGGATTTTAATAGATGAGAAAGATAAGCCTTTGTCCAGCATCTCAGTTGGGTATTGTAAAATCTGAGGTATATTAGGGACAACTGGTTCGAGTCCTTGTGCCTGGTTCCAAGCACAGAATCTCTTCCATTTTTCTGCATAAGATTTCCTAGTGCTGGGCCTCCTGGCTTCTAAAATGACATCCATAACAGCTTTAGAGAGAGGTGCAGTCTGAGTGGCTACATTATCTGCCATGCTGCCAGGTTTAAGGTTCTGAGTTGACTGTGCAGAATCTGATTGTTTTGTTGTGTCAGAAGATGAGTAATTTGAGGTAGAAGCCAAGCTGGGCCTTGAGACAAACTCTTTAGGACTGGGTACCAGTGCTGGCGTGGCCAGTCTGGGGCAATCAGGTTAATTTTTGGCCTTTCTTGTCTGACTTTTAGTAGCACCTTGGTAAGAAGAGGCATCGGAGGGAAGGCATAGACTGTCAGGCCTTTCCAGCTGAATGATAGAGCATCCACTTTCCATGCTTGAGAGTGATAAGTTCTTGTGCAAAATTTCTGTACTTGGTAATTGTGAGGGGAGGCAAAAAGATCCATGTCTGGGCATCCCCATTTCCTCGTTATCATGCTGAACACTTTGGATTTAGCTTCCATTCGTGAGGATCCATGAGATTTCTGCTTAGTTCGTCTGCCAGTGTAGTTTTTGTTCCTGGCAGGAATTGTGCCTGCAGATGTACTTGATAGGTCAGTGCTGTGTTCCACAAAGTCATGGCTTGTCTAAATAGGGGGTAGGAATGTGTGCCCCCTGCTTGTTTATGTACCACATAACTGTGGTATTGTCCGTCTTTATTAATAGTTGTCCTGGTTGTATTAGGCCCTTGAAAGCTGTCAGGGCATTATGTACAGCTAGCATCTCTTTTTGATTGATGTGAAGATGCATTTGTTCCTTGGGCCACGTGCCCTGAATACATTTTCCTGCCATATGTGCCCCCCAGGCATAATCCAATGCATCCGTTGTTATTGTCTGCCTGGCAGTGGGTAAGGTGAAAGGCTGTCCCTTGTGGTGAAAGGCCTGGGACCATCATCGAAACTCCTGTTGTAGGCAGGGAATTAAAGTTATGATTGTTTCCAGGCTGTGACAATGCTGAGTCCAAACACTTTTTAGATACCATTGTAGTTTCCTCATATGCAGTTTTGCATATGGAATTAGTAGAATGCAGGATGCCATGAAGCCCAGCGCCTGCAGAATTTTTCTTGCAGGGAGCTGGGTTTTTGTTGCCATCATTTGAAAGTAATGAGTCAGTTGCCTTTGCTTGTCTGGCGTGAGATAAGCCATCTGGGCAGTTGTATTTAAGCTTGCACCCAGGAATATTATCTCTTGAGAGGGCACTAATTTTGATTTCTTTTCATTTACTGTGTACCCTAGGCAAATTAGCAATCTTTTTACAAATGCCAGATGCTTTAGAAGAATGTCCTTGCTCTCTGCTTGAATAAGGCAGTCATCCAAGTAGGGATATATTTGAATTCCTTTTTGTCTGCAAAATGCAATTACTGGTGCCAGGCATTTTGTGAAGACCCTGGGTGCAGTAGATAAGCCAAAGGCAGTGCAGAGAATTGGTAATGCATTGAGCCTGCTATGAATCTGAGGTATCTTCTGCAAGATTGCCTGATTGGGACACGCAGGTATGCCTCCTTGAGGTCCAAAGTAACTAGCCAAGCCTTCTTGCCCAGCATGGGCAGAAGTTGCTGTAGTGTTAACATTTTGAATTTTGGAACATCCAGGAAAGTATTTAGGATTGACAGGTCCAGTACTGGTCTCCAGGCTTTGTCCTTTCTGGGTACTAAGAAAAGTCTTGAGTAAAATCCTTGTCCCTTTTCTTGCTGTGGAACTTTTTGAATAGCTCCCATGTCCATAAGAGCAGCAATTTGCTTCTGTGCCTCTGCCCATTGATTTTGTGGCAGGTCTGGCATACCTTTTGGTTTTGGAAGCGTGTGGAAGTGGAATTTGTAACCCTGAGAAACAATATTCAGTACCCATTGGTCCTGGATGATCATGTGCCAAATTTGAGAAAAGTGCTAGCTTTCCCCCTAGGGGTGCTGTCAAAAGGTAAGTGCTTGGCATTTGCAGAGGGAAGTCATTGGGACTGTTTCCTATAAGGTTGTGATTTGTCTTCCCCTCCTTTGGGGGCTGAAGCACCCCATTGTTTAGGTCTGTAGGAACCTTGGGGCTGAGATCTGCCTCTTGGGCGTCTGTATCTGCCTCTTTGTGGCCTATCTGACACTGGAAAGGACCAATTTTTTGAAGGCCAGTTTCTGCTAAATCTAGGTGGTTGAACCTGTAAGAAATCTTTCACTGTCTGCAATGACTTTGTTTGGTGTTAAGGCAGAAGAGGTGTTAAAGAAAATGGAGGATAAAGCAAAGTATCATGCTGTAATGGAG
This sequence comes from Protopterus annectens, assembly GCF_019279795.1. Classification (NCBI taxonomy): domain Eukaryota; kingdom Metazoa; phylum Chordata; order Ceratodontiformes; family Protopteridae; genus Protopterus; species Protopterus annectens. The sequence continues at coordinate 1,935,366,477 of NC_056731.1, forward strand.
CATCCAATAATTTCACTTTAACATGGTCAGGTAAACTTTGTTCTTTCAACCAAGCATGCCTTCGAATAACAGAGCCTGTAACTGCGGCTCTACAAGAAGCCTCTAATGAATCAAAACCACATTGCAGAGTATGCTTTCCCACTTGTTCAACTGCATGCAATAAATCCTGCATTTCCTTACTGTCAGGACTTTCTGTATTTGAAACCATTTTCTGTTTTAACAATGACATGAGGTACTGTTGATATTTAAGCATGTGAAACTGGCAGTTTAAAGCTCTTACAGCTAAAGTAGCAGAAGTGTAAACTTTTTCCCCCCATCTGTCCAGAGCTCTGGAATCCCTATCCGAGGGGACAGGATTTTTAGCAGTGGAAGCCTTAACCCCTTTAGGACCCTGAGAAATTGTTTCTCGGTCTGCAGCGGGATTGTAGTAAAGAAATTTATGAGAGTCAGGGACCCTGTAGTGCCTAGAAAAGTCTGCCAGTTCAGGAACAAAATTGGATTCAGAAAAACATCATCAACAATATCAGCACCTGGGGATAGCCAGGGCCTTGTGCTGTGGCAATAAAAGGAAGTCTCTGAGCCTTTTCTTGGATTCTGAATAATCCTGGCTCTCCCAATGGAAATGCTCCCTCATGGTGTGTGCAGGTTTTCCCCAAAAGAATAATCCTCAGGCGGAGGTTGAAGGTATGGACTCTTTGCATCAGAGTCCCTCATAGGAGGGAGAGTATATCCCCGATCAGAAGTGGAATCAGAGGAAATGGAAACCTGGTCAGAGGAATCATAGTCAGTGTCTTGCCAGGCCTGTCAGAGGAGAATGGGAACCCTGATTAAAGTAATTAGGTCTTGGCCATTTTAAGCATCTGTTTCTTTGGCATGGATGACTGTTCTGGAGAATGCTGCAAATAGTCCCTAAAGGACTGAGAATTTGGCAATATCCGACAGGATTGGTCCCTAACTCTAATTTCCATCAAGAATTGATTAAACTATTTAACAAACAGGGTTTGGAACTTATTGAATTAATGAAGGTGAATTACACTCTGTTTAATGAAGAACTGAATGATAACATTTCAAGCATTGACACTCAAATTAAATCACATCCGGACTTTCTTAGATATAAATTCGAATATGTCAAAATATTCGAAACTATTGATGCCTATCTAATGAAAGCCAGAGTTACCAAAAATAAAAAGATTCAAAGGGACTGTACACAGTATGATGAAGGGACAGCTTACCCTGCCCCCCCACCGGCCCAGGAGTGGAATAAATTGAAAAATAATGTTCCACCAAGAACAGGAAGGGCCCCACCCTTACAGTGTCAATTTACTGATACTGACACTAGTCAAAATATTCCAAATAGGAACATTAATACCTCGGCTAGTGATCCATCAGTCGAACTGGATGAATCAACTCCTTCTACATCTTACACAAGTACTTTACAAAATAACTTGGATGGGCCTAGGAGAAGTGAACGTATATTTAACCTTAATAAGAACAGTGGTAACTCAACATCTGTACCACCTAACAGAGGGGTATCTAATACTAATTATAATAATAATAAAAAGCATTCAAATTTTCAGAGGGGACGGGGGCAAAACAGATGGAACCAGAAGAAGAGAACAACCAAGTGGAAATAGTGGAAAATAACTTTCCATCGAATTGTCATGCTATAAAAAACACTCAAGGAGATTTTACCATCTACAACTATTCTACTATGACCGTCTCCCCTGAACTAGCTGACCTACTAGCAAAAGGATTGACTTTTGTTCCCCTCAACCATTTGAATGTTACTAACAGTATTATTGACCTCAAATTATATGTACGTAAATTGAATTTAGCCATGATTCTAGGTAATACTCTACTTGGTCCTAATAATGGACATAGGGTCCCCAGCACTTTCAACCCCCCATTGCATAATAATCTTGTATTATTTGAAAAAATATGTGAACTGGATATCAGGAATTTTTACCTTAATAGTAAATCAAAAAATAGGAGCAACCTGAATCCAGTAGAATTAGAATGGTTGAAAGCTTTACAAAATTTTAAAGTCCGCATTATGAAACCGGACAAAGGCGGGGGCCTAGTTTTTATGGACCAGTGTGACTATGTTTGTAAAATAGAAGATATGCTACAAACTGATGCCTATGTACATGTCTCGTTAAATGAATATAACCAAGCCATTAAAAGGGTAAAGGGATATATTAATGACCTCTTTATAGAAGGGAGAATAACCTTAGACCAACTTAATTACCTAATCCTAACATCACCGGTCGCACCCATTCTTTTGGAATACCTAAGATTCATAAGAATGTGGAAAACCCACCCTTTAGACCAATAGTTAGTGGAACAAATAGCATTACTTATGTGCAAAAATGGTAGATGGCCTGTTGAAAAATATGTTCAACTGAGCCCACCATTTGTAAAGACTCTTGGTCATTTTTAGCCAAGATGAATGAAGTATCCTTTAACCCAAATTATAATCTACTTACTATAGACGTTAAAGATCTTTATACGTCAATTCCACAAGATTTGGGTATAGAATGGATATCATTAAACTTGAAAAATATGAATGCAACAAATGCGGAGATATGGCTGATTGAGGAACTACTTACAATAGTTTTGGCACACAATATTATAACATTCAATGGTAAATTTTACCATCAAAAGAAAGGGGTAGCCATGGGCTCCCCTTGTGGCTCAAGTTTTGCTAATTTGGTCATGAGCTTTTGGGAAAAAGAACATGTGCTAATTCAAAGAGATACTACCTCAAAAATAAGGTTTTATACGAGATATTTGGATGATATTTTCATCCTATTAGAAGGTTCAGCACATGAAGCAGCGAACCTAGTTGATTACTTCAATTCGACTACCGATTTTCTTGAATTTACATTTAATTTTAATACCAAAGAAATAGCTTACCTGGATGTGCTTCTAATTAAGAATGACATGGTAGGTAGTTTTGAATCTAGAATTCATAGGAAGGTATCCTACTCCAATACCTTTCTGCATTTCACTAGTGCCCACCCTATTCATCAAAAGAAATCGGTAGTCAAAAGCCAGGCTGTGAGAGCAGCCAGAATGGTTAGTAAACTAGAAGAATTTGTGGGCGAATGTGATAATTTAAAAACTATGTTTCTTAATAGAGCTTACCCAAGTAGCTTTATAGACAACATCATGGATGAAATAATCAGAAAAAGAAATAATGGGTTTTACAAACCTATTTTATGGAGAACAGAAATCTGCCAACATTCTCTAGCTAGTCCAGACCAGTGGAATAACTCTAACACTATACCAAATCAGAATCAGTTACCCTTTGAATACAGTTTAACATTAACATACTGTTCCGATTTCTCATTACTAAAGAATATCTTTTATAAAAATTGGAATATTTTGAAGGAGAATAAAGAATTAATAAATAAATTAGGTGACAGACCAAAAATTACTATAAGGCATGATAGGAATTTTAAACAAATATTGGATGCAATTAATAATAATACCAATACAACATCAAACTTTAAAAATATGTCGAAATGTGGTAACTGTCCCTATTGTAAGTACATACAAGTAGGGCACACTGTAAAAATTAATGGATTCACTTTAAAAAGTAAATCCAAAAACAACTGCAATTCAAAGATGGTCATATATTTGGCAATATGCCAGTTATGCCATTGCTTCTATGTTGGTAAAACCATTAGAAGACTTCGAGATAGAATATATGAGCATGTGTATAACATTAGAAAATGTAATGATGAGAATGCTCTTGCAAGGCATATTAGTGAATATCCAGATCATAATTTTAAATTCTGGATTTTGGACCAACTTATACCTAACGTTAGAGGGGGACCAATAGAACTACAACTAGAACGTCTAGAACTTATTTGGCAAATTAGATTATTTTCATACTGCCTACCTGGATTAAATGACATCTGTTCCATTATGCCTATTTTAAAACTTCGTAGCCTTACAAGGTAATCTATTATTATTGTCTTTTTCTACTTTTTCTATTTTCTTCTTTTTCTTTGCCCTGTGATATGAAATAATTATAAATATCTACAATATAGACGTATTAAGGTGAATGGTAGATCTTACTAATAGAAATATCATTAGACTAGTAAGCTGCTCATGTTTTTCTATTTATTCATTTATTTATTTATTTTTTGAAATTTTGGAAGCTTTTCCGAAAGCTCATCATTTGTAATATTATATCATTATATTTTAAAATATGTTTTAAAAGGTTTCCGCGAACCAAATTGATGCTGGTTGCATAACCTTTTTAATAATTTTCAAACATTTAAATTGTTTAGTGGTTTTTTAAGTAATTGAAAATTTAATATGATTAGTTATGGCATATCAGCTGACTTACAGGAAGTTACTTAAAGGATGTGGTGAATTTTAGAAAATGTTTATCCTCTGATGAAGTTCGTACACTGTACGTACGAAAAGCTTTTGTAGTGCTTAAGGTATTAAAGAGAAGGTTTTTCTACAGCTCGCAGTTGCCTTTGTTTTCCGAGTACCCTGTAGTGCCTGTCTGGCTTGACTGGTGCAGGGAGTAAAGAATCAGGAAACAGACTGGATTCAGAAAAAACATCATCAACAATATCAAGCACCTGGGGGATAGCCAGGGGCCTGTGCTGTGGCAATAAAAGGAAGTCTCTGAGCCTTTTCTTGGATTCTGAATAATCCTGGCTCTCCCAATTGAAATGCTCCCTCATGGTGTGTGCAGGTTTTCCCCAAAAGAATAATCCTCAGGCGGAGAGGCTGAAGGTATGGACTCTTTTGCATCAGAGTCCTCATAGGGAGGGAGAGTATATCCCTGATCAGAAGTGGAATCAGAGGAAATGGAAACCTGGTCAGAGGAATCATAGTCAGTGTCTTGCCTAGGCCTTTTGTCAAGAGGAGAATGGGAACCCCTGATTAAAGTAATTAGGTCTTCGGCCATTTTAAGCATCTGTTTCTTTGGCATGGATGACTGTTCTGGAGAATGCTGTACTTGTTTCCTGGTCTTTAATGGTGTTTTTGACTTTGCCTTTGCTGCTGTAGTGGGCTTAATTGTAAGCTGTGAAGGTCTGAAAACACCCTCAGAAGCCGATGCCTGCTCAGCGGCTCTGGACCCATCTGAGGGAATAGTTTCCGTAGGCCCAATACCTTGAGCTTCCACAGGCCTTGGTGTCTCCACGTGGCTGTCGGTTACGGCCTGTGGCTCTGAGGTAGCGGGTGTCAGGGGCTGCGAAAGCGCCTCACTGAGAACCAGCAACTGGCCTAGAAGAGGCTTCATCGTTGGTTTTGGACCTCGGATGCCTGTCCTTTTCTTTGTCTTTGCGTTTTTTGTAAATTCCAGTCGTCGGTTGTTCCGACGGCATTATGTAATTAAACCTTCGGCCAAAATAATGTAAAGCAAAATCAAACTGACGTTTAACAGTGCGTTTATTGAATCTAGCACAAAACCGACAACTAGTAACGTTGTGGTCAGGGCCTAGGCAAGGAATACAGTAAGAGTGAAAGTCCTTATGAGGTATATGCTTTCCACAAGAAATACAATTATTAACTTTTACTGACATCGGTCTGGAGCAAGAAAAAGTTTCCCCAACGGGGTACTTAGCTTTATTGAAGACTTCGGTTCTGAAACTCAATTTTGAAAATCTCAGGAGTCGGCCAACCGGCACTTGCGAACTGCTTTTGCTTCGGGCACCGCACGGCAAGAAAGACTGAAGAAAATGGCATTGGTTGCAACTTTTATATCCCTGGCGCACTGACGTCAGGGAAGTGGCGACAGCAACTGACGCCAGACCAAGACTTTTGAACTCGGGCTGACTGCAGGTCGCCTGCCAGCAGGATAACCCAAGTGTAATGACTGCAACAGTGAAACACGATGAACATCATGCTGGAGGGATAGATTCCTGTCAAAGAGACTCCCCATGCTTTGGAACAAAATTCCAAACTACATTAGGCAGAGACCCTCACTAACACTCTTCAAGAGAAACCTTGACGAGTGGATGGGTAACAGAAAATACACCCCTGGGATCACTTAATTGCTCTGCTTGACAGAGGATCAGTTAATTAATCAGTGGGGTGGCGAAAGCCAACACACTCTGGCTAGGCTTACAAATGCCCTCAGGCAGATAGCCTAGTACCTACCTATGAACCAAGGTTCATATTTGACAACACTGTTACTGGACAGCTAGGGAGAGTATCTAGATTATGTACAGAGGATAACAATTTTGAAGAAAAAGTAACACGTTTGGAAGGTAACTTTATAGCAAGGGGTTATAACAAAAGGAAAGTGCAACAGATTACACGTACAATGAGAGATGGGGGGGGTAACATGTGTCCATGGCTAAAACAGGAGGCAGGGAGGACCGTGGCCAACAGCAATTTGAAATAAAGTAGCAACGTGAGACTTATGTTTATATATAGCAACAACATTCATGGGGTATGCAACATAATTAGACGAAATTGGAAGATTTTGTTATCGGATGAGAAAATTAGGAAGGTGGTGGGAGAGGAACCAAGTTTCAGGAGGAATAAGAATTTAAAAGATTTATTGAGTCATGAGGGTAGAAAGGACAACAGACAGGTTGAAGTGAGTAAAGGAACCAAATCATGTGGGTCCTGTAAGGCGTGTAGATATATAAATAAAGATACCAACTTTACACACCCTGTCACTGGCAAGGCATATTACTTCAATGCTAGAGCTAGTTGCAGGACCATGAATGTGGTTTATCTTGCTACGTGCCAACTATGCAGTTGCTACTATGTAGGCAAAATGAATTGCATGCTTAAAAACAGGATACTCAACCATTAATCAGGATACAGAATGAACACAATGCCCTATACAGACACATATTAAATCATGAAGGACATTATTTTAAGTTTCAGGTGATCTGGAATGTAGTGAAATCAGAGGTGGTGATGTGGTGAATGACACTGAGTATGACGAGACTAAATGGATAGTGGAACTTACAGCACACAGGCATCCAGGTCTCAATGATGTCATTCCATTGAAACCTGCTTTGAAAAAAAGGCGGGTTCAGTATTGAGTCTTGATTGGTTGTCACTCCCTTTAAAAGAATGTTTTAAATTTGAGCATTTTATCTGATGAATGGGACAGCCCGAAAGCGCTCATCTCTGCAGTTTTACTTCATTTTAAGTTTCTTTTTATTGTGTTGAATGATTAAACTGTCTCTTCGTAAGTGGTGGTAGCTGCTATTTTTTCCTTTATAAATATGGAGACACCACCGCCTTTGGAGCTTCAATCAATGTTCTGGGGCCGAAAGGTGTGGTGCAGGGGTGCTTTCTGCTGCTTTAATCTAGGTCTCCATTACAGTACAAATGTTAATGTTCTCCATTTTGAGGAGTGATTCGAGCAAGTGCATCTTGAGATAATATGAAAGAAACAAGGCATACAGAGCATTCTAAATGATATTCGCATGAACCAATATGTATGATACTGATAAAAAATATTCAAATTACTATGGAAAATGTTTGAAATAAAGTCTGAATTGCATAAAATGAATAAAATAAGAGGAAACAACCACATTTTCACAAAGCATGTATTTTTCGTATTAAGGAAAGATATCAAAGTTATCAGAAGTGTATAAAGGGTTAACATGTTTGTACAGTGTTACAGTAAAGCTATTTCAGAAAAGTATAGCCATTACAGGACATATTTTGCAGAATACAGCCATTACAGAGTATATTTCACCAAGTACAGTATTTTGAAGAGTTTATTGTGCGTTTGAATATTATTACAAGCTCACAAAACAGTTTGTTCGTACATAATTACAACAGCTATATTTTCAGTGTGTTTGTGCATACTTTGTGGGCATGGCAGATGGATTTCAAAAACCCAGTGCACTTGTGTTTGACAGTAATACTGCTGAGAATTGGAGAGTGTTTGAGCAAGAGTACATACAGTCTGCATTTTCTGATAAAGATGACTGTACAAAGGTATTTCTTCTGCTTAATTCAGCTGGGTCAGAAGCCATAGAAAGGGAACGCTCATTTGTGTATGCACCTGCTATCTATACCAGAGAGGGGGAACTGTCATACTGTTGTACAGACTGAATCAAGAGAGGACCCTGAGTGCTTAAAACGTAAATTTAGAGAAATGTGCAACCCCCAGACAAATGGAAAGGCACTTATATTACAAAAGGGATCAAAAGCCTGGTGAAACTTTTGCTGCATATATAACTGACCTGAGAAACAAAGTTAAAATGTGCAGATTTGGTGATTTAAGGGATGAGTTGATAAAGAACAGACTTGTATGTGGTATAAAACATGATGCTGTGAGAAAGATTTTGCTTTGTGACAGTGATTTAACTTTGAATAAGGCCACTGAGATTTGTCAGACATACAAGCGCACAAAAAAGCACATAAGTAAGCTTACAAATGGGAAAAGTTCTAGAAGGCACAGTGATAAAGCTCATATTGATAGTATGCAGCACGTAGTTAAAAAAAAAAGGCCCAAGCATATGTCAGCAACTGTAATGCCTGCAGCACTCACTGATAAACCACAGAACTTTCCAGCAAATTCCAGAGTTCGCACAGTCTCAGTGAAGCATAAGAGTGAGTCAGCAAACTCAAAGCATTGGCCCCAATCAGGGTTGCCAGATTTCCGACTTACCAGGTAGGGACAAAGTGAGGACCAAAATAAAGATCTTTAAGCATGGAGCTACTTCTGTTTAAAACGGAACATCAAGCAGTTCCACATTAAACACAAGTAGCTCAGTGTTTCGCGATTTTTGATTGGCCTGTACACCGGTATATGAGCCAATCAAAAAATTTGAAAAACGGAGCTGTGTTTAATGCGGAACTGCCTGATGTTCCGCATTAAGCACAAGCAACTCCGTGTTTAGCTGGCCCGTATGCCGGTATACCGGCCAATCAAAAAAAAAAAGCAGAGGGCTGTTTCGCCGGGATTTAAACCAGCAGTGCAGGACTCGGGATCGGGCTGCTGATCCCGGGACAATCCTGTTCAAAGAGGGACGTCTGGCAACCCTGGCCCCAACCTAGTTTAATTGGCAGCTGTCGTAACTGTGATGGAAGCCATGAATCTAAAAGGGAAAAATGTTTAGCTTTTGGTCAACAATGCAACAAATGCAATAAATGGAATAATTTCAGAATATGTTGTAAATCAAAAGGCCCACATTCTTTTATTAACAGGGAACATTTTAAGAAATGAGTTATCAATTAGAAAACCATGATGTAAGGTTGCAGGCTACTCTTTATGTTGATGGTGCGTCAGTGCTTCATGTAACAGTCAGTGCAGTAGATTTAAGGGCAAAGAATGAAGTATTTTGTACTGTTCAGATAAATGGCAAACCCACAAAACTCAAAGTTAATACACGTTCCAAGTGCAATGTTGTTATGTCAGCAGAAACATTTGCTACAGTGTGTAAAGGTGAAAGGCTTGATTTAGCAAAGTGTGCAAAACTTGTTGCTTATGGAGGTGAAGAAATTCAAACCAAAGGCTTAGTAGTACTTTCATGTTATTCTGCTGGAAGAAGCTACGACTTATTTTATGTGGTCAAGAGGCACATCCAGTCATTATTAGGTCTCAGATACAGAAATGGGACTGCTTTCATTTAATAAGGAAGTCCACCATGTTAGCTTGAAAGGCCACTACTCTAATTTCACCCAGTACATTTTTTCCACCTATGCTGATCTGTTCAAAGGCAAACTAGACAAACGTCCAGTTGTGTACTCAATGAAGTTAGACCCAAAAGTCAGTCCAGTTATCAGGTCAATATGTAAAGTTCCAGTAGCCATGCAGGACACAGTCAAAGCTGAACTAGATAAAATGATGTGACAAGGTGTGATTTGTCCAGCTGAAACTCCAAATGAATGGGTATCTTCCATGGTGGTAGCTCATAAGAAAAGCTCAGATGACATCAGAATATGTACTGACCCACGAGATTTGAACAAGGTGCTAAAAAGACCTCATCATCCAATGCGCACAGTCAAAGAAGTCGCAGCCTTGATGCCAAATGCCACTATTTTTTCTGTCTTAGATGCAAAGAGTTCATTTTGGCAAATTCAGCTTGACAAGAAATCACCATTACTCAGTACGTTTAGTACTCCATTTGGCAGGTACAGATTTTTGAGAATGCCATTTGGGAGAAATTCTGCAAGTGAAGTCTTTCAAAGTGCAATGGAGAAATTTTTTCTGGGTATCCTTGTGCTATTATAGTCGACGACATACTGGTAGGAGGTCATGTTGAAGTAGAGCATGACAGAAACCTCAGAAAAGTTCTAGAAAGGGCACGTCAAGTGAATCTTAAGCTTAGTCCACACAAATGCAAATTCAGGCTACAAGAAATACTTATGCTGGTCATTTACTTACGAGTACAGGCTTACGACCAGACCCATCAAAGCAAACAGCCATTCTCAAGATGCTAGCTCCAAACAATGTTTAAGCCCTGCAATGTTTTCTTGGCATGGTCAACTACCTAGGCAAGTTCATTCCAGACATGAGCCAACTTTCAGCACCAGAGAGCTGACACGTAAAGATGTATCATGGTCTTGGTTAGAGCAACACCAAAGAGCATTTGAAGTCCTGAAAGAGAGAACTGCTAGTCTACCAACTCTCAGATACTATGATGTTCACAAGCCAGTCACTCTTTCTTATGATGCTTTGAAATTTGGTCTTAGTACAGTCATTCTACAAGAGGATCAACCTGTTGCCTATGCATCGAGAACTCTTGCCCAAACTGAGATACAGTATGTCCAGATCGAGAAAGAGCTTTTCGCAATTGTGCTTGCATGTTCGAAGTTCCATGATTATGTTTATGGCAGACCTATCCAGATCGAAACAGACCACCAACCTTTAGTCACTATTTTGGGAAAGCCTATGTGCATTCAGCTCCAGCCAGACTGCAACATATGATGCTGAGATTGCAAAAGTATAACTTTAATCTTGTCTACAAGAAAGGCAAACGTCTTTACCTTGCTGATACCTTATCCAGATTGCCCAGAAATACCACAGAACATCATGAGAATGAGAACCTTAATTTTGAAGTCGTGGAAGTAAGAAATTTTTTCTTCCACAAGTCTTGATGAGCTGACAGATCACACAGCCACAGATCCAGTTTTACTACGGCTTAACCACTTTATCAGTCATGGATGGCTGTAAAAGCAATCTTGCTTACCTCAAAAAGTACAACCTTATTTTCCATATAGAGATGAGATTTTGTCTGACAAGGGTATCATTATGAAAGGTCTAAAGTAATTGTTCCGAAGTCCTTGCAACAAGATTACATTACTATCTTGCATCATGGTAACCCAGAAGTCGATTCTACCAAAAGAAGGGTGAGAGGACTGGTATTTTGGCCTTATGCTACAAGATATTGAGAGAGTACTTTCATCTTGTCAGTGTGTAATAGTACAAAGCCACATTAACAGAAGGAACCACTTCAACTAAACCAGATTCTGGAACTACCTTGGTCGACAGTAGTCACAGACATTTTTAAATGAAATGGTCAACATTACTTGGTGTTAGTAGACTCTCACTCCAATTGGTTCGAGATTGACCTACTTCCTAACCTAGCATCCAGTACTGTCATTACTAAGATGAAGCATCATTTTGCAGTATGTGGTAGCCACACAAAGTTATTTCTGACAATGGCACACAGTTTACAAGCCAACAGTTCAAAAGATTTGCCGAAGAAGGGGACTTTACTCATGTCACAAGTAGCCCAGAGTACCCAGAGTCAAATGGTTTGGCAGAACGTGCAGTTCAAAGTGCAAAACAGTTACTAGAGAAGTCAAAACAAGATAATAATTATCCAAAAAAGCAGAATGATGAGATGATACCAGTCTCTCAGCATAAAATTAATTATCTTTTATTTTAAAACAACATAAGCGCTTTCACAGCTTCTTCAGATGTCAGTATAAAAATGCAGTCACACACACAGCAATTTATGCAGAAATCCAACTAGAAAATCAATCAATTATGCATTAAAAGAATACAAACAATGAATGTAATAAAAATTTAAAAAAAATAAGAGATTAACTTAAAATCAGCTAATGCACATAAGTATATGTAAAGCTCATCTAAAAAGTGTGCATGTTTGTAACAAAGGTTTAACGGGAACTTTATCATTTAGTCTTGAACCATAATCAGCCCTTAACCTTGCTATCCACTTGCTCTCTAAGCTTTCAGTGGCATTCCTAACATCACCCAGCCTCTTAGTATCACCCAGCCTCTCAGTAGCTGCTAACTTGTGCTATAACTTGAAACTTAAAACAATGTGTGTGTGAAGTGAGCTTCACATGTTTAGAAAGAACACTGAACTCAGTACCATTATTTATATGTCTTAAATGTTCTACTATATGTTCCTTCAACCGTCTATCGATCTTGTCTACATAAAACTTTGTGCAGGCAGTGCAACATGCTAAATAAGCCACACGAGAAGAAGTGCAAGTATTTTGAACATCAAACACATACTGTTTACACTGATCTGGAAGTATAAATATACCAGTGGTGCCAATATATCTGCAGCACTTACAAGTATAACATGGTCTAGTTCCTTTATAAGTGGAGCCCATTTTATTTCTAGTAGTTCTACCATCAATAGACTGTTTTGGATAACAAAGCATCTGTTTTAAAGATAGTTTCTTCTTAAAGATAAAGTTAGGTTGTTAACCCACTATCTTTTTAAGATCATTTGCTGTTATAATGGTCCAATGTTTCCTTATAATATCCAAGGCATACCCTGTAGTATAAAAATAAGTCACTGGTACCCTGCATTTGCCATCATTCAGTCTCTTGGGGTGAAATGAAGGTGGATTTCAGGAAAAGAAGGGCCTGCCTCTACCTACTCTAACATCAGAAACTTTGTTCAATACTTGTTGTACATTGCACCTCTTGTAGCCCTTATCCACAAACTTATTCTTCAGCTTTTTCATGTCAGCCATAAAATTGCCATCACTGACATTCACCCTTGAGAATCTAAGTCCTTGCCCTTGTACTATGTTATCAAATACATATTTAGGGTGCATGCTTGTTCGGTGTAAAAAGTTGTTCCTGTAACAAGGTTTCCTGTACAGTGAAGAATCCATCTGTCCCCTGCTTGAATATTAAATTTTGGGTGGAAACCATGCTGCTTGTCAGTCAGGAGATCACAGTTCAGTATGTAACTGAGAATATATTCATGGATGCATCTCTCTAACATTTTCACTGAATGGACAAATGGTCGTTACATGCCTGTAGTCAGAGAGAGTCTTGAGATGAAGAACCTTAGATAAAAGGGATGACAAAAGTGTGCTCGAACCTGTCATAAGAGATAAACTGAAGATATGTGGTAAGGGTTTGAAGAGTAGATTAGTATCGGAATTCAGCAACCTGAGTTGCAAGCAGTGAAATAGTGGACTGTAATTGTAATCAAGTTCTTTAAGGTGTTTTTCAATCACCTTACTGGACACTGATACAAAAAAAGGACAGTTAAACTTTGTCCAAGTGAAGAATAGAATTACCTTTTTTTAAAATATATTTGTTGAAATGTTACATTTTAAACTGCATCATGTGTTCACATATACAAATAGACAAGAAAGTTCAATAACACCTTAAATTATTATTGTGCAGCATACACATTTTCTTTCTGAACTGTCATTCATGCTAGAGTGATATGAATTGCTCAATTCAAGCATTCCCCTTAAACGCTGCTCCTCCTCACCATTATTCTACATGTATTGTTCCCACAAATCCATTTACTTGTGTGAAATTTTTTTCTTCTGTTTTCTAAAGATCCTACCTCTAATTCTCTTACTTCCTTTGCAATGCACAATATTCAATTACAGCTGGCTAAGACTTTGATTTCCATTTTCTAGTAACTGCTTTTCTGGCTCCCAAAAGTATTTAACTTATTAAGGCCCGCCTATGCTCAGGCAATTCACATGCTATATACCAGATGAAAAAAAGAAGTTATGTACTCACCATAACGACTGCCGCGGTGGTGCATCAGTAGTGTTGTTGCCTCACAGCAAGAGGTTCTCCCGTTCGATTCTCGGCTTGGGTTGGGAGTTCCTTCTGTGTGAAGTCTGCATGTCCTCTCCGCTGTCGAGTGGGTGTTTGAAAGACATGCGTTGAATGGGCGTGCCTTCGTTGAAGCTTGGGCGTCGGGCTGGCAACTCGACACCAAAAAAAAAACAACTGCCAATCATTAGCGGACCGGAGTTCCGCTGTGGCGACCTCTAACCGGGAAAAGCCAAAAGACCAACAACAACATGTACTCACCATAACGTTCCATGTTGGTAGTCCATCTCACCCTTCATTTTTACATATGGGTTCAGAGCCGATCCTCAGCTCTAACTCAGCCGATTTACAAGCTGGAAGACTTCTGGTTGGCTCGTGGCTAAGCAGGTATCCCATGGTGCACCAGTACAATCCCCAGATCTTGTTTGCTGCTCACTAGAATAACAACCATAAAAACAACCAATACTAAAGGGTCTGCAACCAAGGGCAACCAAATTATTACTTTCGGATATTCCAGGAGGGCGGGTTGGTAAAAATGAAGGGTGAGATGGACTACCAACATGGAACGTTATGGTGAGTACATAACTTCTTTATGTTGGGTAATCAGCTCTCACCTTCATTTTTACATTTGGGACAGCGTCCCTAGCGCCTTATTCTTGGGTGGCTCATTGGAAAATACTCGAGCACCGTGGAGCCAAAGGATGCTCTACCCTTGGATGCCAAATTCAATTTGTAATGTGTAATAAAAGTGTGAGGGATAGCCCACGTAGATGCTGCACAAATATTATCAAGTGGTACCCTGGCTTGAAAGGCTGCAGAGGTAGACAGCGACCTGGCAGAATGAGCCTTGATCCTGTAGGGTAAAGGTTTGCCCTCCGAGCTATAGATAAAGGCTATACAACTGGAAATCCAATTAGATAGTGTCACTTTGGAAACTGGTAAGCCCAATCTAGAATCAGAAAAGGAAATGAATAACTGATCTGATTTCCTGAAAGCCTTAGTCCACTGTAGATAAAAATGTAGTTGTCTATGAACGTCTAACTGATGAAAAGGTACTCAGCTGCATTACAGTGGTTAGGGAAGAAAAAGTACAGTTTTGTACATACCATAAATGTAGATGTTCGAGTGTACACCCTGCTGCAGTCATCACACTTAGGTTATCCTGCCGTCAGGCGGTCCTGCAGTCGGACGGAATTCCAAAGTCTTGGTCTGGCGTTGGCTGCTGTCGCTTCTTCCCTGACGTCAGTGCGCCAGGGATATATACAATGCATCCAATGCCATTTTCTTCAGTTTTTCTTGCCCCAGATGTCAGGTGCCCCCAAAAGGTGGTCAGTAAGTAGTACCAAATTAAGTAAATTTTGCACAAACACAAAATCCCTCCAGCTATAAGCAAATATATCAGGAAGGTATTGTAGAGATTTAGCCAGTTAGATCAGAGGGGATGGAGGGAGGGTAACCTGGACTGCAGCAGGGTGTACACTTGAACATCTACATTTATGGTAGGTACAAAACTGTACCTATGTTCATCGTGTTACCCTGCTGCAGTCATCACACTTGGGTAGAATCCCAAAGCTAAGGATGGGTGGAGGAGACATAGAGGGTTAGAGGAGGCTAGAAGGCCCTGCAGAACTGCAGTGGCGAAGCCCGCCTTAGTCTTAGAGTAAAGTGGTAAGTGATAGTGTTTGGTAAAGGTGTGTACTGAACTCCAAGTTGCAGCTTCCAAAATCTCCTTGGTTGGAACCCCCCTGAGGAAGGCTGTAGATGTAGCTGTTGCCCTGGTAGAGTGGGGCCTAATGGTAGCAGGAACCGGTTTTCCATGATGGGTATAGCAGAAACGAATGCAATGTCCTATCCATTTGGAAATGGTTTGTTTTGATATAGCCTTCCCTTGTGAAGCTGTAGCATAGGATACAAAGAGCTGGTCAGATTTTCTGAAAGCCTTAGTTTTATCCAAGTAGTAACAAAGTTGCCTGTGAATGTCCAAGGAATGCAGGAGACTTTCTCCTTTGTTCTGTGGATTTGGAAAGAAGGTGGGTAAGTGGATGGTTTGATTTAAAGCCACACTGGAAACCACCTTAGGCATGAAGGAAGGATTAGTTCGTAGAGAAACTCTGTCTTGATGGAAAATGAGGAAAGGTTCCACTGCCATTAGTGCCTGCAGCTCTGAGACTCTTCTAGCTGAAGTTATTGCTAGCAGCAGGGCAGTCTTCCATGATAGGAACTGTAGATCTGCAGAGGAAGCTGGTTCAAAGGGAGGTAGCGTAAGTTTTTCCAGAACAAAATTGAGGTCCCATGTTGGTGTAGGTGCTCTCCTGGGTGGCCTAATGTTTTTTTGCCCCTCTGAGGAACTGCCTTTGAAGTGGATGCGAAAATAAGGGTGGATCCGTGTTGTAGTGGGCTGAAATAGCTGATGCATGGATTTTAATGGAAGAAAAAGAAAGTCCTTTGTGCAACATTCTCAGTTAAATACTGTAGAATGTGAGGCATGTGAAGCTGAATTGTGTCTTGGCCTTTAGCTTGGTTCCAGGCAGAAAACCTTTACCATTTGTCCGAATAAGCCTTCCTGGTGCTTGGCCTCCTAGCTTCCAGAATAACATCCATAACTGCTTGGGAAAGAGGAGCTGGCTGGATGCTTAGGTGATCTGCCATGCAGCCAGATTTAAGGTTTTGAGCTGGCTGTGAAGAATCTGATTGTTTTGCTGTGTGAGCAAATGGGTAATTTGTGGTAAAATCCAAGGTGGGCCCTGGGCCATATTCCTCAATAGTGGGTACCAGTGCTGGCGTGGCCAGTCTGGGGCTATGAGTATCAGTCGTGGTCTCTCCTTTCTGACTTTCAGAAGCACCTTTGTGAGGAGAGGCAATGGAGGGAAGGCATATACTGTCAGGTTTTTCCAACTGAATGAGAGTCGCCCACTTTCCAAGCTTGATGGTGAAGTGTCCTTGTACAAAATTTTGTTAGTTGATAGTTTTGAGGACTGGAAAACAGGTCTATGTCTGGAAGGCCCCATTTTTGAGTTATCATTGCAAATACTTGTGGATCCAGTTTCCACTCGTGGGGATCCATGATGTTTCTGCTGAGGTCGTCTGCCAATGTGTTCTTCTTTCCTGGCAGGAATTGAGCTTGTAACTGAACATGGTAAGCCAGAGCTGTGTTCCACAAGGTCATTGCTTGCCTGCATAGAGGGTAGGAGTGTGTACCCCCTTGTTTGTTTATGTACCACATTACTGTGGTGTTGTCCGTCCTTATTGTACGTTGTCCTGGATGTAATAGATTCTTGAAGGCTGTCAGAGCATTCTGTACAGCTAGCATCTCTTTTTGATTGATGTGCAGATTTCTTTGATCTGCAGTACATACGCCTTGAACGCACTGTCCTGCCATGTGTGCTCCCAGGCGTAGTCTGATGCATCTGTTGTCATAGTTTGCCTGGCTGGGGGCAAGGTGAAAGGCTGACCCTTGTTGAGGTGACATGCCTGTGACCACCATAGAAACTCCTGTTGTAGGCAGGGAATGAGAGATATCATTGTGTCCAAGCTGTGTTGAGACCATATGCTTTTTAGGTACCACTGTAATTTCCTCATATGCAGCTTTGCAAATGGTATTAGTAGTATGCAGGATGCCATGAAGCCCAAGGCCTGCAGAATTTTTCTTGCAGGTAGTTGGGTCTTTGTTGCCATTGTTTTGAAATATTGAGTCAGTTGTAGTTGTTTGTCTGGCGTCAGATAAGCCTTCTGGGCCAATGTATTCATGCTGGCACCCAGGAATATCATATTTTGTGAGGGTACTAGTTTTGATTTCTTTTCATTTACTGTGTACCCCAGGCAACTTAGAAGATGTTTTACAAAAGCCAGATGTTGTAAGAGGATGTCCTTGCTTTCTGCTTGGATGAGGCAGTCGTCCAGGTATGGGTATATTTGTATTCCTCTTTGTCTGCAGTATGCAATTACTGGTGCCAGGCATTTTGTGAAGACCCTGGGCGCAGTAGATAAGCCAAAGGGCAGTGCAGAGAATTGGTAATGGGTTGAACCTGCAATGAAATGGAGGTATCTTCTGCAACTTTGCCTGATAGGGAACATGCAGGTATGCCTCCTTGAGGTCCAACGTTACTAGCCATGCTTCCTTGCCCAACATGGGAAGAAGCTGCTGTAGTGTTAGCATCTTGAATTTGGGTACTTGTAAAAAGGTGTTTAGAACTGAAAAGTCCAGATTTGGTCTCCAGGTATTGTCCTTTCTGGGAACTAGAAAGAGTCTTGAGTACAATCCTTGGCCTTGCTCTCGAGTAGGTACCAGTTGAATGGCTCTCATGTCCATGAGAGCTGTAATTTGTTTTTGTGCCTCTGCCCATTGATTTTGTGACAGGTTTGGCATTCCTCTTTTCATTGGCAAGGTGTGAAAATGGAATCTATATCCTCGTGAAATTATGTCTAGGACCCATTTGTCCTTAGTGACAATGTGCCAGTTGTCTGAAAAAAGTGCGAGTTTTCCTCCCAAGGGGGCTGCCAAGAGAGTGTTGCTTGGCCAGATGAGGTGCAAGTCATTGAGTTTGCCTTCTGGTAGTTTGGGACCTGTCTTCTCCTCCCTTCTGTGTTGCAGTGCCCCATTGGCGAGGTTTGTACTGGGCTTGTGGTTGTCCTCTGCCTCTTGGACGTCTGTATTTACCCCTCTGTGGTCTGTCAGTAGCTGGAAAGGACCAATTTTTTGCTGGCCAATTTCTGCTGAAGCGAGGGGGCTGTACCTGTAGGAAATCTTTGACTGTCTGCATAGATTTTGCCTTATCCTCCATTTTCTTTAAGACTTCTTCTGCTTTAACCCCAAAAAGAACATCCTGCTGTAAGGCAGCATCTAGAAGCTTTGCTTTAACATGATCAGGCAGAGTTTGTTCTTTTAACCAAGCATGCCTACGTATAACAGACCCAGTGACAGCTGCTCTGCAGGAAGCCTCCAAAGAATCAAACCCACATTGTAAAGTATGTTTGCCCACCTGTTCAGTTGCATGCAACAGATCCTGCATTTCTTTCAATTCAGACTGTTAAGGGAGTGTGCTCATTCTTTGTTTTAACTGAGAGATAAGAAATTGCTGATACTTTAGCATGTGAAATTGGCAATTTAGTGCCCTCATAGCTAGAGTGGCTGAGGTGTAAACCTTTTTCCCCCACCTGTCAAGTGCTCTGGAGTCCCTTTCAGAGGGTACAGGATTTTTTTGCCATAGAAGCCTTAGCCCCTTTGGAACCTGGGAGATAGTCTCTGGATCAGCAACAGGGCTTTTATAAAGAAATTTATGGGAATCAGGCACTCTATAGTATCTGTCAGGTTTGGCCGGAGCAGGAGGTAGAGAGTCTGGGTTCAAACTGGATTCTAAGTAAACATCATCCACAATGTCTAAAACTGGGGAGATGGCAAGTGGTCTGTGCTGGGGGAGTAAAAGAAACTCTCTGAGCCTTTTCTTTGAGTCAGAGTAGTCCTGACCTTCCCAGTGAAAATGTTCCCTCATAGTGTGTAAAGTTTCCCCAAAGGAGTAGTCTTCAGGAGGAGAAGCTGAGGGAATGGAATCCTCAGCATCAGAATCTTCATAAGGGGAAAAAGAGTAATCTTGGTCCTCTGAGGAGCCTGAGGAAATGGGCACTTGTTCAGAGGATGCATAATCTTCCTCTTGTCTAGGCCTTTTGTCAGGAGGGGGATGGGAACCCCTGATTAAAGAGATCAAATCTTCAGCCATTTTGAGCATCTGTTTCTTAGGCATGGGGCCTTGAACAGGGGACTGAGGTGCAGTCTTTTTAGGTTTAATAGGAGTCTTCGTCTTAGGATACGTTTTAATGGTGAGCGTTGTCGGTCTGAAAACGCCTTCAGAAACCGAAGGTATTTCTGCAGCACCGACATCTTTTTCAGCAGTGTCGTCGGTAGGGGCTGAACAAAATGGCTGCGTCAGCCTGGTACTTTCCGCCAAAAGTTCCGAAGCGGTCTCGGGTTCCAGATCTGCGGTAGTCAGGGGCTGCGTCGGAGCCTCACTGAAGACCGGTGAACCGGAGACCAGACCAGCCGAGGCCTCGGAGTCTGGCTTGGGTCTAGGCTGCCTGTCCTTATACTTCCGTTTTTTGTGCACGCTGGTAGTCGGTTGCTCCGACGGCATAGTGTAGTTAAATTTTCTACTGAAGTAGTGTCGTGTGAAATCAAAGCATCTTTTTATAGTACGCTTATTAAACCTAGCACAAAAACGACAACTAGTGACGTCGTGGTCTGGGCCTAGGCAAGGTATGCAATAAGAATGAAAATCCTTATGAGGTATTTGCTTCCCACAAGAAATACAATTGTTAACTTTTTCTGACATCGGTCTGAGGCAAGAAAAGTTTCCCCAACGGGGTACTTAGCTTTATTGAAGACTTCGGTCTGAAATTCGAGTTCGAAAATCTCAGGAGTCGGCCGACCGGCACTTGTGAACTGCTTCTGCTTTGGGCACCGCGCGGCAAGAAAGACTGAAGAAAATGGCATTGGATGCATTATATATACCCCTGGCGCACTGACGTCAGGGAAGAAGCGACAGCAACCGACGCCGGATCAAGACTTTGAAATTCTGGCCAACTGCGGGACCGCCTGACGACAGGATAACCCAAGTGTGATGACTGCAGCAGGGTAACACGATGAACATCTGGGAGTTCTATTGATTGGTTTAAGGTAGCATTAGAACAAACTTTGGGAACAAAGGAGGGATTAGTATGTAATGACACCCTGTCTTTGTGAAAAATCAAATATGGTGGCTTAATAGACAAGGCCTGTAGCTCCGATACCCGTCTAGCTGATGTGACAGCTACCAAAAACAAGGTCTTCCAAGACAAAAATTTTAGAGAAGATGAGTGGGAGGGTTCAACGGGGGGAGAAGTCAATTTAGACAGCACAAAATTTAAATCCCAAGAAGCCACTGGTTCTTGCAGAGCTGGTCTCAATAGAGTGGCCCCTTTCAAGAAGGTCTTGCATAGCATATAAGACATTAAATTGGTATCTGGAAAACCTAAGTGAAAATGAGAGACCACGCCAATTAGACTCTGATAGTGGCAGCGGCAGATCCTTGCTGAAAAAACTCAGAAAGAAAATCCGGAATCACAGGGACAGAAGCAGTGTATGGATCAACATTCATTCTCTGTGCCCAAACAGAAAATCTTTTCCATTTACTGCCATACAGCCTCCTAGTTGAAGGTTTATGGGAGGACATAAGAATATGTGACACTGAGGATGATGCATCATGAAGCCTGACTATGGATGGAACTGGAGCAGCCACGCTGTCAATTTGAGGGTGTGGACTGAGGGGTGTAGCGAACCCGACATGTGAGTCAATAGATCTGGAGCTGGGTCCAGAATCCAAGGATCGTCCAAGAGGAGAGGCTCGAGGAAGGGGAACCAGACCTGACGAGGCCAGTAAGGAGCAATGAGGATCAACTTGCTTCCCAGCCGACTGGCTTTCTGAATCACTTTGGAAATGAGAGGGATTGGAGGAAAGGCATACAGAAGTCCCATGGGCCAGTCGTGAGCCAGAGAGTCTCTGGGAGACTCCCCCAGAAAGGGGAATGCGGGAAAAATAGCTGCTGCATTTGGTATTGACTGGGCTGGCAAAAAGGTCGCAGCAAGGCTGTCCCCATTTCCGGAAAATCTGATCCACTGTTTCCCGTTTCAGAGACCACTCGTGAGGCATTAGGATTGCCCGGCTGAGCTTGTCGGCTATCATGTTGGTCATCCCTGGAATGTTCGTTGCAACCAGAAAGCACTGGGAAGAAATCGCCCATTCCCAAACTCGCATGGCCTCTCGACAGAGTGGGTAAGATCTGGTACTGCCCTGTTTGTTGATAAACCAAACCACCGACATGTCTTATTGTATCGCAATTGTCCCTAGAGGAAGAAGGTCTTGAAGTGCTTGCAACACCAGAAGCGCCACCCTCATCTCCAGAACACTGATATGCAGATGAGCCTCGTGTTCTTGCCATGTGCCTTGGACAGTCCTGACGAGATAATGCCCCCCCAACCCGATCTGGGAGGCATCCGTGGTCACAGTGGTAACGGGTTGGCCCGGAACAAAGGGGGCACCTGTGATCAGTTAATTAGGAGCAATCCACCAACGAAGGTCCTTCTTGCATGATTCCGTCAACAGGATAGGATGACTCAGTGGGAGAGATTGGAAGGACCACTGGGAAGACAGAAGCCACTGGAGAATTCTCATGTGCAACCTGGCTAATGGTACCAATAGAATTGTGGAAGCCATAGTCCTGAGGAGCTGAAGAACCCACTTCGGTTTGACTTTTCGCAACGGGAGAAAATGTTGAACTTGGGAGATTACGTTTCGTGCCCTTTCGGCGGGGAGACGAGCTGTCATGTTTACTGCGTCTACCTCTGCGCCTATAAAAATCGCAGATTGAGAGGGCAATAATGCAGACTTTGTCCAATTTATGGAGATCCCTAACTGAGCACAAAGTTGAATCGTGGCATCCCTGTTTTGGAGGAGAAGATGCCTGGTGAGGGCGGTCAGGAGCCAGTCGTCCAAATACAGAAACACCTGGAATCCCTGACGTCTCAAGTGAGCTGTCACTACTGCCATGCATTTGGTGAACTCCCTGGGGGCTGTGGTGAGACCAAAGGGCAGAGCGCGAAACTGATAGTGACTGGCTCCCAGCCGGAAGCGTAGATGGCTTCTGGACGCCTTGTCCCATTTTTATGTGGTAGCAGGCGTCCTGAAGATCCAGAGAGCACATCCAAAAGTCTTTCCCTAACAACGGGAGCATAGACTGCAGTGTTACCATCCAAAACCTGTCCTTCTTCACTCATTCGTTCAATCTGCTGAGGTCCAATATCAGCGTCCAATCTCCGGTTCGTTTTGGAACTAAAAAGAACCTGGAGTAAGTTCCGGATCCTATCTGGTCTGCTGGGATGGGCTGGATGACTCTTTTTAAGGGCAACTTGTTGATCTCCACAGTTGCCTGACCCCTGTGATTGGGTGGTACATTTGGAATCCTTTTGGGAACAAACGGTGATAGGGAAAAGGGTATGATATAGCCTCTGGTAACAAACTCTTTGTACCCACTTGTCTTGGGTGATATTTAGCCAGGCTTCTTGGTACATAAAAATGCGACCCCCGACCGGCCCCAGAGAAGCGCAGTCAGGCTCCACATCAGGGGCGCTGATGAGGCTGTCCTCGAAAGGAATCATGGCCTTGTTGGTATTGCGGACCGCCCCTGCCTCTAGGACGATGTCTGCCGTTTCCTCCTCCTCTGCCTCTTGAAGGAGGACTCACCCTATGTGTCAGGAAAGACCCTCTGGGACTTCTTGAACCACATTTTACCGCCCATTTCACCCTTTGGATAAGGTCTGGAATGGACAGTAAAATGCACTCCCACGGCAGAATGCGTCTTTCCTTCTTGTTCACACAGAGTGAGTGTATCCTTCACCTTGGAACCAAACAATGAGGAACCATCAAATGGGGCGTTGGTGAAAGTAGATGTGAATGGTTCCACAAAATTAAATAAGCGCATCCAGGAGTGGCGCCTCAAGGCAACTCCGGAACCTGCTGCTCTACTCGCTCCATCTGCAGCACAAGAGATAAGTCGCATGGAGGAGTTAACCACAGAATTTAAGGTGGACAACTGAGTAGAAATCTTGTCAGAAACTCCCTCAGTACACGCACCTTGTATGGAATCTCCTAACTCCTTGAGGAGATCCCTCTGCAACCTCGTGAAGTGCGTGAGATAGTTCAGCGATCGAAGTGTAAAAGCTGCTAAACTGAAAATACGCATCCCAAATCTGGTCATCTGTTGAGACTCCTTGTTTGGCGAATAAAAGTCTCTGCTAACTCCTCCTTCGTGGCCGCCGCCACCACCATTTCATCTATGGGAACGCCCTTGTACAAGAACTCTTTACCAGGAGGGGCAGACAAGAACTTATTTGGTCTCCTGGGGACTGGCTCCATGGTGTCAGGAGTATCCCACACCTTTCAATTAACTAGATCCATCAGTTCGTCCAAAGGTGGAGACACCCAAGAGGCAGAAGATTGAGACCCGAAAGCCTTCAGTTACACCAACTCCTCATCAGAAGGGTTAACAGTGCGCCAGTCGCACCTCTGCCTAAGGATCTCTAAAATGTCCACAAAGGAGACATCATCAGAGGACAACTTGGGGGACCCTTCCGACTCCTCGAGGTCAGTGTCCGATAGTCAAAGACTCATCCTGGGAGTCTACATGTTTCCTCTTACAGAACCTCTTCCGGGGAGGCTCCTCGGAAGAATATTCCGGAGAAGCCTCGAAGAATGGGGGTCACCAGCCGATGGCTCCCAAAGCTGCGGGCCTCTACTGTCTCCAGAGAGAGTAGGGGCTGAGACTGAAGTGGGTGCTCTCGGGGGAAGAGTGCTGGTGCCACTCATAGAGGCTGGAGAATGAGACAGCACGCTCCTCCTCATCATCAAACGCTAACCTCTCCGGCTCCGAAGACCTTCCCCGTTCCGAAGAGACACAGGTCGGCGCCGGAGCCAGAGCTGTCGGCTCCGAGATAGATGCAGGGTCCAAGCTCACCCTGGCCGAAGCACCGAGAGGAAGGCTCGGAACCGAAGAAGATCGATACCAACCTCCTTGTCAGTTCCGACAGGAGAGCTTCGGCCCCTGGACACGACGGACGGCACCGAACGTGTCGGAGCCGGACCCGGCTCCAAGGCAGCAACAAGGTGAGTTGGAGCCGGCATTTCCTCCATTGGCACCAAGCACTTCGGCTCCGAAAGGCCAGTATGGCTCGGAGTAGGAATAGCAGACAAGGGCAAAGCTGGGCCAAGTGGCTCCGGAGCCGACTGGGTCGGAGCCAACAATAATTTTGGTAAGGCAGACGACTTCAGGAGTCTCAGCACTACCCTCTCCACATAGTACAGTCATGTACACTTACCATAAATGTAGATGTTCGAATGTATTCACTGTTGCAGTCATTACATTTGGGTAATCTGCTTGCAGGTTGCCCTCAGTCTGACTGATTAACAAAGTCTTGGGTCCTGCATCGGCTGCTGTCCCTTTCCTCCATGACGTCAGGTCGTCAGGGGTATAAAACATGCAGCCGACGTCAT
Organism: Protopterus annectens; assembly: GCF_019279795.1. Taxonomy (NCBI): domain Eukaryota; kingdom Metazoa; phylum Chordata; order Ceratodontiformes; family Protopteridae; genus Protopterus; species Protopterus annectens. The sequence continues at coordinate 1,935,391,521 of NC_056731.1, forward strand.
TACATCAGTTTTTCTTGCCCCAGATGTCAGGTGCCCCCCAAATGGGGAGCAAACATGAAAACACAAAGGTATACCTCCATCAAAAAGCAAATACACCAAAAAGGCTTTTAAGCATAGTAAAGGAAAGTAGAGGAATAGCTAGAAAAAGTTAGGGGACCAGAGGGAGGGTAACCAGGACTGCAACAGTGAAAACACTCGAACATCTACATTTATGGTAAGTGTACACAACTATACTATGTTCTTCGTGTTTCACTGTTGCAGTCATTACATTTGGGTAGATTCCCAAAGCTATGGTTGGGAGGAGGAGTTTATTTATTTATTTATTGTATTTATTTGCAGTTGGTTTACCAAGATAGTCCATTGGGCCAAGATGAACCCGTTTTCAATGGAGTCCTGGGGAGAAAGGCTCCAGTAACAAGTTACAATAGGTTATACATTATAATTACAATATTTACAAGTGACATAACAAGTAATGTAGTTCCAGAAACCAGGTTGAATAGGTTTTTGGTTAAGATACAAAATTTACAAGTGATACAATTTAGTGTATGAGAACAGTTCTAGTATCCGATTACAAATAGGTTTTAGTTTGAATACAATTATTTCAACTGTTTAATATAGTATTCAGAGGATTATTAGTTTTTATGAAACTTTAAAACATGACACATAAAGGTACAGTTTAGAGAGGATGTATAGTTAGTAAGAGCAGAGAAAGATTGTGGTAGGAGAGGTAGAATGGAAGTGGCCAGAGAGGTGGAGAATAAGTTTGCTGGTGTAGATTATGTTGGATGAGAACAGGAGCATTCCCACTTGGATAATAGGTAAGAACAGGAGCATTCCCACTGAGATAATAGGTAAGAACAGGAGCATTCCCACTTGGATAATAGGTAAGAGTGAAGAGATTTTTTGAATGTAGAGTGATTGGAGATGGTACGAATGAGTGGTGGAAGAGAGTTCCAGAGACGAGCTAGACCATAGGATAGGAGATTTTTTCCAGAGGGACGACTTGGTTTGTATAATTCTATTATATTTTGGTTGTTAGATCTTAGTGTTCTGTTAGGTAGGTGCATTTTAAAGGCAGAGGATAGGGATGGACACAGTAAGGGGTTGAAAATGAGTTTATGTGCAAGAGTTAGTTGAATGTAGGTGAGATGATTGGATAGTTCTAGCCATTTTAGTTTGTGGAGGGAAAAGCAGTGGTGACTAGATGACATGTGGCTAGTAGCGAATTTAGCTATTTTGTTGTAGCATGTGGAAAGTTGAGTTTTAAGGGAAGATTGAAGGTTAGTTAAGAGTGCAGCTCCATAGAGAAGGGAGGGGATAAGAAATGAGGTAGCGAGAGTGATTTTAGTGGATGGTGTGAGATAGCGATTATGTCTGTAGAGCATGCCTAATTTTTGATGTTTTTTTTTTTATATTTAGTTGAAGGTGGGAGTTGAATTTAAGCTTATTATCAATTTGTACCCCAAGTAATTTGGTCTCAGATACCAATTCCAAAGATGTGTTGTTATGACTAGTAATAGAAAAAGTGTTAGAATTGTTTTTGGAGGGAGTGAATATCATTAATTTGGTGTTGGAGGCATTTAGTGCAAGGTGATTTTGATTCATCCATTGTTCTGTGATAGAGAATGCGTCTTGTGTTAGCTTTTGTAGCATAGGAAGGGATGTTGCAGAGCAGATAATAGTAGAATCGTCTGCATATTGAATGATATTTGAGAAAGGGACAGAGTTACGGAAGTCATTTATGACTATATTGAAGAGGAGAGGACCTAATATGGAACCTTGGGGAACTCCTGTTGGGGTAGTAAGGAAAGAGGAGGTGGCCTTTTTCCATTTGACAGACTGATATCTATTTGATAAGTAACTGGAGAACCAATTTAAAGAGGAGGAAGATAGGTTGAGCTGAGAGAGTTTAGTTAGAAGAAGTTTGTGAGAGATAGTATCAAAGGCTTTAGAGAGGTCAAGTAGAAGGGTAGAGACAATGTGTCCAGAGTTTATATAGCATTAGGGCCAGCAATAAGGCCCTGCAAGACAGCAGTGGCAAAGCCCACTCTGGATTTAGAGAAAATTGGCAAATGATAATGCTTGGTGAAAGTATGTACAGAACTCGCAAGCAGCAGCTTCTAGGATGTCCCTGGTAGGAACACCCCTGAGAAAGGCTGCAGAAGTAGATGCAGTTCTGGTGGAGTGAGATCTGATCCACTGGGGGATAGGTTTTCCATGGTGCTTATAGCAGAAATGAATGCAATGGCTTATCCATTTAGAAATGGTTTGTTTTGAAATAGCCTTCCCCTCTGCCCCTGCAGCAAATGTTACCAGCAGTTGTTCCGATTTTCTTCGAGGTTTAATCCTGTCTAAATAGAATCTAAGCTGTGTACATCCAAGAAATGCAGAATCCATTCCTCTTTGTTTTGTGGATTGGGAAAGAAGGTTGGCAAATGAATGGACGGATTAAGAGCCACACTGGATACAACCTTGGGCATGAAGGATGGCTTGGTCCTGAGTGACACCCTGTCTGCATGAAAGATGATGAAAGGCTCCACTGCCATAAGAGCCTGTTATTCAGATATCCTTCTAGCTGAAGTGATTGCTAAAAGGAAAGCTGTTTTCCAAGAAAGAAGGTAGAGTGAGTTTCTCCAATATAAAGTTAAGGTCCCAGGCAGGAGTTGGAGCTCTCTTGGGTGGTCTCAAGTTTTTGGCCCCTCTGAGGTACTGCTTGAGCAGAGGATGAGAGAAGAGGGGAGGCTCTGTGTTATAATGAGCTGAAATGACTGAGGCGTGAATTTTAATGGAAGAAAAGGACAGGTCCTTGTGAAGCATCTCAGTTAAGTATTGCAAAATCTGAGGTAAATTGGCTGCCGCTGTGCTCATCCCTTTAGACTGGTTCCAGGCACATAATCTTTTCTATTTTTCAGCATAAGATTTTCCAGTACTAGGTCTCCTTGCCTCTAAGAATACATCCATCACAGATTTGCTGATGGATGAAAGGGGTGAATTTAAGTGATTAGCAAGGTTCAATGTCAGAAGTGGAGGGTGCAGAATTTGGTTCTCCTGTTGAGACAGCAGGGAAGGAGTCTGAGGCACGTGCCATGGAAGTAACTGCGACACACTGCGCAGGAGGGGGTACCAGTATTGGCGTGGCCAGTCTGGAGCAATCAAGATCATCCTTGGTTCGTCCTGTTGGACTTTTAGCAGAATTTTGGAGAGTAGAGGCAGCGGGGGGGGGAAGGCGTAGACTGATACGTTTTTCCAGCTGAAGGACAGAGCACCCACTTTCCAGGCTTGTTTGTGGGGAGTGCTTGTGCAAAACTTGTCCAACTGGAAGTTCTGGGGGGAGGCAAATAGATCTATGTCTGGGCTCCCCCATTTGCTTGTCAACATGTTGAAAATCCTTGGTGCCAGTTTCCACTCATGTGGGTCCATGAGGTTTCTGCTTAGTCCGTCTGCCAGTGTATTCAATTTTCCTGGCAGGAATTGAGCTTGTAGGTGCACTTGGTAGCTCAAGGCTGTATTCCACAATGCCATGGCTAGTCTGCAGAGGGGGTAGGAATGTGTACCCCCCTGCTTGTTTATGTACCACATAACCGTAGTGTTGCCAGTCTTTACCATTAGTTGTCCTGGAAGAATGTAGTCCTTGAAGGCTGTCAGAGCATTCTGTACAGCTAACATTTCTTTTTGATTGATATGTAGGTGCATTTGATTTGGGTTCCATTTGCCCTGAATGCACTTCCCTGCCAAGTGAGCCCCCTATGCATAGTCTGATGCATGTGTAGTTAGGGTTTGGGTGGCAGGAGGTAGTGTGAATGGTAGTCCCTTGTTTTGGTGGCAGGCCTCTACCCACCAGAGGAACTCCAGCCGTAGGCAAGGTATGACAGGAATCATTGTTTTCTAGGCTGTGAGAATGTTGACTCCATAGACTTTTTAGATACCACTGTAGTTTCCTCATATGCAATCTTGCATATGGAATTAGAAGAATGCAGGAGGCCATGTACACCAAGGCTTGCAGTATTTGTCTTGCAGATAGCAGGGTTTTTGTGGCCACTTGTTTGAAGTAGGTTATCACACGAATTTGCTTTTCTGGCTTGAGGTAAGCCATCTGGGCAGTTGTATTCAAGTTTGTACCCAGGAATGTAATTTGTTGACAGGGTACCAGTTGTGATTTCTTTTCATTTATGGTGTACCCCAGACAAGTTAGAACCATTTTTTCAAATGCCAGATGATTTAAAAGTATATCCTGGTTTTCTGCCTGAATTAGACAATCATCCAGGTATCGGTATATTTGAATACTTTTTTGCCTGCAAAATGCAATTACTGGAACCAGGCACTTTGGCTTATCTACTGCGCCCAGGGTATTTACAAAGGGCAGTGCAGAGAAAGTACAGTTGTGTACCTACCATAAATGTAGATGTTCGAGTGTATTCACTGTTGCAGTCATTACTCTTGGGTTATCCTGCTGGCAGGCTACCCTCAATCGACCAGAATTCCAAAGTCTAGGTCCGGCGTCGGTTGCTGTCGCCTCTTCCCTGACGTCAGTACACCAGGGGTATAAAAGATGCAGCCGACGCCATTTTCTTCAGTTTTTCCAAATTGGTAGGCTGAAAAAATATGGCAATAAAAATGCATGCACAAAAATAACATTCCCTTTATCTACAAGCAAATACACCAAATAGGTTGTATAGGATAGAGAAATGCAGAAATGTCCCAGCAAAGAGAAGGGGGATGGTGGGTGGGTAACCTGGACTGCAACAGTGAATACACTCGAACATCTACATTTATGGTAGGAACACAACTGTACCATGTTCGTGTTTCACTGTTGCAGTCATTACTCTTGGGTTGAATCCCAAAGCTGAGGATGGGTGGCTGGGCTAAACAGGATTAGGAGAGGCTATGAGGCCCTGCAGAACTGCAGTGGCAAAGCCTGCTCTGAACTTAGAGTAAAGAGGTAAGTGATAGTGATTTGTGAAAGTGTGCACTGAACGCCAAGTTGCAGCCTCTAAGATATCTTTGGTTGGTATTCCTCTGAGGAAGGCTGCTGAAGTGGCTGCTGCTCTGGTGGAATGAGGCCTAAAGCCCTTAGGCACTGATTTGCCATGTTGAAAATAGCAGAAACGGATGCAATGGCCTATCCATTTAGAAATAGTCTGTTTTGAGATAGCCTTTTCTTGTGATCCTGCAGCACATGACACTAAAAGTTGCTCAGTTTTTCTGAAAGCTTTAGTTCTGTCCAAGTAGAAACGTAACTGCATGTGTATGTCCAAAGAATGCAGAATTTTCTCACCCTTGTTCTGTGGATTTGGATAAAAGGTAGGCAAGTGAATGGTTTGGTTGAGGGCCACACTGGATACCACCTTAGGCATGAAAGTAGGGTTTGTCCTCAGAGAAACCCTGTCTGGATGAAAAATGATAAAAGGTTCCACAGCCATGAGTGCTTGTAACTCCGAGACTCGTCTTGCAGAGGTTATTGCTAGGAGTAGAGCTGTTTTCCAGGATAAAAATTTTATATCTGCTGTTGAAGCTGGCTCGAAAGGAGGCAGTGTGAGTTTTTCCAAAACATAATTTAGGTCCCAGGCCGGAATTGGTGCTCTCCTTGGAGGCCTAATGTTTTTGGCCCCTCTGAAGTACTGCCTTATTAAAGGATGAGAAAAGATAGGAGGTTCCGTATTGTAATGGGCTGAAATGGCAGAGGCATGAATCTTAATTGATGAGAAAGGAAGGCTTTTGTTCAGCATTTCAGTTAGGTATTGTAAAATCTGAGGGATATTTGGTACACACGTGTCAATGCCTTGTTCCTGGTTCCAAGCACAGAATCTCTTCCATTTTTCTGCGCAAGATTTTCTGGTACTGGGCCTCCTGGCCTCCAAGATAACATCCATAACAGCTTTTGAAACAGGAGTATTCTGAATGGTTACATTATCCGCCATGCTGCCAGATTTAAGGTCCTGAGTTGGCTGTGCAGGATCTGATTGTTTTGTTGGGTCAGCAAGTGAGAAGTTTGAGGCAATATCCATGCTGGACCTTGAGACAAGCTCTTTAGGACTGGGTACCAGTGCTGGCGTGGCAAGTCTGGTGCAATCAGTATCATTTTTGGCTTCTCTTGTCTGACCTTTAGGAGTACCCTGGGAAGGAGAGGCAGTGGAGGAAAGGCATAAACTGTTAGATTTTTTCCAGCTGAAGGATAGGGCGTCCACTTTCCACGCTTGCTTGTGATAAACCCTTGTGCAAAATCTCTGCAATTGGCAGTTGCAAACAGATCTATGTCTGGCCATCCCCATTTCCTTATTATCATGCTGAAGACTTGTGGATCCAGTTTCCATTCGTGGGGATCCATGAGGTTTCTGCTTAGTTCGTCTGCCAGAGTACTTGTTTTTCCTGGCAGGAATTGTGCTTGCAGTTGAATATGAAAAGCCAATGCTGTGTCCCATAAGGTCATTGCCTGTCTGCAGAGAGGGTAGGAATGTGTACCTCCCTGCTTGTTTATTGTCTGTCTTTATCAGTAGTTGTCCTGGATGAAGCAGGTCCTTGAAAGCTGTCAGGGCATTTTGAACAGCTAGCATCTCTTTTTGATTGATGTGAAGATGCATCTGGTTTGCAGGCCATGTGCCCTGAATACATTTTCCTGCCATATGGGCCCCCCAGGCATAATCTGATGCATCCGTTGTCAGTGTCTGTCTGGCTGTGGGTAAACTGAATGGCAGACCCTTGTTGTGGTAGCAGGCTTCTGCCCACCATCAAAACTCCTGTTGCAGACAGGGAATGAGTGCAACTACTGTCTCCAGGCTGTGGCAATGCTGAGTCCAAACACTTTTTAGATACCATTGTAGTTTCCTCATATGCAGTCTGGCATATGGAATTAGTAGAATGCAGGATGCCATGAAATCCAGGGCCTGCAGGATTTTCCTTGCAGATAAGTGGGTTTTTGTTGTCAATTTCTTGATGTAAGAAGTCAGTTGCTTTTGTTTGTCTGGCGTGAGATAAGCCATCTGGGCAGTTGTATTTAAGCTTGCACCCAGGAATATTATCTCTTGAGAGGGCACTAGTTTTAATTTCTTTTCGTTTACTGTGTAAACTAGGCCAGTTAATAATCTTTTTACAAACGCCAGATGCTTTAGAAGAATGTCTTTGTTCTCTGCTTGAATTAGGCAGTCATCCAAGTAGGGATATATTTGAATTCCTCTTTGTCTGCAAAATGCAATTACTGGTGCCAGACATTTTGTGAAGACCCTGGGCGCAGTACATAAGCCAAAGGGCACTGCAGAGAATTGGTAATGCATTAAGCCAGCTATGAATCTGAGGTATCTTCTGCAAGATTGTCTGATTGGGACATGCAGGTATGCCTCTTTTAGGTCCAAAGTTACAAGCCACGCCTTCTTGCCCAGCATGGGCAGTAGCTGCTGTAGAGTCAACATCTTGAATTTTGGAACTTCCAGAAACGTATTTAGTATAGACAGGTCCATTATTGGCCTCCAGGCTCTGTCCTTCCTGGGTACTAGGAAAAGTCTGGAGTAAAATCCTTGCCCCTGCTCTTGTTGTGGTACTTGCTGAATGGCCCTCATGTCCATGAGGGCTGTAATTAGTTTTTGTGCCTCTGCCCATTGATTGTGTGGCAGGTCTGGCATACCTTTTGACCTTGTTAGAGTGTGAAAATGGAACCTGTAGCCTTGGGACACTATGTTCAGGACCCATTTGTCTTGGGTAATCATTTGCCAATTTGATGAAAAAAGTGCTAGTTTTCCCCCTAAAAGGGCTGCCAAAAGAAAAGTGCTTGGATCTGGCAGAGGAAAGTCATTGGGACTGTTTCCTGTAAGGTTATGATTTGTCTTCTCCGCTTTTGGAGGTAGGAGCACCCCATTGTTTAGGCCTGTATGAGCCTTCGGGCTGAGATCTGCCTCTGGGACACCTGTATCTGCCTCTGTGGTCTGTCTGACACTGGAAAGGACTAATTTTTAGAAGGCCAGTTCCTGCTAAACCAGGGTGGCTGTACCTGTAAGAAATCCTTGACTGTCTGCATGGATTTTGCTTTATCCTCCATTTTTTTTAAAACCTCTTCTGCTTTAGTACCAATCAAAGTATCATGCTGCAATGGTGCATCTAATAATTTTGCTTTAACATGATCAGGCAGATTCTGTTCCTTTAACCAAGCATGCCTTCTAATAACAGAACCTGTAACAGCGGCCCTGCACGAGGCCTCCAGTGAATCATAACCACATTGCAAAGTATGCTTTCCCACTTGTTCAGCTGCATGCAATAAATCCTGCACTTCCTTGTTCTCTGAACATTCAGTATGTCAACAATTTCTGTTTAAGCAGTGACATTAAATATTGCTGATATTTAAACATATGAAACTGACAATTTAAAGCCCGTACAGCCAAGGTAGCAGAAGTGTATATTTTTTCCCCCATCTGTCTAGAGCCCTAGAATCCCTATCAGAGGGGACAGGGTTTTTTGCAGTGGAGGCTTTAACACCTTTGGGACCCTGAGATATAGTTTCTGGATCAGCAGCAGGGTTTTTATATAGGAATTTATGAGAATCCAGAACCCTGTAGTATTGGAATAGCAAGGGGGTCTGTGCTGAGGAAGTAGCAGAAAGTCTCTGAGCCTTTTCTTAGATTCAGAATAATCTTGGCTCTCCCAGTGGAAATGCTCCCTCATGGTATGCAGGGTTTCCCCAAAAGAATAATCCTCAGGAGGAGAGGCTGAAGGAATGGATTCTTCAGCATCAGAATCCTCATAGGGAAGCATGGAATAATCCTGTTCAGAAGAGGAATCAGAGGAAATAGAAACCTGATCAGAAGAATAATACTCTGTCTCTTGCCTAGGCCTCTTATCAGGAGGGGCATGGGAGCCCCTGATCAAAGTAATTAGGTCTTCGGCCATTTTGAGCATCTGTTTTTTAGGCATGGTAGTCTGAGCAGGAGAATGCTGTACTTGTTTCTTTGTCTTTAGAGCTGCTTTAGTCTTTGAAGCTGAAGATGGCATAATATATAGTTGTGTAGGTCTGAAGACACCCTCAGAAGCCGATGCCTGCTCAGCGGCTCCAGACCCATCTGAGGGAATGATTTCTGAGTGTCCAATACCTTGAGTATCCAGAGGCATAGTCGGCTCCACGTGGAAGTCGGAAGCGGCCTGTGGCTCTGAGGTAGTGGGTGCCAGGGGCCACTGGGGAAAACTAGCGAACTGGCGACTGGCCTAGCAGAGGCCTCGTCGTCGGTTTTGGACCTTGGATGCCTATCCTTCTCCTTGTCCTTGCGTTTTTTGTAAACTTTGGTTGTCGGCTGGTCCGACGGCATTATATAATTAAATCTTCGGCCAAAGTAATGAAATGCAAAATCAAACCGACGCTTAATAGTGCGTTGGTTAAATCTAGCACAAAACCAACAGCTAGCAACGTTGTGATCAAGGCCTAGGCAAGGGATAAAGTAAGAGTGAAAATCTTTATGAGGTATTTGCTTCCCACAAGAAATAAAATTGTTAACTTTTTCTGACATCAGTCTGGAGCAAGAAAAAAGTTTCCCCAACGGGGTACTTAGCTTTAATCAAGACTTTGGTTCTGAAATTCGGATTTGAAAATCTCAGGAGTCGGCCGACCGGCACTTGCAAACTGCTTTTGCTTCGGGCACCGTGCAGCAAGAAAGACTGAAGAAAATGGCGTCGGTTGCATCTTTTATACCCCTGACGCACTGACGTCAGGGAAGAGGCAACAGCAACCGACGCCGGACCTAGACTTTGGAATTCTGGCCAACTGAGGGTAGCCTGCCACCAGGATAACCCAAGAGTAATGACTGCAACAGTGAAACACGATGAACATCTGATAATGCATGTAACCTGCTTTGAAGCGTAGGTATCTTCTGCAAGACTCCCTGACTGGGATGTGCAGGTATGCTTCTTTTAAATCTAGTGTTGCCAACCAGGCGTCTTTGCCTAGCATAGGGAGTAATTGGTAATCAGCATCTTGAATTTTGGAATCTCCAGAAATGTGTTTAGAGTAGATAGGTCCAGGATTGGACGCCATGATTTGTCTTTTCTGGGTACCAGGAAAAGTCTGGAGTAGAAACCTTGTCCCTTTTCCTCTTCTGGCACCAGTTGAATAGCCCACATGCGTAAGAGGGACAGTAATTGCTTTTGAGCCACTGCCCACTAATTTGGGGGCAGGTCTGGCCACCCATTTGGCGTTGGCAACATGTGTAAATGAAATCTGTATCCCTGGTACACTATATTTAAAACCCATTTGTCCTGGGTTATGAGTTCCCAGTTCTTTGCATGAAGAGCAATCTTTCCCCCCAAAGGGGCGGTCAAAAGATAAGTGCTTGGGAATTTTAAAAGGAAGTCATTGAGACTGTTTACCATAGGGGGGGTGTCTTGTTATTTCCAGTTTTGGAAGTGGAGGCCCCCCACTGCTTAGTTCTGAAAGTCCCCTGGGACTGAAGCGTGGGGTTTTTGCTGTGTCTGGGTTTGGCTTGAGAGGACCTAGAAGGGACTGGAAAACACCAATTCTTAGTAAGCCAGTGCCTACTAAATCTAGGAGGTTGCACTTACAGAAAATATTTAACAGTTTGCATAGATTTAGCTTTATCTTCCATCTTTTTAAGAACTTCTTCAGCCTTGCTGCCAAACAGGCGGTCCTGATTTAAAGGAGCATCCAACAATTTAGCTTTAACATGATCAGGCAAAGATTGTTCCTTAAGCCAAGCATGCCTTCTAAGCACAGACCCGGTAACAGCAGCCCTGCAAGAGGCCTCTAAAGAATCAAAACCACATTGCAAAGTATGTTTTCCAACTTGTTCAGCAGAATGCATTAAGTCCTGTAAATCTTTATTTTCCACACAGTCAGGAATCAACATCATTTTCTGTTTAAGCAGTCCAATAACATGTTGCTGATATTTTAACATATGAAATTGGCAGTTTAAAGCTCTGATTGCCAAGGTTGCAGAAGAATAAACCTTTTTACCCCATCTATCCAGCACCCTGGAGTCTCTATCAGAAGGGGGTAGGATTTTTAGCAGTAGAAGGCTTAATGCCCTTGGGCCCCTGAGAAATAGTCTCTGGATCAGCAAAAGGATTTTTGAAAAGGAACTTGTGGGAAGCTGGAACCCTGTAGTATCTGTCAGGTTTACTAGGAGCAGGAGGCAGGGAATCAGGGGCCAAAGTGGATTCCGAGAACACATCATCAACAATGTCTAGTACAGGAGGTATAGCCAAGGGCCTATGCTGAGGTAGAAGGAGGAAATCCCTAAGCCTCTTTTTTGAATCAGAAAATTCCTGGCTTTCCCAGTGGAAACGCTCCCGTAAAGTATGTAAAGTCTCCCCAAAAGAAAAATCCTATGGAAAGGAAGCAGAGGGAATAGAATCCTCTGCATCAGAATCCTCATAATTAGGTATGGACAAATCCAGGTCATCAGAAGAGTCAGAAGAAACAGTATCCTGATCAGAAAAGTCATAATTAAGCTAAGCCCTAGGCCTCTTAGAGGAGGGGGGTTGACTACCCCTGTTTAGAGTTATTAGATCTTCAGCCATTTTAATCATTTGTTTTTTAGGCATAGGGGCCTGAGCATGTGGCCTGGGTGTCATTTTTTTAGACATGGATCGGGATTTAGGCTGTAGTAATGAAGGAGGTGTCGATTTAATATGCAAGTCTGTAGGCCTGAATACACCCTCTGAAGCCGTTGCCTGCACAGCATCTCCGGACCCATCCAAGGTAGAGACATCTGCGGGTTCCATAGTTGAAGTATCTGGTGGCATACCGGACTCCAAATGGGTCTCAGTAGAGGCCTGCGAATCAGAAGTAGCGGGTATCAGGGGCTGCAACTTTTGCACTCACTGACTACCGACGAACTGGCGACTGGCTTAGGAGAAGCGTCGTCGGCAGTTTTGGACCTCGGCAGCCTGTCTCTGACTTTATCTTTGCGTTTTTTTTTGGAATCCCAGTAGTCGGATGGCTAACCAACGACATTTCTGGATAGCTAAACCGATAATCGAAATATTTAGAGGCAAAAATATACCGACGACGGATACTGCGCTGATTAAATAAAGCACAAAACCGACAGCAAGGTACATCGTGGTCAAGGCCTAGGCAAGGAATACAGTACGAATGAAAATCGTTATGAGGTACTTGCTTTCCACAAGTAACGCAATTATTAACTTTTACTGACATCAGTAAGGAGCAAGAAAAAGTTTCCCCAATGGCGTACTTAGCTTTAAGTAGAAGACTTCGGTTCTGAAACTCGACAACAACATTTTCAGGAGTCGGCTGACCGGCACTTGTGAACTGCTTCTGCTTCGGGCACTGCACAGCAAGAAAGACTGATGTAATGACGTTGGCTGCATGTTTTATACCCCTGACGACCTGACGTCATGGAAGAAGGGACAGCAACCGACACAGGACCCAAGACTTTGTTAATCAGGCCGACTGAGGGCAACCTGCAAACAGATTACCCAAATATAATGACTGCAGCAGTGAAACACGAAGAACATTTTCTTCTAAAAGGCTCCTGGAAGACATAGTTGGGGATCTTGACCAGGGGGGCAATGGAGACTTAGTTGTTACAGAAACCGGTAGGGAGCTTAGAGACCGGCTCCGAGTAGCCGAGTCAACTGCTGTATCAATAGGTTCAAAGATCGGTTTCCGAAACACCTGTAACCAACTCTGACAGCACCATGATGCTCTCCTTCGGCTCTAAAAGACTGGGGAATCGAGGAGGCAGATTTGGATTGTTTCGACTGTTTAGGAGGTGGCTCCGAGACACCAGCCGGTGCCGGAGAAGGCCTTTTTGAGGATTTTGATTTCCCAGACTTAGAGGAAGCTGAAGAACTAGATAGTGCTTCCTCAAAGCATGGTTTCAATAGACCCTTGAGTATGAGTTTGTTCTTTCTCTCCTGTAACACTCTAGGAGAGAAAGCATGGCAGAACAAACACGACTCCTGTAAGTGGATGGCCCCTAGGCAGTAGACACAGCTACTGTGGCCATCCGTTAAGGACATCTATTGGGGGAATTTCATGCACTTTTTGAACCCCGAGAGTTTATGCTCCTTACTTTCCTTAGACATATTACACACACACACACACACACACACACACACACACACACACACACAACCCAGAGAGACTGAAAAAGAGAAAATAGAAAAAGGAGGAGGACTAGGTCCTCTAACTAAAATGGGCCTAGCCCCAAGATGGAGTTACACGAGGACTAGGTCCTCTAACTTAAATGGGCCTAGCCCGGTGTAGTGAAAGTAGGTCTTCTAACTTACCAGAAAGAAAGCCCATGCACACAAGAGAAACCATAAATGACACAATAAATTTCTATATTCCTAAGAAAAAACAGGTAGTATACTTGCAATCCTAGTTAATTCACAAGCAGATCCCCGCCAAAACCAACAATGTCAAAATAGCAGAAACTGCCAACGGTGACCAAAAAAAGTTAGAATAACAACAGACAAGACAACAGGAGCCCCTGTTGACTAAGAGCGGAAAACCGCCAAAAACTTTACCTAATAATCAAAAAATGCGCAACGGCACCTAAAACTAACTGGCACACAGGATACCAATAAAAACTAGTAAACTAAGTTGCACTCAAAAAGGGCAAGCAATACAACTGTCTAATATATTAGCAACACTAAATATCAATACAGGTTCTAATAAAGCATTGAACATGATAGAATATAAGAATTCTGAAAAAATTAGCCAGAGCCAAGAGAAGCACAACCGAACTTGTCAACGCGGCAAACGAGATAGTACAGTTGTGTACACTTACCATAAATGTAGATGTTCGAGTGTCTTCACTGTTGCAGTCATGACAGTAGGGTTCTCCCCTGCCGGCAGGTAGTCCTCGGTCAGCCAGAATCCCAAAGTCTGGGTCCGGCGTCGGCTGTTCAGCCATGCTCCCTGACGTCAGAGTGACAGGAGTACAAAGCTGACAGCCGACGCCATGTTCTCCAGTTTTTCTTGCCCCAGATGTCAGGAGTCCCAAAATGAGTAAGGTCCCATACCCTTTGCAAACACACCTCAGAAGAATGGTGAAAAAAGGAACCACACAAAAGAAAAAATAAGAGGGGACAGGAGGGAGGGAAACCCAGACTACAACAGTGAAGACATTCGAACATCTACATTTATGGTAAGTGTACACAACTGTACTATGTTCATCGTGTTTCACTGTTGCAGTCATGACTGTACGGTAGAATCCCAAAGCTGAATGAAAGGGAGGTGGTCATAAAGTAGAGGGGGCGGCTAAAAGGCCCTGCAAGACTGCAGAAGCAAAGCCTGCCCTAGACTTAGAGTAGAGAGGTAGATTGTAGTGCTTTGAAAAAGTATGCACTGAACTCCAAGTTGCAGCTTCCAAAATGTCTTTGGTAGGAACTCCCCTGAGGAAGGCAGCTGAAGTGGCAGCAGCTCTGGTGGAGTGAGTCCTTATACTCCCTGGGATTTGCTTTCCATGGTGTGAATAGCAAAATCTGATTCCATGAGCAATCCATTTAGAAATGGTCTGTTTTGAAATGGCTTTACCTTGGGAACTTGAAGCATAAGAAACAAACAATTGCTCTGATTTCCTGATGTCCTTGGTTCTGTCCAGGTAAAAACGTAGTTGTCTGTGTACATCCAAGGAATGTATGATCCTTTCCCCTTTATTTTGAGGAGTGGGGAAAAAAGTTGGCAAGTGAATAGTTTGATTTAAAGCCACTTTGGAAACCACCTTAGGCATGAAAGTAGGATTAGTCCTTAAAGACACCCTGTCTTGATGAAAAATAATATAAGGTTCCACAGCCATAAGAGCTTGCAACTCTGAAACTCTCCTGGCAGAGGTCAGAGCTAACAGGATGGCTGTCTTCCAAGATACAAACTTGATGTCAGATGTGGCAGCAGGCTCAAAAGGAGGTAAGGTGAGCTTTTCCAAAACATAGTTGAGATCCCAAGCAGGAATGGGAGGAGATCTAGGGGGCCTTAAGTTCTTAGCTCCTCTGAGAAACTGTCTCATGAGCTGGTGGGAAAAGATTGGAGGGTCTGTATTATAATGAGCAGAAATAGCAGAGGCATGTATCTTAATGGAAGAGAAAGAGAGACCTTTATGTAAGAGGTCTGTCAGGTAAAGTAAAATCAAAGGAATGTTAGGAAGAAGAGGATCCGAATCCTGAGCCTGCATCCATGAACAAAATCTTTTCCATTTTCCTGCATAAGATTTTCTAGTGCTAGGACGTCTGGCTTCTAAAATGACATCCATAACCTGCTTGGGTAGGAGAGAATGAATCAAAGACCCTGGATTAACCAGGCCGCCAGGCTGAGAGTTCTGACATGGGAGTGTAGAACCTGACCCTGGTGTTGGGACAGAAGGTTCGGAGTCTGTGGTAAAACCCAAGGGGGCTCCAGACAAAGGTTTTTCAGTGTTGGGTACCAAAACTGTCGAGGCCAATTTGGGGCCAGCAAGATTATCATCTTGGGCTTGTCCTGTTTGATCTTTAATAATACCCGTGGAAGAAGAGGAAGAGGCGGAAAGGCATATCCCGAGTGGTTTCTCCAACTGAATGATAGTGCATCCACTTTTCAAGCTTGATCTTGGAAAGTCCTGGTGCAAAAAATCTGTAGTTGATGATTGAGGTGGGATGCAAAGAGGTCTATGTGAGGATATCCCCAGACTGCTGTTATCATCTTGAATATTTCGGTGTCCAGCATCCATTCGTGTGGGTCAGAAAGGTTTCTGCTCAGACTGTCTGCCAGGAAGTTTTGCTTCCCTGGTAGAAACTGAGCTTGAAGGTCCAGATTGCAAGCTAGAGCTGTGTTCCACAGATTCATGGCTAGTCTGCAAAGGGGGTAGGAATGAGATCCCCCTTGCTTGTTTATGTACCACATAACTGTGCTGTTGTCTGTCCGTATCAGTAGTTGTCCTGGTTGTAGAAGATTTCTGAAGGCCAGTAGAGCTTTCTGAACGGCTAACATTTCCTTTAAATTGATATGCAGGTGCTTCTGATCCTTTGTCCAAAGGCCCTGCAGACAGTTGCCCTGAAAATGGGCTCCCCATGCATAATCTGAGGCATCCGTGGTTAGTATCGGAGTGGCAGGAGGCAGACAGAAGGGTTTTCCTTTGTTTAGAGTACATGCCTTGGACCACCAAAGGAATTCCTTTTGAAGACAAGGCAGGACGGAGATCAGTATGTCTAAACTATGGCAATGCTGAGACCATACACCTTTTAGGTACCACTATATTTTCCTCATATGTAGTCTTGCATATGGTACGAGAAGGATGCAGGAGGCCATGTAACCCAAAGCCTGCAGGAATCTCCTTGCAGATAGCCGAGTTAAAGTTGCCAAGGTTTTGAAAGTTGAAGCCAGCTGTAACTGTTTTTCATATGTCAGAAATGCCATCTGGGTTGTTGTGTTTAGAGAAGCGCCCAGAAAAATTATCTGTTGTGAGGGTGTCAAATTTGACTTTTTTATGTTTACAGTGAATCCCAGGAACTTGAGAAGATTCTGAACAAACTGTAGATGCTGGAGTAAGACATCCTTGCTGTCTGCCTGAATAAGACAGTCGTCCAGATAAGGGTAAATTTGAATTCCCTTGAGTCTGCAATAAGCTACTACTGGAGCCAGGCATTTGGTGAAGACCCTGGGCGCAGTAGACAATCCAAAGGGCAGCGCAGAGAATTGAAAGTGCCTCGATCCGGCCTTGAACCTGAGGTATTTTCTGCGTTTCTGCCTGATGGGAATGTGTAAATATGCCACCTTTAAATCCAAAGTTACCATCCATGCATTTTTGGTCAGCATTGGAAGTAGCTGCTGTAGAGTAAGCATCTTGAATTTTGGTATCTCTAGAAAAGTGTTCAAGACTGACAGATCCAGAATGGGTCTCCATGAATTTTGCTTCCTGGGGACTAGAAAGAGCCTTGAGTAAAAACCTTGTCCCATCTCTGAAAGTGGAACTAGTTCTATGGCTTTCATAGCCAAGAGAGCTTCCACCTGGTTTAAGGCCTCTGTCCATTGATGTTTTGGAAGATCTGGCCATCCGCTTGGCCTTGGTAGGGTATGAAAATGGAATTTGTAACCTCTTGAAACCACATCCAGAACCCACTTGTCTTGGGTTATATGAGTCCAATTTAGGTGAAAAAGAGAAAGTTTTCCTCCGAGAGGGGCTTCCAGGCAAGAAGTCCCTGCAGCCCAACAGAGGGAGTCATTGAGTCTGTTTCCTATGAGCTTGCGACCTGTCCTCTCCTCCCCTAGGGGTGGAAGCAGTCCACTGTTTTGGTCTATAAGAGGCTTGCATTTGAGGCCTTCTTCGGGAGCGTCTGTATCTACCCCTCTGAGGCCTGTCTGAATTGGGAAAAGACCAATTTTTTGTAGGCCAATTCCTACTAAATCTGGGTGGCTGTACTTGTAAGAAATCATTAACTGTTTGCATGGATTTTGCCTTGTCCTCCATCTTTTTAATCACCTCTTCAGCTTTAGATGCAAACAAAACATTATGCTGAACAGGAGCATCCAATAATTTAGCTTTTGCTTGATCTGGCAAATTTTGTTCCTTTAACCATGCATGCCTTCTAATTACTGTGCCCGAGGCAGCAGCCCTACAAGAAGCCTCCAAGGCATCAAATCCACAGTGTAAACCATGCTTCCCAACTTGTTCAGTGGCATGCATTAAGTCATGTAATTCCTTATCATCTGCACAGGCGGAAATGGAAGTTAGCTTTTGTTTTAAAACAGACAGGAGAAATTGCTGGTATTTCAGCATATGAAACTGACAGTTTAAAGCCCTAATAGATAAAGTAGCAGAAGTGTACACTTTTTTGCCCCATCTTTCTAAAGATCTGGAATCCTTCTCAGTGGGAATGGGGTTTTCAGCAGAAGCGGCCTTAATGCCCTTAGGACCCTGAGAAATGGTTTCAGGGTCAGCAGCAGGGTTCTTGTATAAAAACTGGTGGGAATCAGGAACCCTGTAATATCTGTCAGGCTTAACAGGAGCAGGAGGAAAAGAGTCAGGGGTTAAGTTAGCCTCCGAAAAAGCATCATCCACAATATCCAAAATAGGAGGAATAGCCAGGGGTCTATGTTGGGGAAGAAGAAGAAAATCCCTTAGTCTTTTCTTAGATTCCGAATACTCCTGTCCTTCCCAGTGGAAATGTTCCCTCATTTCATGCAAAGTTTCCCCAAAAGAGAAATCCTCAGGGGGAGAAGCTGAAGGAATGGATTCCTCAGCATCAGAATCCTCATAAGGAGGGAAAGAATATTCCTGGTCAGAAGAAGAAACTGAAGAAACAGAAGCCTGATCAGAGGAGTCATAATAAACTTCCTGCCTTGGCCTTTTATCTGGAGGGGGATGTGAACCCCTAATCATAGTAAGCAAGTCCTCCGCCATCTTAAGTAACTGTTTCTGTGACTTGGGAGCCAGATCAGAAGAGGCCTGGGTTGCAGTCTTTGATTTGGAAGGAGTCTTTGCCTTTGTCTTTGGCTTTGCCTTTATTAGAAGCTGAGTAGGCCTGAAAACCCTTCGAAGCCGGTACCTGCACAGCGGCTCGGACCCATCGAAGGAGCATTGTCGAAGGTCCTGCAACAGAAATATTCAAAGGCCTAGTTGGCTCCTCGTGGGAGTCCGTTCGCCATTGGTTCAAATGGCGGCGACAGGGGCTGCAAAAGCGCCTCACTGACGACGGACGAACCTGAAGCTGGCTCTGCTTGTACGATATAGTCTGATTTGGATCTCGGAGGCCTGTCTTTGTGAACTCCGGTAGCCGGAACCGTATCAGACGACATTTTATAATTAAAATGCCTACCGAAGTAATGAAATGCAAAATCGTACCTTCGTTTAATTGTACGTTGACTGAATCTAGCACAAAACCGACAACTAGCTACGTCGTGGTCAGGGCCTAAGCAAGGAATACAGTAAGAATGAAAATCCTTATGAGGTATTTGCTTCCCACATGAAATACAATTATTAACTTTTTCTGACATCGGACTGGAGCAAGAAAAAGTTTCTCCAACGGGGTACTTAGCTTTGAGTAGGAGAAGAAAGTCTTCGGACTGAAGTTTGTTCAGAAAAAATTGTCAGGAGTCAGCCGACCGGCACTTGCGAATTGCTATCACCGTACGGCAAGAAAGACTAGAGAACATGGCGTCGGCTGTCAGCTTTGTACTCCTGGCGCTCTGATGTCAGGGAGCATGGCTGAACAGCCGACGCCGGACCCAGACTTTGGGATTCTGGCCGACCGAGGACTGCCTGCCGGCAGGGGAGAACCCTACAGTCATGACTGCAACAGTGAAACACGATGAACATCTGGGGATTGTACTGGTGCACCATGGGATACCTGCTTAGCCACGTGCCAACCAGAAGTCTTCCAGCTTGTAAACTGGCCGAGTCGGAGCCGAGGATCGGCTTTGAACCCGTATGTAAAAATGGTGAGATTGGACTACTTAACATTAATAATTTCCTTAGTTACTACCATCTGCTCCTCCAAAATTTCTGTCGAAGTACTCTATAGAGAATGGTTTGTTTTTTTAAATCCACCACCTTGTTACATTCCAAATTTCCTCTCTCTTTTCCATCATACCTCCAACATTTACTATACATACTTGAGGAAAAATAATCTTTATGTTTACCATGGGTTTAAAATACCCATGCAAAGACTTCCTTACAAAAATAATAAACTTTATAGGCATTGTTGCATTCTTGGTAGCCCCACAGATTGATTTCCATTGTTCCTTTGTATTCTTTTTTCCTAATCTTTTCTAAGCCCCTTTGATTCACAAAGTTATATCATGCAGTATATTTCACACATCCTACTAATTACTCCTTTTTCAACAGCATTTTCTGTCCTACACTAGAGTAGCAATTCTAGTAAAGTTGCTCTTTCACTTAGCACTCCCCTACTCCTTTTCGCTGTCTAAATTCTGTTATCAATCCCTGATAGGGAAGGCAATTTCTAACCTTCAGTATAAAATTCTGCTTAGTCTCATTTTACTCTATTGCCTTTCACTCCAAAGTTAATTACTCCAGTACCTTGGTTCCTTTGCTAATTCCCCTCCCATAACATTTAATTCCTTTTTCATCTACTTTCTATACACCAGGTTGACAATACTCATATTGGAACATCTCCTTTCTCCATTCCCATGCAGACTTAGTTCTTATAATACTTTCTGTTTTATGAATGTAATTTTCTGCATGTTTGTTAGTATTCTCCTTAAGGACTTGCATACAAAATTCTAATCTAGACTATATCTGGAAGGCGCAGACTCAACGAGAAGCATATCCTGTACCACACTAAACTTTGAACCAACAGAAGCATTATCAAATTTTAGTTTCTTGGCACTATGCACATAAATAGCTATCGATCTCCACCCCCCTCTTAAGTGAAAATGTGAAACTACCCTAGTAGAGGGGCTAGTAGGAAAGATAGACAAGAGTTTTTCCACCCACTAAAAATTATTTTTCTCCTTCAATGCAAATGTGAAATTACCCCTGGAAATCGAGGGGAAGCATAGCAGAGGGCCTAGTAGGAAAGACAGCCAGGAGTTTTTCCACCCACTAAAAAAATATTTTTCTCCTTCAATGCAAATGATCTAAAGGCAACAAAACCTTGCCATTCTTCAGAGAAATGCTCTTCTTATAAACATTTAAAAGACCCGATATGCTTGTCCTGTAACAGAACTTTCATTCCAGACTTCCATTTCGTATAGGACTGAGAGCTCTGCTTCCTTTCTATCCTGACAAAACTATATGATTTACTACAGCACACACAAATGCAGCAGACTACATTGATGATCATGAGGTAGGATGGGGGAGAACCTGACTGACACTATTACACCTCAGCAAAGGAAAAAAAAAAAACAACATGCTCTCCAAGAAAAAATAAATAAAAGGAACAAACTGACCTGGGTGATGCTGAGCAACTAGGGACTTACAAACAGAAACAGCAATAACCAAACCCACTAACACCAAGAAAAAGAAGTTATGTACCTACCATAATGTTCCATGTTAGTTGTCTTCTTCTCACCTTCTTTCTTGCTGGTTGGGTTCGGAGCCAATCCTCGGCTCCGACTCGGCCATCTTCAAAAGCTCGAGAGCTGCATACTGGCTCGAGGCCACCCCATATCCCATGGTGCCTGGCGCTAGATGCCCAGATCTCGTTTGGTAAATCTAACTGTGGACATAATAAGGAAAGGATCCTATCCTGGAATATATAAAACCTCCAGAGAGGCTACTAGACAGAAAGGAATAGCCAGAGAAGACTTAGCCAGTGAAAAACCATAAAGAACTCTTCTCGGTCTACAAGGATAGGAAGATGGAGGGTGGGACGCAAGAAAGAAGGCGAGAAGAAGACAACTAACGTGGAACATTATGGTAGGTACACAACTTCTTTATGTTAAGTTGTCTATCTCGCCTTCATTCTTGCTGGTTGGGACAGTGTCCCTAGCACCTGAAATCCTGGGTGGCTCATCGGAACAAGCTCTTCAGAACAGTGGAACGAAAATCTGCTCCGTTTCTGGAAACCACATCCAACTTATAATGCGAAATGAAAGTATGTGGGTTGGCCCACGTAGCTGCAGCACAAATAGATTCCATACGTAACCTAGCCTGAAAGGCCACAGAAGTGGCTAGAGCTCTTGTGGAGTGACCTTTTGGTTTAACAGGTAATTCTTTATTCCTCATTTGATAGATAAATGTGATAATAGAAGTCAACCATCTGGACAAGGTTACTTTTGAGACTGGAAGACCTTGTTTACCCTCAGAATAAGAAAGGAAAAGTTGTTCCGATTTCCGGATATCTTTACTTCTATGCAAATAAAAACGTAGTTGCCTGTGAACATCTAACTGATGCAACTTATATTCCGCCCTGTTGGAGTGGTTGGGAAAAAAACACAGGAAGGTCTATGGACTGATTCAAATTATTTTCTGAAGAGACCTTAGGAGGGAAGGAAGGATTAGTCCTGACAGCAACCCTATCATTGTGGAACACTAGGTACGGAGGACGGGTACAAAGAGACTGCAGTTCCGAAACTCTTCTGGCTGACGTAATGGCTACCAGAAAGAGAGTTTTCCAAGATAAAAACTTCAAGGAACAATATGCTGCAGGTTCGAAGGGAGGCAATATTAGAAAAGCTAAAATCAAATTTAGATCCCATGGGGGTGGAGGATCTCTCACTGGAGGTCTGAGCACAGTGGTCCCTTTGAGAAAGGCTCTACATAGCCTATGCGACATGATATTATTTCCAGACAGGCCAATGTGAAAATTTGAAATTGCAGCTAACTGAACTCTAATTGTAGCGGAAGCGGACCCAGAATGAAAGAGTTCCGCAAGAAATTCCAAAATGTGGTGTATCGGGGCTGAAAAGAGGTCTATACTCTTACTCTCTGCCCAGGAAGAAAAACGTTTCCACTTACTAGCGTAAGTTTTTCTTGTGGTAGACTTGTGCGATGATAAAATAATTTCCCGCACAGACGGGGAGATATCTGGAAGCCTGGCTAAGGTTGGAAGTAGAGCAACCAAGCAGTGAGCTGGAGAGATTGCAGGGATTGGTGCAGCCCGCCCAATTGATGGATCAGAAGGTCTGGAACTGGGTCCAGAGTCCAAGGCTGCTCGAGAAGATGATGATGCAGGAATGGGAACCATATTTGTCGAGGCCAGTAAGGAGCAATGAGGATAATTTTGCAGCCTAATACGGTAGCTTTCTGTATCAGTTTTGGAATAAGGGGAAATGGAGGGAATGCATAAAGAAGTCCCTGAGGCCAATCGTGGACTAGAGCGTCTCTGGGGGAATGTCCGGGAAGTGGAAGGAGAGAGAAGAAATTGTTGCACTTGCTGTTGAAGGGGGTGGCAAAAAGGTCGCAGCAAGGCTGGCCCCATTTGCGGAATATTTGGTCCGCAACTACTTGATTCAGAGACCACTCGTGAGGCATGAGAATTGCTCTGCTCAGCCTGTCTGCTATGACGTTGGACTTCCCAGGGATGTGTGTTGCGATCAGAAACAGTTGGGAAGAGATCGCCCACTGCCAGAGTCTGAGTGCTTCTTGACATAGGGGGTAGGACTTGGTTCCGCCCTGCTTGTTGATGTACCACACTACTGACATATTGTCCGTTTGAACTGCAATGGTCCCGGCAGGAAGAGAGTCCTGAAGAGCTTGCAATGCTAAAAGCACAGCCCTCATCTCCAGGATGTTTATATGCAGGTGGTACTTGTGAGGTTGCCAGGTGCCTTGGACTGTCCTGGCCTGATAATGCCCCCCAACCCAATCAGGGAAGCGTCCGTAGTAACCGTAGCAAATGGGGGGGGGGTACAAATGGTCTGCCTAGGGGTACTGATTTGGAGACCATCCACCATGCAAGGTGCTTTTTGCATGCTTCTGTGATCATAATCATGTGAGAAATGGGAAGCTGCTGGAAGGACCATTGGGTGAAAAGCAGCCTCTGGAGGATCCTCATGTGAAAACGAGCTAGAGGAACAAGTATGATCGCTGCTGCCATGAGACCCAGAGTTTGGAGGACGAACCTGGCTTGAATTCTTTTGCATGCTAATAAGACCTGTACATGTTGATGAATCACTAATACCCTGTCTGGTGGAAGGCTCGCTGACATGTCTTTTGTATTGAAATTTGCACCTATAAAGGTGATAGACTGACACGGCGACAATGCAGACTTTTGGAAATTTATTGAGATACCTAGTCTGGAGCAAGTCTCGATAGTGTTGTCTCTGGCTCGCAGAAGGTGATGCCTGGTGGTAGCAGTCAGGAGCCTGGCATCTAGATATGGAAACACCTGGAATCCATGCCGTCTCAGGTGAGCGGTAACGACTGCCATACATTTGGTGAATACCCTGGGGGCTGTGGTGAGACCAAAGGGCAGAGCTCTGAACTGGTAATGGCTGGCTCCCAGCCGGAAGCGAAGGAATCTTCTGGAGCGTCTGTCCATTTTGACGTGGTAGTACGTATCCTGAAGATCTATAGAGCACATCCAATTGTCCTGACCCAGAAAGGGCATAATGGACTGTAGCGTGACCATCCGAAACTTGGTTCTTTGTACAGACCTGTTCGTCTGCTGAGATCCAGAATGGGTCTCCAGTCCCCTGTCTTTTTTGGTACCAAAAAGAACCTTGAGTAAATTCCGGATCCTAGCTGGTCTGTTGGGACTTGCTGGATGGCCCTTTTTCTAAGCAGTTCTAAAATTTCTTGTACTGCTTGAACCCTTAGATTGGGTGGAACACCTGTAAGGGACTTGTTTAACACTACGGGAGTGCGAACAAAGGGTATTCTGTAGCCTCCGGATATAACTGACTGTACCCATTTGTCTTGTGTTATGTCTTGCCAGGCTCTTGGGTACAGCGATAATCTTCCCCCGACTGCCTCCGGAGGTGGGCAGTCGGGCAACCCTTCAGGGATGGTGAGAGGGCTTCTCAGAGAAGGATTCTCTGCTTCCCTGGTTTTGCGGACCCCCTCTGCCACGAGGGCGGCATCTATTATTGTTCCCTCCTCTGCCCCTGGATGGGAACTCACCATGTGTGTCCAGCAAGGCTCCCTGAGATTTCCGGAACCACATCTTTCCACTCTTCTGACCCTTGGGATATGGTCTGGAAGGAGTGGAAAAACGGACTCCCACGACAGAGAGTGTCTTGCCTTCCTGCAAACACCTGGTAAGGGTGTCCTTCACCTGTGATCCAAAAAGAGAGGAACCATCAAAGGGGGTGTTGGTGAAAGACACTCTGAAAGGTTCCGCAAAGTTACATAGCCGCATCCAAGCGTGTCTCCTTAGAGCAACACCTGTGCCCGTGGCTCTACTCGCACCATCGGCTGCATAAGAAATAAGCCTCATGGAGGAGTTCACCACTGAATTAAGAGTCACCAGCTGGGAGGCTGCCTTAGCCCGGGCCCCCTCAGCTGATGGATCTTGGAGGGTATCTCCAAGCTCTTTAAGGAGATCCCTTTGAAGGCGGGTAAAGTGGCACAAATAATTCAGAGACCTCATAGAAAAGGTCGCTGAAGAGAACATCCGCTTCCCATATCTGTCCATCGTCCTGGACTCCTTGTTAGGGGGATGGACAGATGAAGAAGTCTCAGCCAACTTCTTCTTTGTGGCCGCCGCTATCACCATGGCATCAACAGGAACACCTTTGGTCAAAAACTGTTTATCCTGTGGCGCCGTTATGAATTTAGCGGGTCTTCTGGGGGTCGGTTCCACTGTGTCTGGAGCTGACCACACCTTCTGAGCCACCACAGACATCAGTGGATCGAAAGGCGTTGACACCCAGGAGGTGGAAGGTCGGGATCCAAACGCATCCAGAAATACTGACTCATCCTCGGAGGGGCTTAGGGTAGTCCAGTCCCCCCTCTGCCTAAGCATCTCAAGGATGTCTGAGAAGGAGACATCTTCAGAGGGGGATCTAGGGGATCCTTCCGAATCCTCCAAGTCGGTATCTGATGTCAGGGGAGTCAACATACTTCCTCTTGCATTTCCTCTTACAAGGTGGCTCCTCTGAATGATCAGGGGAGGCCTTGGAAGAGGAAGATACACCCAAGGGGGTGCCCTGGAGCGTTGGTTCCTCACGCTTGGGGTCTGGAGGAGGGGCAGAGGCAGACGCAGGCACCATAGTGGGAGGAGCCGGTGGGGATGATCGTGGGGCTGACTCAGGGGCCAGCACATTCCTCATGACCTCAAAGGCGTCCCTGCTCGGATGCCGAGAAGGCTCCGGTTCCGAAGATACCGGAATCCCTCTCCGCACCAAGGGCGATGGCTCCGAAGCTGATGTAGGAGCCGAGCTCACCTGCGCCGAAGCACTGAGAGGGAGAACGAGGTTGGACAAGGGTCCGATGCCACTCGCCCTCTCGGAGCAGACAAGGGAGTCTCAGCGCACAGACCCTTCCAAGGATGGTACCAAAGAAGTGATCAGAGCCGACGAAGGAACCGAAGCAGAAGGTATCGGTGCCGATGGTTCCACGACTCGAACCCCCACAAACTCCGTCTTCGAGCACAAGGAAGGAGTCGGAGGAGGAATAAAGTACAGTTTTGTACCTACCATAAATGTAGATGTTCGAGTGCTAATACAGCTGCAGTAATCACAGATGGGTTCTCTGCCGTCAGGCGGTCCCTCGGTCGGCCGAATTCCAAAGTCTTGGTCCGGCGTCGGTTGTTGTTGCTTTCTCTTCTGACGTCAGTGAGGCCAGAGTATATAAGACACAGCCGACGCCATGTTCTTCAGTCTTTCTTGCCCCAGATGTCAGGTGCCCCCAGAAGGAAGGCAATACCTAAATAGTGCTTATATACATATACAAGCAATGCAATATAATCCAAAATCAGTGGTAGCAAGCAAATAAAACATAGCCGGATAACCCAGTCAGGCAGTATGAAGAGGTTGCTAGGCCTCATGCCTTTACCAAGTGGGGAAGGAGGGAGGGAAACCTGTACTGCAGCTGTATTAGCACTCGAACATCTACATTTATGGTAGGTACAAAACTGTACTATGTTCATCGTGCATACAGCTGCAGTAATCACAGATGGGTAGAATCCCAAAGCTATGCACTGGGTGGTAGGTACTAGGAGGAACTGGGTTGAGCCAGAATGCCCTGTAAAACAGCAGTGGCAAAGCCTGCTCTGGTTCTGGAATATAAAGGCAGATGGTAGTGTTTTGTGAAGGTATGTACAGAGCTCCAAGTGGCTGCCTCCAAAATATCTTTGGTAGGAACTCCTCTGAGGAAGGCTGTAGAGGTAGCTGTGGCCCTGGTGGAGTGTGATCTGATACCTGCAGGAACAGATTTCCCATGACAGGAGTAACAAAACCGTATGCAGTGGCCTATCCACTTTGAAATAGTCTGTTTTGTAACTGGCTTCCCTTGAGCCCCTACAGCATAGGACACAAAGAGTTGTTCTGATTTCCTGAAGGACTTTGTTCTGTCCAAATAATAACGAAGCTGCCTATGGATGTTTAAGGAGTGTAGCAGCCTTTCCCCTTTATTTTGAGGATTGGGGTAAAAGGTGGGTAGGTGTATGGCTTGATTTAAAGCTACCCTGGATACCACTTTAGGCATAAATGATGGGTTGGTACGAAGGGAAACCCTGTCCTGATGGAAAATGAGAAAGGGCTGCACCGCCATGAGGGCCTGAAGTTCAGAAACCCTACAAGCTGAAGTGATGGCCAGGAGGAAGGCTGTCTTCCAGGACAAATATTGCAAATCTGTTGTGGCAGCTGGTTCAAAAGGAGGCAATGTTAATTTTTCTAGTATGTAATTAAGATCCCAAGCTGGTATTGGTTGTTTCCTAGGTGGTCTTATATTCTTAGCCCCTCTGAGGAACTGTCGTAAGAGTGGGTGAGAAAATGAAGGAGGATCCGTGTTGAATTCTGCAGAGATGGCTGAGGCATGGATTTTTATGGAAGAAAAAGAAAGTCCACTGTTCAATAGCTCCGCTAGGTACTGTAATACCTGAGGCAAGTTCAGTTTTCTATGGTCCTGGCCTCATTCCAAGAGCAAAACCGCTTCCATTTTGCGGAGTAAGCTTTTCTAGTAGCTGGCCTTCTGGCCTCCAAAATGACATCCTGTACCTCCTTGGAGAGTAGGTTCTGTTGTGGTGTTAAGGAATTTTCCATGCAGTGAGATTGAGTGTTTTCAGCTGACTGTGAAGAGTTTTGTAGCTGTGCTGAGTCAGCAGAAAAGGCATTAGAGGCAGGGACCAGGGAGGAGTATGTGTTAGGCTCCTCAGGAGTGGGTACCAGTGTTGCCTTGGCCAATCTGGAGCAATCAGTATCATCTTCGGTTTGTCTGTTCTTGCTTTCAAAAGCACCTTGGGCAGAAGAGGCAGAGGTGGGAATGCGTAAACTGTCCATGCTGTCCAACTGAATGAAAGGGCCCACTCTCCAGGCCTTTGGGTGAAAGGTCTTTGAACAAAACTTTTCCAATTGATGATTCCTGTGGGAGGCAAAAACATCTATGTCTGGCCTCCCCCATGCTTGGATTATTTCTGCAAACACCTGAGGATGTAACTTCCATTCGTGTGGATCTGTCATTTTTCTGCTTAGATTGTCTGCCAGTGTGTTTTCCAATCCTGGCAAGTACTGTGCTTGAAGTTCGATTTGTCTTTCCAAAGCCAAGTTCCAAAGAGTCATGGCTAGTCTGCACAAGGGGTATGAATGTGTTCCTCCTTGTTTGTTTATGTACCACATTACCGTGGTGTTGTCTATTCTTATCAGTAATTGTCCTGGATGCAGGAAGTCCTTGAAAGCTGTAATTGCGTTTATTACTGCTAGCATTTCTTTTTGATTGATGTGAAGGTGCTTTTCTTTTTGGGACCATTTGCCCTGAATGCACCTGTTCGTCATGTGCGCCCCCCAGGCGTAGTCTGAGGCGTCTGTGGTTATGACTTGTTTTGCTTGAGGCTTGCAGAATGGGAGGCCTTTGTTTGCTTGACATGCTTGGGCCCACCATAGAAATTCCTTTGCAAACATGGAATTATTGGTATTATTGTTTCCAAACTGTGACTGTGTTGAGACCATAGGTTTTTTAGGTACCATTGAAGTTTCATCATATGCAGCTTTGCAAATGGGGTTAATAGAATGCAAGATGCCATGAATCCCAGAGCCTGCAGGATTTTCCTTGCAGTAAGCCTGGTACTTTTGCTAGTATTTTGAAGTACTGAGATAGTTGCCCTTGTTTTTCTGGTGTAAGGTAGGCCATCTGGGTGTTTGTGTCCAAGTTGGCACCCAGGAAAGTTATTTTCTGGGATGGTGTTAGCCTTGATTTCTCTTTGTTAATTGTATATCCCAGAGAAAGCAGTAACCGTGTCACATATGCCAGATGTTCCAGAAGTATGTTCTTGCTGTCGGCTTGGATCAGGCAGTCGTCCAGATAAGGTTAAATTTGTATCCCTTGAAGTCTGCAGTAGGCAATCACTGATGCCAGGCACTTTGTGAATACTCTGGGCGCAGTAGATAAGCCAAAGGGCAATGCAGAGAATTGATAGTGGATTGAACCTGCAAGAAATCTGAGGTATCTTCTGCAGCTTTGTCTGATTGGGACATGCAGGTATGCCTCCTTGAGGTCCAATGTTACCAGCCAGAACTCCTTGCCCAGCATGGGAAGAAGCTGCTGTAATGTGAGCATCTTGAATTTTGGTACGATTAGAAATGTGTTTAGGGTGGATAACTCCAAAATGGGTCTCCAGTCGGTTCCTTTCCTTGGTACCAGGAAAAGTCTTGAATAAAAACCTTGACCTTGATGGTGAGTAGGTACCTCTTGAATAGCTCACATGCTTATGAGCTTTGAAATTTGCAGTTGTGCCTCTGCCCTTTGATTTTGTGGCAGGTTTGGCATGCCTCTCATTTTTGGAAGAGTGTGAAATTGAAATTTGTAGCCTCTGTTTATAATGTCCAGGATCCATTTGTCTGTTGTGACAATATGCCAATTGCTTGCAAATAGTGCTAGTTTTCCTCCCAAAGGTGCTGCCAGCTGAGACATGCTTGGCATGGAAATGAGGGAGTCATTGGGTTTGCTTCCTGTATTGTTGTGCACTGTCTTCGCCACGTCTTGGTGCTGGAGTTTGCCATTGTCGGCCTCTATATGATCCTTGTGATTGCCCTCTGCCCCTTGTGCGTCTGTATCTACCTCTTTGGGGCTTGTCAGTGGCTGGAAAGGACCAGTTTTTTGAAGGCCAATTTCTGCTAAAACGTGGTGGTTGGACCTGTAAGAAAGCTTTGACAGTTTGCATAGATTTGGCTTTTTCTTCCATTTTCCGTAGTATCTCCTCAGCATTAGTACCAAACAGCATATCCTTTTGTAAAGGAGCATCTAGAAGTTTAGCTTTCACATGATCAGGTAAATTTTGTTCCCTAAGCCAGGCATGTCTGCGAATGACTGATCCTGTAGCTGCTGCTCTACTTGAGGCCTCTAGGGCATCATAACCACATTGTAAGGTGTGTTTACCCACTTGTTCTGCACTATGCATCATATCCTGTAACTCCTTTAAATCTTGTTGTTCAGGTTGAGACATTTTGTTCCTCAATTGTGATAACAGGAACTGTTGATATTTAAGCACATGAAACTGACAATTTAAAGCCCTCATGGCTAGGGTGGCCGAGGTATAAACCTTTTTCCCCCACCTTTCCAAAGATCTCGATTCCCTTTCTGCAGGAAGTGGATTTTTGGCAGTGGAGGCCTTCAATCCCTTGGGGCCTTGTGAAATGGTTTCAGGGTCAGCATTATGGCTTTTGAAGAGAAATTGGTGAGAGCTGGGTACTCTGTAATACCTATCAGGTTTGACTGGTGCAGGAGGCAGAGAATCCGGGTTAAGACAAGCCTCCGAATAGACATCATCCAGTATGTCCAAAACAGGGGGTATAGCCAGAGGTCTGTGTTGAGGTAACAAAAGAAATTCCCTAAGTCTTTTCTTGGAATCTGAAAAGTCTTGGCCTTCCCAATGGAAGTGTTCCCTCAAGGTGTGTAAGGTTTCCCAAAGGAAAAATCCTCAGGAGGGGATACAGAGGAATGGACTGTTCTGCATCCGAATCCTCAAAAGGAGAGTAAGAGTGTTCCTCTGCATCAGAATGTTCTGATAAAATGGATCCCTGATCAGAAGAGGGAGAATCTTCCTCCACTCTGGGTCTCTTGTCTGGAGGGGTTGAGAACCTCTGATAAGAGTAATTAAATCCTCAGCCATTCTAAGCATCTGTTTTTTAGGCATGGGACCTGGAGATGGGCCCTGTACAACAGGCCTCATGGGCTGCCTGGCTGCTTTGGATTTAGTAAAGGCCTTAATTGAAAAAGAAGATGAGGGCCTAAATACACCATGGGTGGAGGTGGACCTGTCCACATTAGTAGGCTCAACATTAGCAGAGGCTTCGGTTGTAGTCTGGGAAAGGGCCGAGGACCCAGCGGTCTCGGGTACAGAGGACACTGCCAAAGAAGTGTCGTCGGTAGTCAGGGACTGCAAAGGCGTCGCTGAGAACCGGACCACGTGTAGCCTGTTTTGGCGTGGTGTCGGCGGGGACCGCGGGCCTCGCGTGTCGGTCCTTTTCCTTGCGTTTTTTGGTCAAAACGGTAGTCGGAGTGTCCGACGACATTTTATAATCAAAAGCTTTACCAAAGTAGTGCTGGGCGAACTCCGCCCGACGCTTAATAGTGCGTTTATTGAAGGTAGCGCAAAAGCGACAGCCCGAGACGTCGTGGTCTGGGCTCAAACAAGGTATGCAGCGGGAATGGAAATCCTTATGCGGTATTTGCTTCCCACAAGAAATACAATTATTAACTTTTTCTGACATCGGTCTGAGGCAAGAAAAGTTTCCCCAACGGGGTACTTAGCTTTAATGAAGACTTCGGATTCCAAAATATTCGTAATTCAGGAGCTGGCCGACCGGCACTTGCGAACTGCTTCTGCTTCGGGCACCGCGCGGCAAAAAAGACTGAAGAACATGGCGTCGGCTGTGTCTTGTATACTCTGGCCTCACTGACGTCAGAAGAGAAAGCGACAACAACCGACGCCGGACCAAGACTTTGGAATTCGGCCGACCGAGGGACCGCCTGACGGCAGAGAACCCATCTGTGATTACTGCAGCTGTATGCACGATGAACATCTGCAGATATGGACGGAGCCGACACCTGATGAGGGGGGCTGGACAACATTTTTGCTAGGGCCTGTGATTTTAACAGCCTACTGACCACTCTCTCCACGTCATGATCGGATAGTCTTGAGGACCGAGAAGAGTGGGACCGATGACTGTGCTCCGATTGGAGCAGAGGAGACCTCGGAGCCAAGCGTATCGACTCCAGGGAGGGAGACCTAGATCTCTTTCGACTCCCAGTCGGCTCCGAAGGGAGAGTCGGAACTGACTGAGAGACAGGTAAATCGGTTCCGGCTGGAACAGAGGCTGAAGGAACAGCTTCACCCATCGACGGCTCCGAACTGGGAGCCAAAGATTTAGGTGGCTTAGAGGCCTTCACAGGCTGAGTCTTAGCCGGTGAATCCTGCTTAAGTAATCCCTGTAGGATTAACTTATTTTTACGATCCTGAAGGACTCTTGGGCTGAAGGCATGGCAAACCGAACAAGAGTCCTGCAGGTGCATGACGCCCACACAATAGACACAAGAAGTGTGACCATCTGTCAGAGACATCTTCTGACAGCATGTGTCACACTTCTTGAATCCGGACACCTTGGTATCCTTGGACATCCCTGAAAACGAATTAAAATACCAAGGACAACACACAAAAAAACTAGGATGTAACTACTACCACACACACACTAAGTTAAGACACCCAAAACACAGCCAAGAAAACTGACAATATTTATAAGCTAAATAAAACTAACTAGGTAAAAGCTAGAAGGTTTTTTTTTTTTTTTTTTTTTTTTAAAATAGAGAAAGGGAAAAGGGTTAGCCTCTAATTTAAATGGCTACCTAAGTAAGTGAAGGGGGTGGGGAAAACTCTCTAACTAAAACAAGTTTTCTGAAAGGATAGGGGAAGGATCAAGAAAGAATTATAAATACAACAAGTATATATATATATATATATATATATATATATATATATATATATATATATATATATATATATATATATAAGTTAACTACTATAAACAATCTACACTAACAAGCCTAATAATTTTTATCAGAAACGAGTAAAATAATGAAAAAATACGACCTGAGCCAGTAAGACAACCTCGCAGCAAACGAGATCTGGGTATCTAGCACCAGGCATCATGGGATATGGGGTGGCCTCGAGCCAGTATGCAGCTCTCGAGCTTTTGAAGATGGCTGAGTCGGAGCCGAGGATTGGCTCCGAACCCAACCAGCAAGAATGAAGGCGAGATAGACAACTTAACATCAAAATTTACATGTTAGACTATGTCCTGCCAGTCTTAGTCCAACTGGTGACAGCGATGAAACTCTCAATAACAGATAATGTGTTCTTCGAAAGAGTTTGCTATCATGTGAAACACTCACACCAAAATCCTCAATCAACTCCAAGTGTAACAATGCAATTTCTGGGCCAAACATACTCATTCTGATAGGCAAGATTATCAGATTGTTTTGATATTTATTACAAATCTGTAATTCTGAAGTAAAGTCAGTGCTAAAAATTAGTCATGTTCAGCTGCATACAAACACAATTGCTGGTAGCATCTGTGTTTAGCAAAGACTGCTCTGCTGACAGTCAGTGTAGCAGCAACTACACAACTGAAAAATACCACCTCTCATATTACAACACTTTTCTGTCCAAGACTGCTAATGCTAGGAATTCCCTCACCAAGAAGTGACATCAATACTAGTTAAATTATTTATGAAAGTGCAGGGAACAGAACCCTCTATACAAGGGGATGTGGAGTGTTCTAACCCTCATAAGAAAAACATCTTCTGTTTCACTGCTGCAGGTATCCAAATATTGATTTTGTGCACATCACAGAACTGGGAATCAGCAAAAACACTGACAAAATAAAATCATATTTACAACAGCTTATTCTCCTCTTTTCTAACATCCCTTCCTCCCAATGCAGAAAAAGCAGGGTTTTAAAATGTGGTAAAAAGTTACTGAAAGACCGTCCATTTCTTAAGTACTCAACGTTTTGAACACACACACACACACACACAGACACACACAGACACACACACACACACACACACACACACACACACAGACACACACAGACACAGACACACAGACACACACACACCTGCAAACCATGTGGATATTTGCCCTAACTACATCCTAGCTCACCTATCTTCGGGTAGTAGCCCTACTGCTGGAGGACAGTGAGTCAGGGAAGCAGAGGGGTGAAAATGCAACATCTCCTCACCTTTATGGGGGGGGGGGGTTGAAGGGAGTGTCTCCTGCTAATGCATCCTTGGTGGAGGTTTGAAACATAAAGGGGGGCAATTGCTAGTATGAGCTCAGGGCTGCCTGAAGAGTTACATGACATGCAGAAGTAGGTGACAGTCTCATGCATGCTTTCAGTATGACCTTACACAAATGCAGTCTTTTCAAATGCTACTTCTCATGGGAAGTTGGCATATTGTAAGTGCACAAAATGCATCCTGACACCACAACTGCGGTGTCATCAGCAAACTTGATGATATGGTTGGACTTGTGCTTAGCATAGCAGTCGTAGGTCAGGATGGTGAATAACAGTGGGCTGAGAACACATTCCTGTGGAACCCAGGTGTTAATTGTGATGCACTTTGATATGTTCTTACCTAACACCCTCTGTGGTCTCTCAATCAGGAAGTCCAGGAACCAGTTACAGAGATGTTTACTAATTCCTAAATGTGCCAGTTTTTCTATTAGCTGCATTACTACTACCGTATTAAATGCAGAGCTGAAGTCTATGAACAGTATCCTCACATAGTTGTCTTTGCCCTCAAAATGCAAAAGGGAGATGTTTAGTGCTACTGATACAGTATCAGCTGTGGATCGGTTAGCTCTATATGAAAAATGCAGAGGGTCAAAATCAGGAGGTAGGCATGATGAAAGATGTTTTTTGATCAGCCGCTCAAAACATTTCATAACAATGGATGTCAGAGCAACTGGTCTGCAGTTGTTAGGGCTGGAGGGAGTGGTTTTCTAAGGTAGTGGGATGATGTTTCCTTGTAGCATGAGGGTACTTTTGCCATGGCAAGAGAGGTGTTAAATATTTCCTTGAGCACTGTGCATAGTTGATCAGCACAGCTTTTTAATATCTTGCCCAGTATGTTGTCTGGGGCAGCAGCCTTTCTGGGGTTCACTCTCCATAGCTCTCTTCTTACCTCCTCTGTGCTGAGGCTGAGTACTACATCCTTCTGGTCAGTGGGTAGCTTTAGTGCCAACCTGTTGTTTCTTTCCTTAAATCTACCAAAGAAGACGTGGTGACCTGATTTTGTAGTCTGGGATCTCCTGTGTGCCTTGCCGTAGTCTCCTTGCATCCTTCATGTCTTCAAAGTGGCTCTGTACTTTTCTGCCATACCCCCCTCTTAGCCTCCTTTATACCCCTCCTCAGATTACCTCTTGCTGTACTAAGGGCTGCTTTGTCCTTAGCCCTGTAAGCTGCATTTCTCTCCTTCAGAAGCTCATATACCTTAGGGGTGAGCCATGGCTTCTGGTTAGCTCTGATAGTGATACTCTTGGTATTTGTTACCCAATCAACTCAGTTTGAAATGTATGCCATCACTACCTCAGTGTACTCATCAGTGTTCAGATGCTGATTCACTGTGGCTTCTTCCTTGAACATATCCCATTTGGTTCTTTCAAACCAGTCTCGGAGGGCCTCCATAGCCCCCTTGGGCCATACCCTGATTTATTGTTTTTTTTTGTGGGTTTCTCTTAACCAGTGCAGGTTTGTAAGCTGACGATAGCAAGATGGTATAATGGTCACAGTTTCCCATTTGTGGAAGTTGCACTGTCTTATAAGCTTTCTTTAAGTTTATGTACTCCTTGTCCAGGGTATCAGCATTCCTTGTAAGAACATCCACATATTGATGGTAGTGTTGGAGTACTTCTTTCAGATCAGCTTTAATAAAGTCACCAGCTGCCACATGTACAAAGTCAGGATATTTGCTCGGCAGCTCACCCATATGACTGCACAGTTTATTTAGAGCCTCAGTGGTATTACCACTAGGTGGGATATACACCACTGTTACATTGACCCCATTCAGCTCCCTAGGCAAGTAAAATGGTCTAACATTTAAGTTTTCACAGCAGTGTGATAGTATGATTTCACAGTTGCTGTACCATCTTTTGTTAACATAGATGCAGACTCCACCTCCTCTGGCCTTTCCACACAGTGCATGTTTTCTGTCTGCACAAAACAGCATAAAATTCTCTAAGCTTATTGCACTATCATTTATCTCATCATGAGACAAGTCTCAGTAATAAAAAACAAACAAGTACTTCTCACCTTGTTCTTGTCGGAGAGTTCCAGTCGCAAGTAGTCCATCTTGATAGCCAGTGATCTCACATTAGCTAGTAGTATAGTTGGTAATACAGGCCTGAAAGGGTTTGCTTTTAACTTTACATCAGTACCTGCTCTGTACCCTCTTTTCCTTGTTCTCTGGCATCTCTTCTCTTTTTTCTAGTCCATCATATTCCAGAAAGCTGTTCTACCAGTTTCAGGCACTTTAGAGTATGACGAGTTAAAATATCCAGCTGTTGTAACTCTGTGCAAGTAGTAGGCCCCAGATACTCTGCAAACTTCAAGACATCCAACCAGCAACAGGTAGATGTCGACTGTTTAACTTCTAGTAACTTCTGTCTACTATAAGTTATTGTACCTTCAATTGGAAGTGCAGAAACTGATATCTATGTACACACTCACTCACTCACACTCACTCACTCACTCACTCACTCACTCACTCACTCACTCACTCACTCACTCACACTCACACTCACACATTCACTCACTCACACATTCACACACTCACTCACACACACACACACACACACACACACACACACTCACACACTCACACACTCACACACTCACACACTCACACACTCACACTCACACACTCACACACTCACACACTCACACACTCACACACTCACACACACAAACCCCCATCTACAAATGGAAAGAAAGGGTTGATGCCAATGATATATATAAAATGATGCTTTCAGCTATCTGTATAATTGGGATTACTGATGTACGGTCATCTCTCACAAATGTAATATTTATAATATGACATTTTTTCCTTTAGTGAAATAACTTCAAACAAATGTCAAGTTTTTATAATTGAAAGTATTTTATTCCCTTGAAAGCAACCCAAGCTCTGTTCTACTGTCTACTCTTGACACAATTTGCAGTATACACTTGCACCATTTTGGCTGCCTGTGAAACACCCCCCGTTACTTCATACGGTCACTGAGAAAACTGGTCAAGTGTATGTGTGTGAAGCAATGGCTGAGATTAACAACCTGAACAAAATGAATTGGGACACTGTTTTCATATTCAAACACTGACAACGGTTAAGAATGGATACACTGTTAAATTTTTCCATGTGTACTGTAAAACACAGATGTCTGAAAAGCAGACACCAAAAGTTAGTTAAAAACTCAGATTCAGGCAGAGGTTTAACAAGAAGGCACTCAGAAGCTATTTCTAGAGCATAGGTCTGCAACCTGTAGTATCTGGGTCACTTGCAGGTCTGTTAAAATACATCAGTATTTTCTTCAATTGTAATATGTACACCAATTGCTGGTATCATAAACTTTCTTTTTTAAGCTATTTTGGACCCTGCTCTGTTATTCAGTTTCTTACACAGGAGTCTACACTCACCACAGGTCTTGAAATGATTTGTTTCTGATGTAATTTTTAAAACGGCTCTTCCCTTTTGGGCTAACCTCTCAAACTGATAAATTCTGCTCAGCAGCTTGCGACTAATTAAAATGTAGAGGGAATTACATCAAAAGATAAATTTTCCACAGTTATTTACAGTACTGTTGCCCTTTAGTGAATGATCAACACCCAAGACAAATCAGTGCCCTGGTTGTGTAAGATAATGGTGATAAACACTGCAGTGTGAGGAATAAGCCTGGCCACAAAAATTCACAAAGGTATATCAGACACTATCAGGACATTTTTGGATGTAACAAATTGCAAAACAGTAAACATTGAAAAGGACATACAAGGATTCACACTGTCTAGAAGATCAAGGTACCATGGTAATTTTTTTTTTCACTTTCTCAGTGGAAATGCCCTTTAACATATTTTCTAAGTTTAAGAGGAGTCATCGAGCAAGACCTGCTAGATAGAGAAGAATAAAAAAGTTATCTAGATACCCATTCAGGCCTTTCATTCTGGTCTGCATGCTGTGGACTTGGCTCTGATGAAGGTAATGAATAATCTCGGAGAGTAGTTGAATACTCTTCTGGTCCTGTACCAGGCAGTGGCAGTTTCAGAAGTGGAAAACTGAAAATCAATGCAGAAAGCAGTAATGAATTAGAACAGTAACAACTCATACTAAAAGAGTACTTTTCCGAATATTCTGTTCTTTCCATCTCTTAGAATAAAAAAATAAATAAATAAAATCTGTTATTAAAGCATACTTTGTAATCCATAATCTAATACATTAATATCGAGACCTCTACTTGTTTTAATGTTGAATGTATCGAAACAAGGTAAAAGTATGTTTTATGGTTCTAGGTGAATACACAACTGCAATAATGCCATGGACAAACTAACTACTGAAGTAACTACACCTAATGACTACAATGCCATGCATACTGACAGAAAAGAAGTTATGTACTCACCATAACATTTCATGTTGGTAGTCCATCTCACCATTCATTTTTACATATGGGTTCGGTGCCGATCCTCGGCTTCGACTCGGCCAATTTACAAGCTGGAAGACTTCTGATTGGCTCATGGCTAAGCAGGTATCCCATGGTGCACCAGTACAATCCCCAGATCTTGTTTGCTGCTCACCAGAATAACAACCATAAAAACAACCAATACTAAGGGTCTCCAACCAAGGGCAACCAAATTATTACTTCCAGATCTTCCAGGATGGGGGCAGGAGGGCGGGTTGGTAAAAATAAAGGGTGAGATGGACTACCAACATGGAACGTTATGGTGAGTACATAACTTCTTTATGTTATGTAGTCCAATCTCACCTTCATTTTTACATATGGAACAGAGTCCCTAGTGCCTTATTCTTGGGTGGCTCATTGGAAAATACTCTTGAGCACCATGGAGCCAAAGGATGCTCTACCCTTGGATGCCAAATCCAATTTGTAATGTGCAATAAAAGTGTGAGGGGTAGCCCATGTAGTTGCTGCACAAATATTATCAAGTGGTACCCTGGCTTGAAAGGCTGCAGAGGTAGACAGCGACCTGGTAGAATGAGCCTTGATCCTGAAGGGTAAAGGTTGGCCCTCCGAGCTATAGATAAAGGCTATACAACTGGAAATCCTATTAGATAGTGTCACTTTAGAAGCTGGCACGTCCAATCTAGAAGCAGAAAAGGAAATGAATAATTGATCTGATTTCCTGAAAGCCTTAGTCCACTGTAGATAAAAACATAGTTGTCTATGAAAGTCTAGCTGATGAAAACAGTACTCAGCTGCATTACAGTGGTTAGGGAAGAAAACTGGGAGTTCTATTGATTGGTTTAAGGTAGCATTAGAACAAACTTTGGGAACAAAGGAGGGATTAGTACGTAATGACACCCTGTCTTTGTGAAAAATCAAATACGGTGGCTTAATAGACAAGGCCTGTAGCTCAGATACCCGTCTAGCTGATGTGACAGCTACCAAAAACAAGGTCTTCCAAGACAAAAATTTTAGAGAAGATGAGTGGGAGGGTTCAAAGGAGGGAGAAGTCAATTTAGACAATACAAAATTTAAATCCCAAGAAGCCACTGGTTCTTGCAGAGGTGGTCTTAACAGAGTGGCCCCTTTCAAGAAGGTCTTGCATAGCTTATGAGACATTAAATTGGTATCTGGAAAACTTAAGTGAAAATGAGAAATCACCGCCAATTGGACTCTGATAGTGGCAGCGGCAGATCCTTGCTGAAAAAGCTCAGAAAAAAAATCCAGAATCACAGGAATAGAGGCAGTGTATGGATCTACATTCATTCTCTGTGCCCAAATAGAAAATCTTTTCCATTTACTGCCATACAGCCTCCTAGTTGAAGGTTTATGGGAGGACATAAGAATATGTGACACTGAGGATGATACATCATGAAGCCTGACTATGGATGGAACTGGAGCAGCCACGCTGTGAATTTGAGGGTGTAGCGAACCCAACATGTGAGTCAATAGATCTGGAGCTGGGTCCAGAATCCAAGGATTGTCCAAGGAGGAGAGGCTCGAAGAAGGGGATCCAGACCTGCTGAGGCCACTAAGGAGCAATGAGGATCAACTTGCTTCCAAGCCGACTGGCTTTCTGAATCACTTTGGAAATGAGAGGAATTGGAGGAAAGGCATACAGAAGTCCCATGGGCCAATCGTGAGCCAGAGAGTCTCTGGGAGACTCCCCCGGGGGGGGGGGGGTGTGAGGGAAAAATAGCTGCTGCATTTGGTATTGACTGAGCTGGCAAAAAGGTCGCGGCAAGGCTGTCCCCATTTCCGGAAAATCTGATCCACTGTTTCCCGTTTCAGAGACCACTCGTGAGGCATTAGGATTGCCTGGCTGAGCTTGTCGGCTATCATGTCGGTCATCCCTTGAATGTGCATTGCAACCAGAAAGTGCTGGGAAGAAATCGCCCATTCCCAAACTCACATGACCTCTCGACAGAGTGGGTAAGATCTGGTACCACCCTGTTTGTTGATATACCAAACCACCGACATGTTGTCTGATTGTATCGCAAGTGTCCCTAGAGGAAGAAGGTCTTGAAGTGCTTGCAACGCCAGAAGCACCACCCTCATCTCCAGAACATCGATATGCAGATGAGCCTTGTGTTCTTTCCATGTGCCTTGGACAGTCCTGACGAGATAATGCACCCCCACCCGATATGGAAGGCATCCGTGGTCACAGTGGCAACGGGTTGGGCCGGAACAAAGGGGGCACCCATGATCAGTTGATTGGGAGCTATCCACCAACGAAGGTCCTTCTTGCATGATTCCGTCAACAGGATAGGATGACTCAGTGGGAGAGATTGGAAGGACCACTGGGAAGACAGAAGCCACTGGAGAATTCTCATGTGCAACCTGGCTAATTGTACCAATAGAATTGTGGAAGCCATAGTCCCGAGCAGCTGAAGAACCCACTTCGCTTTAACTTTTCGCAACGGGAGAAAATGCTGAACTTGGGAGATTACGTTCTGTGCCCTTTCGGCAGGGAGACGAGCTGTCATGTTTACTGTGTCGACCTCTGCGACTATAAAAATCACAGACTGACAGGGCAATAATGCAGATTTTTTCCAATTTATGGAGATCCCTAACTGAGCACAAATTTGAATCATGGCGTCCCTGTTTTGGAGGAATAGATGCCTGGTGAGGGCGGTCAGGAGCCAGTCGTCCAAATACGGAAACACCTGGAATCCCTGATATCTCAAGTGAGCTGTCACTACTGCCATGTATTTGGTGAACACCCTGGGGGCTGTGGTGAGACCAAAGGGCAGAGCGCGAAACTGATAGTGATTCGCTCCCAGCCAGAAGCGTAGAAGGCTTCTGGATGCCTTGTCCATTTTTATGTGGTAGTAGGCGTCCTGAAGATCCAGAGAGCACATCCAAAAGTCTTTCCCTAACAACGGGAGTATAGACTGCAGTGTTACCATCCGAAACTTGTCTTTCTTCACTGATTTGTTCAATCTGCTGAGGTCCAATATTGGCCTCCAATCTCCGGTTCATTTTGGAACTAAAAAGAACCTGGAGTAAGTTCCAGATCCTATCTCATCTGCTGGGACGGTCTGGATGACTCTTTTTAAGAGCAACTTGTTGATCTCTACAGCTGCCTGATCCCTGTGATTGAGCGGTACAACTGGGATCGTTTTGGGAACAAACGGTGATAGGGAAAAGGGTATGATATAGCCTCTGGTAACAACTCTTTGTACCCACTTGTCTTGCGTGATATTTAGCCAGGCTTCTTGGTACAAAAAAATGCGACCCCCGAGCAGCCCCAGAGAAGTGCAGTCGGGCTCCACATCAGGAGGGCTGATAAGA
The DNA here is from genome assembly GCF_019279795.1 of Protopterus annectens. Lineage (NCBI taxonomy): Eukaryota > Metazoa > Chordata > Ceratodontiformes > Protopteridae > Protopterus > Protopterus annectens. The sequence continues at coordinate 1,935,433,029 of NC_056731.1, forward strand.
CCATCCTCGAAAGGAATCACGGCCTTGTTGGCATTGCGGACCACCCATGCCTCTAGGACGATGTCTGCAGTTTCCTTCTCCTCTTCCTCTGAAGGAAGATTCACCCTGTGTGTCAGGAAAGACCCTCTAGGACTTCTTGAACCACATTTTACCGCCCCTTTGACCCTTGGGGTATGGTCTGGAAGGGACAGTAAAACGCACTCCCATGGCAGAAAGCATTTTTCCTTATTGTTCACACCGAGTGAGTGTATCCTTCACCTTGGAACCAAACAATGAGGAACCATCAAACGGGGCATTGGTGAAAGTAGATGTGAATGGTTCCACAAAATTACATAAGCGCATCCAGGAGTGGCACCTCAAGGCAACTCCGGAACCCGCTGCTCTACTCGCTCCAACCGCAGCATACGAGATAAGTCCTATGGAGGAGTTAACCACAGAATTTTAGGCGGACAACTGAGTAGAAATCTTGTCAGGAACTCCCTCAGTACACGCACCTTGTATGAAATCTCCTAACTCCTTGAGGAGATCCCTGTGCAACCTCATGAAGTGCATGAGATAGTTCAGTGATCGAAGGGTAAAGGCCGCTGAACTGAAAATACGCTTCCCAAATCTGTCCATCTGTCGAGACTCCTTGATTGGCGGATGAACAGATGAAGAAGTGTCTGCTAACTCCTTCTTCGTGGCCGCCGCCACCACCATGGCATCTATGGGAATGCCCTTGGACAAGAACTCTTTACTAGGAGGGGCAGACAAGAAAGTACAGTTTTGTACCTACCATAAATGTAGATGTTCGAGTGCTAATACAGCTGCAGTCATAACAGATGGGTTCTCCTGCCGTCAGGCGGGTCCTCGGTCGGCCGAATTCCAAAGTCTACGTCCGGCGTCGGTTGTCGTCGCTTCTTCCCTGACGTCAGTGCGACAGGGGTATAAAAGAACCAGCCGACGCCATTTTCTTCAGTTTTTCTTGCCCCAGATGTCAGGTGCCCCCAGAAAGAAGGCAATACATAAAATTATGTAATAATGCAATGCAATATAATCAAAGACCAGCAGTTGCAAGCAAATACACCATAAAAGAAGAACCCTAGAGGGGAAGGAGGGAGGGAAACCTGGACTGCAGCTGTATTAGCACTCGAACATCTACATTTATGGTAGGTACAAAACTGTACTATGTTCATCGTGCATACAGCTGCAGTCATAACAGATGGGTAGAATCCCAAAGCTAAGAAAGGGGTGGTAGGCACTAGGTGGAACTAGGAGGAGCCAAAATGCCCTGCAAGACTGCAGTGGCAAAGCCTGCTCTAGATTTGGAGTATAATGGTAGGTTGTAGTGCTTAGAGAAGGTATGCACAGAACTCCAAGTGGCTGCTTCTAAAATATCCTTGGTAGGAACTCCTCTGAGGAAGGCTGCAGAGGTGGCTGTGGCCCTGGTAGAATGAGTTCTAATGCCTGTAGGTACAGTTTTGCCATGAAAGGAATAGCAAAAGCGTATGCAGTGGGCTATCCATTTTGAGATTGTCAGTTTGGATATTGACTTTCCTTGAGCTCCTAGCATAGGCCACAAAAGCTGTTCTGATTTTCTGAAAGGCTTTGTTCTGTCCAAATAATAACGCAGTTGTCTGTGGATGTCCAAGGAATGCAGTAATCTCTCCCCTTGTTTTGAGGATTAGGATAAAAAGTAGGTAAATGTATGGCCTGATTTAAAGCTACCCTGGATACCACTTTAGGCATAAAGGACGGGTTGGTACGTAATGAAACTCTGTCCTGATGGAAGATGATAAAAGGCTGGACAGCCATAAGAGCCTGTAGTTCTGAAACTCTACGAGCTGAAGTGATAGCCAGAAGGAAAACTGTTTTCCAGGACAAATATTGTAAATCTGATGAGGCAGCTGGCTCAAAAGGAGGCAAAGTCAGTTTTTCCAGAATGAAATTAAGATCCCAAGCAGGTATTGGTTGTTTTCTTGGAGGTCTTAAATTCTTAGCCCCTCTGAGGAACTGTCTTAATAGAGGGTGAGAGAATAAAGGTGGATCAGTGTTGTATTCTGCAGAAATGGCTGAGGCATGGATTTTGATGGAGGAGAACGAAAGTCCACTGCTTAGCAGTTCAGCCAAATATTGCAGTATTTGAGGTAAGTTCAGCTTTCCAGGGCACTGGCCCTTTTTCTCATTCCAAACACAAAAACGTTTCCATTTTGCAGAGTAAGCTTTTCTAGTTGATGGCCTTCTGGCCTCCAAAATGACATCCTGCACCTCCTTGGAGAGCAGGGCCTGCTGTGATGCTAAGGAATCTTCCATGCGGCTAGATTGAGTGTTTTCAGCTGACTGTGAAGAGTTTTGAAGCTGTACTGTGTCAGAAGAAGAGGCATTAAAGGCAGGGTCCATGGTGGGGAATGCGTCAGACTCCTCAGGAGTGGGTACTAGTGTTGCCTTGGCCAGTCTGGAGCAATGAGGATCATCTTTGGTCTGTCTGCTCTGGTCTTCAATAGGACTTTGGGCAGCAGAGGAAGAGGTGGGAAGGCATAAACTGTCATTGATGTCCAACTGAAAGAGAGAGCGTCCACTCTCCAGGCCTTTGGATGGAAGATCCTTGAGCAGAATTTTGTCAATTGATGATTTTTGTGGGAGGCAAAGAGATCTATGTCTGGCCTTCCCCATTCTTGGATTATTTCTGTAAAAACTTTTGGATGCAACTTCCATTCGTGTGGATCTGTCATATTCCTGCTTAGGTTGTCTGCCAGCGTGTTTTCCTTGCCTGGCAAGTACTGTGCTTGTAGTTCCATTTGTAAGTCCATGGCCATGTTCCAAAGTGACATGGCCAGTCTGCATAGGGATAAGAATGTGTTCCTCCCTGCTTGTTTATGTACCACATAACTGTGGTGTTGTCTGTTCTTATCAATAGCTGACCTGGTTGTAGAAGGTCCTTGAAAGCTGTAATAGCATTTATCACTGCTAGCATTTCTTTTGATTGATGTGAAGGTGCTTTTCTTTTGGGTCCATTTGCCCTGAATGCACCGGTCTGTCATGTGCACCCCAGGCGTAGTCCGAGGCCTGTTGTGATGACTTGATTTGCTTGAGGCTTGCTGAATGGAAGACCTGTGTTTGTTTGGCATGCTTGAGCCCACCACAGAAATTCCTTTTGCAGACATGGAATTAGTGGTATTATTGTTTCCAAACTGTGGCTGTGTTGAGACCATATGTTTTTTAGGTACCATTGTAGTTTTCTCATATGCAGCTTTGCACATGGGATTAGTAAGATGCAAGATGCCATGAATCCCAGAGCCTGCAGGATTTTCCTTGCAGTCAGCCTGGTGCAATTTGCCAGTGTTCTGAAATATTGAATTAGTTGTCCCTGCTTTTCTGGTGTGAGGTAGGCCATCTGGGTGTTTGTGTCCAAATTGGCACCCAGGAAAATTATCTTCCGAGAGGGTATTAGTCTTGATTTCTCTTTGTTGACTGTGTATCCTAGAGAGTTTAATAACATTATTACATAAGCCAGATGTTTCAGAAGAATGTGCTTGCTGTCCGCTTGGATCAGGCAGTCGTTCAAATAAGGGTATATTTGTATCCCTTGAAGTCTGCAGTAGGCAATTACTGATGCCAGGCATTTCATGAATACTCTGGGCGCAGTAGATAAACCAAAGGGCAATGCAGAGAATTGATAATGGGTTGAACCTGCAAGAAATCTGAGGTATCTTCTGCAATTTTGTCTGATTGGGACATGCAGGTATGCCTCCTTGAGGTCCAATGTTACCAGCCAAGACTCATTGCCCAGCATGGGAAGAAGTTGCTGTAGAGTGAGCATCTTGAATTTTGGTATGAATAGGAATGTGTTTAGGATGGACAGATCCAAAATAGGTCTCCAATCTTTTCCCTTCCTTGGCACCAGAAATAGCCTGGAATAAAAACCTTGACCTTGTTCGTGTGTAGGTACCTCTTGAATAGCTTTCATGTTTTTAAGATCTGAAATTTGCTTTTGTGCCTCTGCCCTCTGATTGTGTGGCAGGTTTGTCATGCCTTTCATTTTTGGAAGGGTATGAAAATGGAATTTGTAGCCTGTTTATAATGTTCAGGATCCATTTGTCCTTTGTGACAATATGCCAATTTTTTGAGAATAGTGCCAGCTTTCCTCCTAAGGGGGCTGCCATTTGAGACCTGGTTGGCATGCAAAGGGGAAAGTCATTGATTTTGCTTTTTGAAAGATTGCGAGTTGTCCTCACCACCTCTTTGTGTAGCAGCTTGCCACTGTCTGCCTCTGTACGAGCCTTGTGTTTGTCCCCTGCCCCTCGGGCAACTGTATCTGCCTCTTTGGGGTCTGTCTGTGGCAGGAAAGGACCAGTTTTTGGAAGGCCAATTTCTACTAAAACGTGGGGGTTGAACCTGCAGAAATTCTTTCACAGTTTGCATTGATTTAGCCTTTTCCTCCATTTTCCGTAATACTTCCTCAGCACTTGCCCCAAATAGTACATCCTTTTGAAGAGGGGCGTCTAGTAATTTAGCTTTGACATGATCAGGCAAGGCTTGTTCCTTGAGCCAGGCATGCCTACGTATGACTGAGCCTGTAACAGCAGCTCTACATGAGGCCTCTAGAGCATCAAAACCACATTGTAAGGTATGTTTACCCACTTGTTCTGCACTATGCATCAAATCCTGCAACTCCTTCATGTCTGGTTGTTCAGGTTGTGACATTTTACTTTTCAATTGAGATAACAGAAACTGTTGGTATTTTAGCATATGAAACTGACAGTTTAAGGCCCTCATGGATAAGGTAGCCGAGGTATATACCTTTTTCCCCACCTTTCTAAGGATCTGGAATCTCTCTCGGAAGGCAATGGGTTTTTGGCAATGGAGGCCTTAACTCCCTTGGGCCCCTGTGAGATGGTTTCTAGGTCAGCAGCATGGCTTTTGTATAGAAATTGGTGTGAGTCAGGAACCCTGTAGTACCTGTCAGGCTTAACTGGAGCTGGAGGAAGAGAGTCAAGGCAGGCCTCCGAGTAAACATCATCTAGGATGTCCAGGACAGGAGGTATAGCCAGAGGCCTGTGCTGGGGTAACAAAAGAAATTCCCTGAGCCTTTTCTTGGAATCTGAATAATCCTGGCCTTCCAAGTGGAAGTGTTCCCTTAAGGTATGCAGAGTTTCACCAAATGAGTAATCCTCAGGGGGGGATACAGAAGGAATAGATTCCTCTGCATCAGAGTCTTCAAAAGGGGAGTAAGACTGTTCCTGATAATCAGAGTGCTCTGAAATAATGGAGCCCTGATCAGAGGAGGGGGAATCTTCCTCCACTCTGGGTCTTTTGTCCGGAGGTGGCTGAGAACCTCTGATTAGAGTAATTAAATCCTCAGCCATTTTAAGCATCTGTTTCTTAGGCATGGGGCCTGGAGATGGGCCCTGTGTAGCTGGTCTCTTAGGGTGCATGGTAGCTTTAGACTTGGTGAAAGCCTTGATAGAGAAAGAAGAGGAAGGTCTGAAGACACCTTGAGTGGAGGTGGACCTGTCCACATTCTGTGTTTCAACGCCAAGCATGGCTTCGGTATCTGTAGTCAGGGTGTGGGCCGAGGAGCCTGCGACCTCGGGTACAGGAGACACCGCCAAAGATGTGTCGTCGGTAATCAGGGGCTGCGTAGGCGCCTCGCTGAGAACCGGACCACGTGTAGTCGGCTTTGGCGTGGTGTCGGTAGAGGCCGCGGACCTCGAGTGTCGGTCCTTGTCTTTGCGTTTTTTAGACAAAACCGGAGTCGGAGTATCCGACGACATAGTATAGTTAAATGCTTTTCCAAAATAATGGTGGGCGAACTCCGCCCGACGCTTAATAGTGCGTTTGTTGAATGTAGCACAAAAGCGATAGACCGAGACGTCGTGGTCTGGGCCTAAACAAGGTATACAGAGGGAATGGAAATCCTTATGCGGTATTTGCTTCCCACAAGAAATATAATTATTAACTTTGTCTGACATCGGTCTGAGGCAAGAAAAAGTTTCCCCAACGGGGTACTTAGCTTTTAAGAAGACTTCAGTTCCAAATTTTTTCGTAATCTCAGGAGCTGGCCGACTGGCACTTGCGAACTGCTTCTGCTTCGGGCACCGCGCGGCAAGAAAGACTGAAGAAAATGGCGTCAGCTGGTTCTTTTATACCCCTGTCGCACTGACGTCAGGGAAGAAGTGACGACAACCGACGCCGGACCTAGACTTTGGAATTCGGCCGACCGAGGACCCGCCTGACGGCAGGAGAACCCATCTGTTATGACTGCAGCTGTATGCACGATGAACATCTTATTTGGTCTCCTGGGGACTGGCTCCACGGTGTCAGGAGTATCCCACACCTTTTGACTAACTAGATCCATCAGTTCGTCAAAAGGTGGAGACACCCAAGAGGCAGAAGGTTGAGACTCGAAAGCCTTCAGGTACGCCGACTCCTCATCAGAAGGGTTAACAGTGGGCCAGTCGCACCTCTGCCGAAGGATCTCTAAAATGTTTACAAAGGAGACATCATCAGAGGACGACTTGGGGGACCCTTCCGACTCCTCGAGGTCAGTGTCTGATGTCAAGGACTCATCCTGGGAGTTAATATGTTTCCTCTTACATAACCTCTTCCGGGGAGGCTCCTCGGAAGGATATTCCGGGGAAGCCTTGTAAGAGTGGGGGCCACCAGCTGATGACTCTTGAGGCTGCCGGTCTCTGCTGTCTCCAGAGAGAGTAGGGGCTAAGACTGAAGTGGGTGCTCTTGGGGGAAGAGCGCTGGTGCGACTGGTAGGGGCTGGAGAATGAGACAGCATGCTCCTCATCATCTCAAATGCCAAACTCTCTAGCTCCAAAGACCTCCCCCGCTCCGAAGAGACACGGGTCAGTGCCGGAGCCAGAGCTGTCAGCTCCGAGATAGATGCAGGGTCCAAGCTCACCCTGGCCGAAGCACCGAGGGGGAGGCTCGGAACCAAAGAAGATCGATTCCAACCCTTCCTGTCGGTTCCAACAGGAGAGCTTCGGCCCCTGGACATGATGGACAGCACCGAGCGTGTTGGAGCTGAACCCGGCTCCAAGGCAGCAACAAAGTGAGTTGGAGTCGGCATTTCCTCCATTGGCATCAAGCACTCCGGCTCCGAAAGGCCAGTATGGCTCGGAGGAGGAATAGCAGACAAGGGCAAAGGTGGGCCAAGTGGCTCCGGAGCCGACTGGGTCGGAGCCAACAATAATTTTGGTAAGGTAGACGACTTCAGGAGTCACAGCACTACCCACTCCACATCTTCTTCTGAAAGGCTCCTGGAAGACATAGTTGGGGATCTTGACCTGGGAGGCACTGGAGGCTTAATTGTTACGGAAACCGGTAGGGAGCTTACAGACCGGCTCTGAGTAGCAGAGTCAAGTGCTGTATCAATAGGTTCAGAGATCGGTTTCCGAAACACCTGTAACCGACTCTGACAGCACCATGATGCTCTCCTTCGTCTCCGAAGGCTCAGGAATCAAGGAGGCAGATTTGTATTGTTTCAACTGTTTAGGAGGTGGCTCCGAGACACCAGCCGGTGCCAGAGAAGGCCTTTTTGAGGATTTTGATTTCCCAGACTTGGAGGAAGCCGAAGAACTGAACAGTGCTTCCTCAAAGCATGGTTTCAATAGACCCTTGAGTACGAGTTTGCTCTTTCTCTCCTGTAACACTTTAGGAGAGAAAGCATGGCAGAACAAACATGACTCCTGTAAGAGGATGGCCCCCAGGCAGTAGGCACAGCCACTGTGGCCATCCGTTAAGGACATCTTTTGGGAGCATTTCATGCACTTTTTGAACCCCGAGGGTTTATGCTCCTTACTTTCCTTAGACAGTTTACACACACACACACACACACACACACACACACACACACACACACACGCACACACGCACACACACACACACGCACACACACACACACACGCACACACGCACACACACACACGCACACACACACACGCACACACGCACACAACCAAGAGAGATTGAAAAAGAGAAAAAGGAGGAGGACTAGGTCCTCTAACTAAAATGGGCCTAGCCCTAAGGAGGAGTTACACGAGGACTAGGTCCTCTAACTTAAACGGGCCTAGCCCGGTGTAGCAAAAGCTAGCTGAAGGAGTTACACGAGGACTAGGTCCTCTAACTTAAACGGGCCTAGCCCGGTGTAGTGAAAGTAGGTCTTCTAACTAAAGCAGACCAGAAATGAATGCTCATGCACACAAGAGAAACCGTAAATGACACAATAAATTTCAATATTGCTAAGAAAAAACAGGTAGTATACTTGCAATCCTAGTAAATTCACAAGGGGATCCCCGCCAAAACCAACAATGTCAAAATAGCAGAAACTGCCAACGGTGACCAAAAATGGTCAGAATAACAGCAGACAAAACAGGAGCTCCTGTTGACTAAGAGCAGAAAAAGTACAGTTGTGTACCTACCATAAATGTAGATGTTTGAGTGTATTCACTGTTGCAGTCATTACTCTTGGGTTATCCTGCTGGCAGGCTACCTGCAGTTGGTCTGAATTCCAAAGTCCTGGTCCGGCATCGGTTGCTGTCGCCTCTTCCCTGACGTCAGTGCGCCAGGGGTATAAAAGATGCAGCCAACGCCATTTTCTTCAGCTTTTCTTGCCCCAGATGTCAGGTGCCCCCAAAAGGGTAAGCTAAATATATTATGCAAATAAGTCACAAAGCACAAACTGAAGCAGATAAACACAAAAGCCAGAAGAAGTAGCTGAATTGAACCCACTCAAAGTATTGCAGGCTGCAAATCACCACACAGTTGTAGAATGCAGAATCCACTTTATTAACTTCAGACAAAAAAATCCAAGGATGAGCGCTTTCGTCCAGAAAGATCTAGACTTCATCAGACAATTTACCCCACATAGTTACTTCCTTCTTATACAGTCCAAACAGGAAGTTCCACCCAGTTATAAACTAACCAATTATGTCATTAAAAGCACAATATTTACAGTCACTGAATTTCAAAAGCAAACTATACAAACTGAAAAAGTTCATGGAACACACCACCCTAAAAACACACTATATATAAACACTGCTTCATAAAAATGACAATTTACAATAAATATTTAAATATGTTGAATGTGTTAAAACAATAAATATGTGTGATTAAATACTAAAAACTAGATATAGTAGAAAATGTTAAGAGAAATAAATACACTTAACATAAATACTGAACATGTGATATTAAAATGTTAAAATGCATAATGGGGAAATATACATATATGTACATACATATACACACACACACATTTTATCTTTCTAGTGCCTTTAGTTTTAAAATTGGGCTAATTGAAATATGCTCATTCAGGCCTGGCCAGTTCCCGGCATTCAAACGTAATTGCCAGTATAATTCTCTTTTCTCAAGTAATAGTGACCATGCACCACCCCTCATGTTGGTACTGACATTGTCTATAATAAAAAATTGGAACTTATGGTCCTTATATTCCAAAACATGTTTGCTAAGAGAATTTGTTTCTTTTTTATTCCTTATGTCATATAGGTGTTCGTATATGCGATTTTTAAACTTTCTACCAGTCTTGCCTATTTAAAAGCAAAAACAGGTGGTACACATGGCACAGTAAATCACTTTCCCCGAATTACAGTTGTATTTCTAAAAATGCAATAGTGAGTATGAATACGTGCTTTTCCTAAAGATTTTTGAAATAAACCGCTTATTTTCATAATCCTTTTCCAAAAAGACGTCTAAAAAGGAAATTTTGTCAAGGTCTCTGGTATAGGTGAACTTTAGAAATTCTGTGGTGGTTCCAATATAACTTATAAAATCATCAATAGCATTAACAGGTCCATCCCACAGAACAAACATATCATCCAAAAACCTGGTGTAAAATTTGATGTGCTCAAAATAACATGAAGAAAGAAGAAATTTCTTCTCCCATTGCCTAACTACAGTATTTGCATATAAACCACCGCATGCAGACCCCATAGCCACCCCTCTTGTTGTACATAAATTTCTTTGTTAAACAAAATGAAATTGTTTTTAAGGACAATTTCCATCAGTTGTGAAAAGACCAAGGTCTGGAAGTGTGAGATATTTTTTTCATATAAGAAATCTGTAAACCACTCCAAACCAATTGTGTGAGGTATGACTGAATAAAGGTCTTTAATATCAATAGTAATAAAAACAAAAGTGTCCTTGAAAGGTATCTCATCCATAGCTTGTAAGAAGCTCCATGAATCCTTGCAGATATGTGTCTCACTCAATATGTATTCCTTTAACTTATTGTCCAGATTGCAAGGGGGTGGGTATGGGTCGCATGGGTGGTTGGCTAAGATTTTTATGCAATTTTGGCAGCCCAGACATGACTGATATTTTAGGGCAGGGAACAGAGAGAAAATTAAGCACATCAATAGAAATTGAACCCTCTATAAATAAATCTTGGAGTTCATTCCTTATATGCTGGTAAGAAGTGTTCAGTTCATTAATGGATGACCTTAAATATGCTTTTCCTTCTAGAATACAAAACATTTTCTTGTTATAGTCCATCAAGACAACACCTCCACCTTTATCAGGTTTCATAATTCTAACATTTTGTGAAAAGATTTTTATTTCATCCATTACCTTTCTCTCTTTCATGTCAGAGTTCCTACTAGAAAGCTTAGAGTTACGTATATCTAACTCACACATATTCTCAAAAAGTTGGACAATGAGATGAAGTGGGGGGTTGTATGTACTAGAGATGGCTAAAGGGTTGACAAAGGAACCAGGTGCAGAGTTTTTAAAAAGAATGTTCAAGTTCAGCTTACGTGTATACATTTTTAAATCCATAAGAGTATTAGAAACATTTAGGGGCTGTGGGGGTACAAAGGTGAATCCTTTGGAAAATAAATCACAGTGTTCAGAATTAACAGCAATACTGGAAAAATTGTACACATTAAAGTCACCTAAAGTGTTGGTAACTATGTGGCAGGGTGGGAGTAAATGGTCCATATCATCACCTAAATTGTTTGGTGGTGAATACAACAAGTTAATTAAAGTCACATTTACATCCTGTTGTTCCAGGACTGGTACCTCTTCCCCCCTCTGTTCAACATCCCTCCCCTGTTCCAATGGTTGTTCCTGTTCATCGGGGCCATATCCCAATTGTTGTTCCCCTGGGGACCTTTGTTCCTCAGACGCTCTGAGCGTCTCAGGGGGGAAACTCTTCTGTGTCTAAAAAAACCTGACCAGCGTTACTAGTTGAAGGATTGTCAGTATCAATAACATTGCTGTTACTGTTTCCAGAATTCCCATTGGAATTAGTATATTTTTTGCCCCATTCCTGGGAAGGGGGAGGTCTGGGATATGCCAGGCCATTACTATAATCATTTCTGTCCCTATTCAGTTTCTTAGTTTTACGAAGTTTAATAGAACTTACTAGATGCTCCATACTCTTAAAATGATTTACCATCTCTATTTGATCAGTTTGATTACAAACTTTCTAAAATTAAGAGACTTCAGCTTGACAATGCTTATTTTAGAGAATGTATTAAGGACAATATAGTGCCAAAAGGTTTAAGAATGTGGCACTACCCTAATGGGTTACAGTACAATTCTGAACTATTTAAAAAGCTAGTTGCTTTATTTGATAGACATGGCATAGAATATATGCGTTTGATAGTAGAACATAATGATGTTTTAATTAATGAATTATCTGTTTCTGTTTCTGATATTGATAAAAGCATTTGTGAACATCTGCATTATGAACAACACAAATTTGAGCATGTGAGAATTTTTAAGAGTATGGAGCATCTAGTAAGTTCTATTAAACTTCGTAAAACTAAGAAAATGAATAGGGACAGAAATGATTATAGTAATGGACTGGCATTAGGGCGACGCAGTGGTGCAGCGGTCAACGTTGCTGCCTCACAGCAAGAGGCTCTCCGGTTCGATTCTCGGCTGGGGTGCTTTCTGTGTGGAGTTTGCATGTTCTCCCTGTGTTCGTGTGGGTTTCCTCCGGGTACTCCGGTTTCCTCCCACATTCCAAAGACATGCATCTGGAGCATTTCTCCCCGGGCCTCCACTGAAAACAGGCTCTGTGGAACCTAGTCGGACTTTCCCGGTCAACAAATGTTAAATAAAAATAAAATATCCCAGACCTCCCCCTTCCCAGGAATGGGGCAAAAAATATACTAATTCCAATGGGAATTCTGGAAACAGTAACAGCAATGTTATTGATACTGACAATCCTTCAACTAGTAACGCTGGTCGGGTTTTTTTAGACACAGAAGAGTTTCTCCCCTGAGACGCTCAGAGCGTCTGAGGAACAAAGGTCCCCAGCGGAACAACAATTGGGATATGGCCCCGATGAACAGGAACAACCATTGGAACAGGGGAGGGATGGTGAAAAGAAGGGGGAAGAGGTACCAGTCCTGGAACAATAGGATGTAAATGCGACTTTAATTAACTTGTTGCATTCACCACCAAACAATTTAGGTGATGATATGGACCATTTACTCCCACCCTGCCACATAGTTACCAACACTTTAGGTGACTTTAATGTGTACAAGGTTTCCAGTATTGCTGTTAATTCTGAACACTGTGATTTATTTGCCAAAGGATTCACCTTTGTACCCCCACAGCCCCTAAATGTTTCTAATACTCTTATGGATTTAAAAATGTATACACGTAAGCTAAACTTGAACATTCTTTTTAAAAACTCTGCACCTGGTTCCTTTGTCAACCCTTTAGCCATCTCTAGTACATACAACCCCCCACTTCATCTCATTGTCCAACTTTTTGAGAATATGTGTGAGTTAGATATACGTAACTCTAAGCTTTCTAGTAGGAACTCTGACATGAAAGAGAGAAAGGTAATGGATGAAATAAAAATCTTTTCACAAAATGTTAGAATTATGAAACCTGATAAAGGTGGAGGTGTTGTCTTGATGGACTATAACAAGAAAATGTTTTGTATTCTAGAAGGAAAAGCATATTTAAGGTCATCCATTAATGAACTGAACACTTCTTACCAGCATATAAGGAATGAACTCCAAGATTTATTTATAGAGGGTTCAATTTCTATTGATGTGCTTAATTTTCTCTCTGTTCCCTGCCCTAAAATATCAGTCATGTCTGGGCTGCCAAAATTGCATAAAAATCTTAGCCAACCACCCATGCGACCCATACCCACCCCCTTGCAATCTGGACAATAAGTTAAAGGAATACATATTGAGTGAGACACATATCTGCAAGGATTCATGGAGCTTCTTACAAGCTATGGATGAGATACCTTTCAAGGACACTTTTGTTTTTATTACTATTGATATTAAAGACCTTTATTCAGTCATACCTCACACAATTTGTTTGGAGTGGTTTACAGATTTCTTATATGAAAAAGATATCTCACACTTCCAGACCTTGGTCTTTTCACAACTGATGGAAATTGTCCTTAAAAACAATTTCATTTTGTTTAACAAAGAAATTTACTTACAACAAGAGGGGTGGCTATGGGGTCTGCATGCGGTGGTTTATATGCAAATATTGTAGTTAGGCAATGGGAGAAGAAATTTCTTCTTTCTTCTTTCTTCATGTTATTTTGAGCACATCAAATTTTACACCAGGTTTTTGGATGATATGTTTGTTCTGTGGAATGGACCTGTTAATGCTATTGATGATTTTATAAATTATATTGGAACCACCACAGAATTTCTAAAGTTCAACTATACCAGAGACCTTGACAAAATTTCCTTTTTAGACGTCTTTTTGGAAAAGGATTATGAAAATAAGAGGTTTATTTCAAAAATCTTTAGGAAAAGCACGTATTCAAACTCACTATTGCATTTTTCTAGTACACACCCAGTCATACAAAAGAAAGCAATAGTGAAGGGACAGTTTGTGCGTGCAGCCCGTATGGTATCTGGTATCGATGAATTTTTAGATGAATGTGACAACTTGAAAAATATGTTTCAAAAAAGAGGCTATCCTTGTAAGTTCGTTAGTGATATAATGATTGAGGTGGTTAAGAGACAACGTGGGTTTTATGTACCTTTACTTTCTTGTAGTATGACTGACAGTGGGCCTTTCACCAGTAATCAAGAAACTGACAATGTTGCAAGTAAGAATGATTACAAGACGTCTTTCATCACTGTATTCACTCAAGATAGTTACATAGTAAGAAACATCTTAACAAAAAACTGGTCTATTTTGAGACATGACAAGAACATCAGACCACTAATAGGACCGCAACCTATTATAGTATATAGGAAAGGCAAGAATATGAAAAACATATTTGAGAGTAGTAACTCTTACCCAAACCACAGGTCAGGTTCTACGAACAAATGTGGCAGATGTAACTATTGCAGTTACATTAAAGAAGGAAATATTTTTGACATTAATAATATTGAAATCAGAATGAATCAGAAATACAACTGTAATTCGGAGAAAGTGATTTACTGTGTCATGTGTACCACCTGTTCTTGCTTTTACATAAGCAAGACTGATAGAAAGTTAAAAAATAGCATATATGAACACCTATATGACATAAGGAATAAAAAAGAAACAAATTCTCTTAGCAAACATGTTTTGGAGTATAAGGAACATAAGTTCCAATTTTTTATTATAGACAATATCAGTACCAACATGAGGGGTGGTGCATGGTCACTATTACTTGAGAAAAGAGAATTATACTGGCAATTACGTTTGAATGCCGGGAACTGGCCAGGCCTGAATGAGCATATTTCAATTAGCCCAATTTTAAAACTAAAGGCACTAGAAAGATAAAATGTGTGTGTGTGTGTGTGTGTGTGTGTGTATATATATATATATATATATATATATATATATATGTACATATATATATTTCTCCATTATGCATTTTAATATCACATGTTCAGTATTTATGTTAAGTGTATTTATCTCTCAACATTTTCTACTATATCTAGTTTTTAGTATTTAATCACACATATTTATTGTTTTAACACATTCAACATATTTAAATGTTTATTGTAAATTGTCATTTTTATGAAGCAGTGTTTATATATAGTGTGTTCCATGAACTTTTTCAGTTTGTATAGTTTGCTTTTGAAATTCAGTGACTGTAAATATTGTGCTTTTAATGACATAATTGATTAGTTTATAACTGGGTGGAACTTCCTGTTTGAACTGTATAAGAAGGAAGTAACTATGTGGGGTAAATTGTCTGATGAAGTCTAGATCTTTCTGGACGAAAGCGCTCATCCTTGGATTTTTTGTCTGAAGTTAATAAAGTGGATTCTGCATTCTACAACTGTGTGGCGATTTGCAGCCTGCAATACTTTGAGTGGGTTCAATTCAGCTGCTACTTCTGGCTTTTATCTGCTTCATATTATGCAAATAAACATACATGCAGTAAAGAAACAATTCCTTCATCTACAAGCAAATACACCACATAGGTTGTACAGAATACAGAAGTACAGATAACCCGAGCAAAAGAAAGGGGGATGGTGGGAGGGTAACCTGGACTGCAACAGTGAATACACTCGAACATCTACATTTACAGTAGGTACACAACTGTACTATGTTCATTGTGTTTCACTGTTGCAGTCATTACTCTTGGGTTGAATCCCAAAGCTGAGGAAGGGTGGCTGACCTAAATAGGATTAGGAGAGGCTATGAAACCCTGCAGCACTGCAGTGGCAAAGCCTGCTCTGGATTTAGAGTAAAGAGGTAAGTGGTAGTGCTTTGTAAAAGTGTGCACTGAACTCCAAGTTGCAGCCTCTAAGATGTCTTTGGTTGGTACTCCTCTGAGGAAGGCTGCTGAAGTGGCTGCTGCTCTGATAGAATGAGACCTTATGGCCTTAGGCACTGATTTGCCATGCTGAGAATAGCAGAAACGGATGCAATGACCTATCCATTTAGAAATAGTCTGTTTTGAGATAGCCTTTCCTTGTGATCCTGCAGCATATGACACGAAAAGTTGCTCAGTCTTTCTGAAAGCTTTAGTTCTGTCCAAGTAGAAGCGTAGCTGCCTGTGTATGTCCAAAGAATGCAGAATTTTCTCACCCTTGTTCTGTGGATTTGGATAAAAGGTAGGCAAGTGAATGGTTTGGTTGAGGACCACACTGGACACCACCTTAGGCATAAATGTTGGGTTTGTCCTCAGAGAAACCCTGTCTGGACGAAAAATGATAAAAGGTTCCACAGCCATGAGTGCTTGTAACTCCGAGACTTGTCTTGCAGAGGTTACTGCTAGGAGCAGAGCCGTTTTCCAGGATAAGAACTTTATATCAGCTGTTGAGGCTGGCTCAAAGGGAGGCAGTGTGAGTTTTTCCAAGACATAACTGAGGTCCCATGTCAGAATTGGTGCTCTCCTTGGAGGCCTGATGTTTTTGGCCCCTCTGAGGTATTGCCTTATTAAAGGATGAGAAAAGATAGGTGGTTCCGTATTGTAATGGGCTGAAATGGCAGAGGCATGAATCTTAATTGATGAAAAAGAAAGGCCTTTGTCCAGCATCTCAGTTAGGTATTGTAAAATCTGAGGAATATTTGGTACATACGTAGCAATGCCTTGTTCCTGGTTCCAAGCACAGAATCTCTTCTATTTTTCTGTGTAAGATTTTCTGGTACTGGGCCTCCTGGCCTCCAAGATAACATCCATAACAGCTTTTGAAAGAGGAGTGTTCTGAATGGCTACATTATCTGCCATGCTGCCAGATTTAAGGTCCTGAGTTGACTGTGCAGGATCTGATTGTTTTGTTGGGTCAGCAAGTGGGACGTTTGAGGCAATATCCATGCTGGACCTTGAGGCAAGCTCTTTAGGATTGGGTTCCAGTGCTGGCGTGGCCAGTCTGGTGCAATCAGTATAATTTTTGGCTTCTCTTGTCTGACCTTTAGGAGTACCTTGGGAAGGAGAGGCAGTGGAGGAAAGGTATATACTGTTAGGTTTTTCCAGCTGAAGGATAGGGCGTCCACTCTCCATGCTTGTTTGTGATAAATCCTTGCGCAAAATCTCTGTAATTGGCAGTTGTGAGGGGAGGCAAATAGATCTATGTCTGGGCATCCCCATTTCTTTGTTATCATGCTGAAGACTTGTGGATCCAGTTTCCACTCATGGGGATCCATGAGGTTTCTGCTTAGTTTGTCTGCCAGAGCATTTGTTTTTCCTGGCAGGAATTGTGCTTGCAGATGAACTTGATAAGTCAATGCTGTGTCCCACAAGGTCAATGCTTGTCTGCAGAGGGGGTAGGAATGTGCGCCTCCCTGCTTGTTTATGTACCACATGACAGTAGTACTGTCCATCTTTATCAGTAGTTGTCCTGGATGAAGTAGATCCTTGAAAGCTGTCAGGGCATTCTGAACAGCTAGCATCTCTTTTTGACTGATATGAAGATGCATCAGGCTTGCAGGCCATGTGCCCTGAATACATTTTCCTGCCATATGGGCCCCCCAGGCATAATCTGATGCATCTGTTGTCAGTGTCTGTCTGGCTGTGGGAAAAGTAAATGGCAAACCCTTGTTGTGGTGACAGGCCTGTGCCCACCATCGAAACTCCTGTTGCAGGCAGGGAATAAGGGTAATTACTGTCTCCAGGCTGTGGCGATGCTGAGTCCAAACACTTTTTAGATACCATTGTAGTTTCCTCATATGCAGTCTGGCATATGGAATTAGTAGAATGCAGGATGCCATGAAGCCCAAGGCCTGCAGGATTTTCCTTGCAGATAACTGGGTCTTTGTTGCCAAATTTTTGAAGTAAGAAGTCAGTTGCCTTTGTTTGTCTGGCGTGAGATAAACCATCTGGGCAGTTGTATTTAAGCTTGCACCCAGGAATATTATCTCTTGAGAAGGTACTAGTTTTGATTTATTTTCGTTTACTGTGTACCCTAGGCAAATTAGTGGTCTTTTTACAAACGCCAGATGCTTTAGAAGAATGTCTTTGTTCTCTGCTTGAATACAGCAGTCATCCAAGTAGGGATATATTTGAATTCCTCTTTGTCTTCCAAATGCAATTACTGCTGCCAGGCATTTTGTGAAGATCCTGGGCGCAGTAGATAAGCCAAAGGGCAGTGCAGAGAATTGGTAATGCATTGAGCCAGCTATGAATCTGAGGTATCCTCTGTAAGATTGTCTGATTGGGACATGCAGGTATGCCTCTTTTAGGTCCAAATTTACGAGCCAAGCCTTCTTGCCCAGCATGGGCAGTAGCTGCTGTAGAGTCAACATCTTGAATTTTGGAACCTCCAGAAATGTGTTTAAGTATAGACAGGTCCAGTATTGGTCTCCAGGTTTTGTCCTTTCTGGGCACCAAGAAAAGTCTCAAGTAAAATCCTTGCCCCTGCTCTAGTTGTGGTACTTGTTGAATGGCACTCATGTCCATGAGGACTGTAATTTGTTTTTGTGCCTCTGCCCATTGATTGTGTGGCAGGTCTGGCATACCTTTTGCCCTTAGTAGGGTGTGAAAAAGGAACCTGTAGCCCTGGGACACTATGTTCAAGACCCATTTGTCTTGGGTAATCATTTGCCAATTTGGTGAAAAAAGTGCTAGTTTTCCCCCTAAGGGGGCTGCCAAAAGAAAAGTGCTTGGATCTTGCAGAGGAAAGTCATTGGGACTGTTTCCTGTAAGGTTCTGATTTGTCTTCTCCGCTTTTGGAGGTAGGAGCACCCCACTGTATAGGCCTGTATGAGCCTTGGGGCTGAGATCTGTCTCTGGGACGTCTGTATCTGCCTCTTTGTGGCCTGTCTGACACTGGAAAGGACCAGTTTTTGGAAGGCCAGTTCCTGCTAAATCTGGGTGGCTGTACCTGTAAAAAATCCTTAACTGTCTGCATGGATTTCGCTTTATCCTCCATTTTCTTCAACACCTCTTCTGTTTTAGCACCAAACAAAGTATCATGTTGCAATGGAGCATCTAATAATTTTGCTTTAACATGATCAGGTAGATTCTGTTCCTTTAACCAAGCATGCCTTCTAATTATAGAACCTGTAACAGCAGCCCTGCAAAAGGCCACCAATGAATCATAACCACATTGCAAAGTATGCTTTCCCACTTGTTCAGTTGCATGCAATAAATCCTGCATTTCCTTGTTCTCTGAACATTCAGAATTTGTCAACATTTTCTGTTTAAGCAATGACATTAAGTATTGCTGATATTTAAGCATATGAAACTGACAATTTAAAGTCCTTACAGCCAAGGTAGCAGAAGTGTAAACTTTTTTCCCCCATCTGTCCAGTGCCCTAGAATCCCTATCAGAGGGGACAGGGTTTTCTACAGTGGAAGCTTTGACCCCTTTGGAACCCTGAGATATAGTTTCTGGGTCAGCAGCGGGGTTTTTATATAGGAATTTATGAGAATCTGGGACCCTGTAGTATCGGTCAGGCTTAGCAGGTGCAGGAGGTAAAGAGTCAGGGGACAGGCCGGACTCTGAAAATACATCATCTACAATGTCTAGAACAGGTGGAATAGCAAGGGGTCTGTGCTGAGGTAATAGCAGAAAGCCTCTGAGCCTTTTCTTAGATTCTGAGTAATCTTGGCTCTCCCAGTGGAAATGCTCCCTCATGGTATGCAGTGTTTCCCCAAAAGAATAATCCTCAGGAGGAGAGGCTGAAGGAATGGATTCTTCAGCATCAGAACCCTCATAGGGAGGAACAGAATAATCCTGTTCAGAAGAGGAATCATGTGGAAATACAAATCTGATCAGAAGAATCATATTCAGTCTCTTGCCTAGGCCTCTTAGGAGGCGGATGGGAATCCCTGATCAAAGTAATTAGGTCTTTGGCCATTTTAAGCATCTGTTTTTTAGGCATGGAAGTCTGAGTAGGAGAATGCTGTACTTGTTTCTTTGTCTTTAGAGCTGCTTTAGTCTTTGAAGCTGAAGATGGTTTAACATATAACTGTGTAGGTCTGAAGACAACCTCAGAAGCCGATGCCTGCTCAGCGGCTCTGGACCCATCTGAGGGAATGATTTCCGAGTGTCCAATACCTTGAGTATCCAGAGGCCCAGTCGGCTCCACGTGGGAGTCGGAAGCGGCCTGTGGCTCTGAGGTAGCGGGTGCCAGGGGCTGCGAAAGCGCCTCACTGAGAACCGGCGAACCAGCGACTCGCCTAACGGAGGCCCCGTCGTCGGTTTTGGACCTCGGATGCCTATCCTTCTCCTTGTCCTTGCGTTTTTTGTAAACTTCGGTCGTCGGTTGTTCCGACGGCATTATACAATTAAACCTTTGTCCAAAGTAATGAAATGCAAAATCGAACCGATGCTTAATACTGCGTTGGTTAAATTTAGCACAAAACCGACAGCTAGCAATGTTGTGGTCAGGGCCTAGGCAAGGAATACAGTAAGAGTGAAAATCCTTATGAGGTATTTGCTTGCCACAAGAAATACAATTGTTAACTTTTTCTGACATCGGTCTGGAGCAAGAAAAAAGTTTCCCCAACGGGGTACTTAGCTTTAATGAAGACTTCGGATCTGAAATTCGGATTTGAAAATCTCAGGAGTCGGTCGACCGGCACTTGCGAACTGCTTTTGCTTCGGGCACCGTGCAGCAAGAAAGACTGAAGAAAATGGCGATGGCTGCATCTTTTATACCCCTGGCGCACTGACGTCAGGGAAGATGCAACAGCAACCGACGCCGGACCAGGACTTTGGAATTCAGGCCGACTGCAGGTAGCCTGCCAGCAGGATAACCCAAGAGTAATCACTGTAACAGTGAAACACGATGAACATCTACCAAAAACTCTACCTAATAATCAAAAAATGCACAACGGCGCCTAAAACTAACTGGCACACAGGATACCAATAAAAACTAGCAAACTAAGTTGTACTCAAAAAAGGCAAGCAATACAACTGCCTAATATATTAGCAACACTAAATATACAATACAGGCTCTAATAAAGCATTGAAGATGATAGAATATAAGAATTTTGAAAAACTTAGCCAGAGCCAAAAGAAGCACAACCAAACTCGTTGACGTGGCAAACGAGATCTGGGGATTGTACTGGTGCACCATGGGATACCTGCTTAGCCATGAGCCAACCAGAAGTCTTTCAGCTTGTAAATCGGCCGAGCCGGAGCCAAGGATCTGTTCCAAACTCATATGTAAAAATGAAGGTGAGATCGGACTACCTAACATCACAAGTTATTAATGATAAGGATATGCAAGCAAAAACTATAACAATGTGGAACAAGTACAACCAGAAAACTACAGAGGGAGGCATTTTGGGCTACGATGCAGGTTCAAAGAAGAGTACTCCTTGTACATAGACTAAAGGAAAATTGATTTCTTGAATTTTATGTTCTTAGGAATGGAGTCCATTCCAATCACATATTTAAAAAAAAAACTGTCACTTCTCCCAACATGATTAACCTTGCAGTTAGTTACAATAAACAGGATTTAAAAGGGCTGTGAGAACATGAGCACTACATTACATTTTTTCATGAATGTTGTTTCACTTACTTTTTTAACAAATGACATTCAGTATGGAAACTTCCCAAAATACACTAGCCTGATCTTGTCAACCACTGAGGAATTGAAACACACCCAGTTTTCCAGAGACAAGTTTACATTTACAGACTTCACTATTAAATATTTCAAATAAAAGAAGCAAATGCCAGCAATGGCTACCTATCGCAATCAGCTGTGAGATCCAACGAATCCTACAACTACAAAAAAGAAAGCAGCAAATAAAAATAAAAAGCTGTTACACTCTCCACACCTTCTACCTTCAAGGTCTCTGGACCTCAGAGTAGACAATAATTTGATGTACTTCAACCTTGGACTTGGTACATCTACATTTGCATTAATAGTCTTGTAATTCCAAGTACCATAATTATATTTCTCAGATTTACAACAGGGAGTCTCAAAAATACCTACCCTACAGAAAAAACATCTTAGAAGAAATACATCTTCTACTCTTACTGAAGTCTGCCTGTGGCAGAGTTTTGCTATACCTTCTTTTATCTTCTCAATTTCATTTTTTTATTCCTCGATGACCTTCCTCTAAGTAACTCACATTTTCTGCTTTGAAATTATTATATTCCAAATGCTGCACTCTGCATATAATATTCTATATTATGTGTGTTTTACATTACATAGGCTACAAACCTTTATGATGTAGAATGTGTATCCTGTAATCTGGATTATCTTGTATTTTACATAACTGTTGGTACATATCTGTATTACTGAAATCTACAGACTCTTCAGGTCTCCACCGCACAATGTCCATTTCACTGGAATGCAGCAAGCTATAGAAATGCAGTATATTAATACAGCAAAAGTACAGTTGTGTACACTTACCATAAATGTAGATGTTCAAGTATATTCACTGTTGCAGTCATCATATTTGGGTTATCTGCTTGCAGTAGCCCTCAGCTGGCCTGATTAACAGAGTCTTGGGTCCTGTGTCGGTTGCTGTTCCTTCTTCCGTGACATCAGGTCGTCAGGGGTATAAAACATACAACAGATGCCATTACATCAGTTTTTTTCTTGCCCCAGATGTCAGGTGCCCCCTAATGGGAAGCAATTAAATCTATAAATATACAAGGTTATACATCCAACAAAAAAAGCAACTACACCAAAAAGCTTTTGAGCATAGTAAAGGAGAGTAGAGGTATAGCCAAAAAGAAGTAAGGGGGCTGGAGGGAGGGTAACCAGGACTGCAACAGTGAATACACTCGAACATCCACATTTATGGTAAGTGTACACAACTGCACTATGTTCTTTGTGTTTCACTGTTGCAGTCATCACATTTGGATAGATTCCCAAAGCTAAGAATGGGAGGAGGAATTTAGATAGCATTAGGATAAGCTATAATGCCCTGCAAGACTGCAGTGGCAAAGCCAGCTCTGGATTTAGAGAAAATTGGCAAATGACAATGCTTGGTGAAAGTATGTACAGAACTCCAGGTAGCAGCTTCTAGGATGTCCCTGGTAGAGACACCTCTGAGAAAGGCTGTAGAGGTATATGCAGCCCTGTTTAAGTGGGGGTCTAATCCCCTGTGGGATAGGTTTTCCATGGTGCTTGTAGCAGAACTGAATGCAATGGCCTATCCATTTGGAAATGGTTTGCTTTGAAACAGCCTTCCCCTCTGCCCCTGCAGCAAATGCCACCAGCAGTTGGTCAGATTTCCTGAGAGGTTTAGTCCTGTCCAAGTAGAATCTAAGTAGTCTTTGCACATCTAAGGAGTGCAGTATCCGTTCCCCTTTGTTCTGTGGATTAGGAAAGAAGGTTGGCAAATGAATGGACTGATTGAGGGTCACACTGGATACCATCTTGGGCATGAAGGAGGGATTGGTCCTGAGAGACACCCTGTCTGCATGACAGATGATGAAAGGCTCCACTGCCATGAGAGCCTGTAATTCAGAAACCCTTCTTGCTGAAGTGATTGCTAAAAGGAAAGCTGTTTTCCAAGAAAGAAATTTTAAGTCTGCAGTAGCAGCTGGCTCGAAAGGAGGAAGAGCAAATTTTTCCAATACAAAGTTAAGGTCCCAGGCTGGAGCTGGAGCTCTTCTGGGTGGTCGTAAATTTTTGGTCCCTCTGAGGAACTGTTTGAGCAGTGGATGAGAAAAGAAGGGAGGTTCTGTGCTATAATGAGCTGAAATGGCTGAGGCGTGAATTTTGATGGAGGAGAAAGACAGGCCCTTGTGAAGCATCTCAGTTAAGTATTGTAAAATCTGAGGTAAATTGGACACTGCCATGCACATCCCTTGAGACTGGTTCCAGGCACGGGATCTTTTCCATTTTTCAGCATGAGATTTTCTAGTACTAGTCCTCCTTGCCTCTAAAATGATATCCATCACTGGTTTACTGAGGGATGGTAAAGGAAAGATTAGATAATTAGCCAGGCTGCTAGGTTCAGTGTTTGAAGCTGAGGGTTCAGGATCTGGTTCTCCTGCTGAGACAATAGGGTAGGAGTCTGAGGCAGGTGCCATTGGGCCAACAGTGACCAGTGTTGGCATGGCCAGTCTGGTGCAATCAAAATCGTCCTTGGTTTGTCTTGTTTGATCTTTAGTAGTACTTTGGAGAGCAGAGGCAGAGGAGGAAAGGCATAAACTGATAGTTTTTTCCAGCTGAAGGACAGAGCTTCCACTTTCCAAGCTTGTTTGTCAGGAGTCCTTGTGCAAAATTTGACCAATTGATAGTTCTGGGTGGAGGCAAACGGGTCTATATTTGGGCTCCCCATTTGCTTGTCAATATGTTGAAAATCCTTGGTTCCAGTTTCCATTCGTGTGGGTCCATGAGGTTTCTGCATAGTTCGTCTGCCAGTGTTATTTAGTTTTCCTGGGAGGAATTGAGCTTGTAGATGCACTTGGCAGCTCAGGGCTGTGTTCCACAATGCCATGGCTAGTCTGCAGAGGGGGTAAGAATGTGTACCTCCCTGCTTGTTTATGTACCACATAACAGTGGTGTTGCCCATCTTTACCATTAATTGTCCTGGAAGAATGTGGCCCTTGAAGGCTGTCAGAGCTTTCTGTACAGCTAACATTTCTTTTTGATTGATATGCAGGTGCATTTGAATTGGGTTCCATTTGCCCTGAATGCACTTCCCTGCCAGTTGAGCCCCCATGCATAGTCTGATGCGTCTGTTGTTAGGGTTTGGGCAGCAGGGGGTAGTGTGAATAGTAGTCCCTTGTTTTGGTGGCAGGCCTCTGCCCACCAAAGAAACTCTAGGCGTAGGCAAGGTATGATAGGAATCATTGCTTCTAGATCCTGAGAATGTTGACAACATAGGCTTTTTAGATACCATTGTAGTTTCCTCATATGCAGTCTTGCATATGGAATTAGAGCAATGCAGGAGGCCATGAACCCCGAGGCTTGTAGTATTTGCCTTGCAGATAGCAGGGTTTTTGTGGCCGCTTGTTTGAAGTAGGTTGTTAAATGAATTTGTTTCTCTGGCGTGAGGAAAGCCACCTGGGAAGTTGCATTCAAGCTTGCTCCTAGGAATATAATTTGCTGACAGGGTACCAGGTGTGATTTCTTTTTGTTTATGGTGTACCCGAGACAAGTTAGCACCCTTTGTACAAAGGCCAGATGATTCAAAAGTATGTCCTGGCTTTCTGCCTGAATTAAACAATCTTCCAGGTATGGGTATATTTGAATATTTCCTTGCCTGCAAAATGCAATGACTGGAGCTAGGCACTTTGTGAATACCCTGTGCACAGTAGATAAGCCAAAGGGCAGTGCAGAGAACTGATAGTGCGTGTAGCCTGCTTTAAAGCGTAGGTATTTTCTGCAAGATTCCCTGATTGGGATATGCAGGTATGCTCCCTTTAAGTCTAGTGTTGCCAGCCAGGCGTCTTTGCTTAGCATAGGGAGCAACTGGTGAAGAGTCAGCATCTTGAATTTTGGAATCCTCAAAAAGGTGTTTACAGTAGACAGGTCCAGGATAGGAAGCCATGAACTGTCTTTTCTGGGTACCAGGAAAAGTCTTGAGTAGAAACATTGTCCCTTTTCCTCTTCTGGTACCAACTGAATAGCCTCCATGCTTAAGAGAGAAAGTACTTGCTTTTGGGCCTCTGCCCACTGATTTGGGGGTAGATCTGGCCATCTGCTTGGTGTTGGTAACGTGTGGAAGTGAAATCTGTATCCCTGGGGCACTATATTTAAAACCCATTTGTCCTGGGTAATGAGTTCCCAGTTCTTTGCATGAAGAGCAATCTTTCCCCCTAAAGGGGCAATAAGTTGAGAAGTGCTTGGAAGTTTGCATAGAGTTTGCTTTTTCCTCCATCTTTTTAAGAACTTCTTCTGCCTTGTTGCCAAACAGGCAGTCCTGGTTTAAGAGAGCATCCAGTAATTTCGCTTTAGCATAATCTGGCAAGGATTGCTCCTTAAGTCAAGCATGGCTTCTAAGTACAGACTCAGTTACATCTGTCCTGCAAGATACCTCTAGTGAATCAAAACCACATTGCAAAGTGTGTTTTCCATCTTGTTCAGCTGAGTGCAATAAAGCCTTATTTTCAACACAATCAGGAATCAACATCATTTTCGGTTTAAGCAATCCAATAATATGCTGCTGATACTTTAACATATGAAACTGGCAGTTTAAGGCCCTAATGGCCAAAGTTGCAGAAGTGTATACCTTCTTACCCCATCTATCCAGCACCCTGGAGTCTCTATCAGGGGGGGGGGGGTAGGATTTTTGGCAGTAGTAGCTTTAATACCCTTGGGTCCTGTGAAATGGTCTCAGGGTCCGCAGTAGGATTTTTAAAAAGGAACTTGTGAGTCAGGGACCCTGTAATATCTGTCAGGTTTTCTGGGAGCAGGAGGTTAAGTGTCATGGACCAAGCTGGATTCCGAAAAGGCATCAACAATGTCTAGCACAGGAGGTATGGCTAAAGGCCTGTGCTGGGGCAGTAATAAGAAATCCCTAAGCCTCTTTTTAGAATCAGAGAAATCCTGACCTTCCCAACGAAAATGCTCCCTGAGAGAATGCAAGGTTTCACCAAAAGAGAAATCCTCTGGGAGAGAAGCAGCGGGAATAGAGTCCTCATAGGTAGATAAGGGTAAATCCTGGTCATCAGAGAAAACAGAAAATTCAGAATCCTGATCAGAAGTATCATAAGCAAACTCAGTCCTAGGTTTCTTAGAGGGGGAAAGCTGGCTTCCCCTGATTAAAGTAATAAGGTCTTCAGCCATTCTTATCATTTGTTTTTTAGGCACAGAGGCCTGACCATGCGGTCTGGGCATCAGTTTTCTAGGCATGGTACAAGTTTTAGGCCTTGAAGAAGAAGATGATGGCGTCGGTTTGATACGCAAGTCAGTAGGGCCTGAATACACCCTCAGAAGCCGGTGCCTGCACAGCGGCTCCGGACCCATCCAAGGTAGAGACATCCGCAGGTTCCACAACTGAAGCATCTTGTGGCATACCGGACTCCAAATGGGTCTCAGTAGAGGCCTGCGAATTTGAAGTAGCGGGTATCAGGGGCTGCGAAAGCGCCTCACTGAGTACCGGCGAACTGGCGACTGGCTTAGGAGAAGCGTCGTCGGCAGCTTTGGACCTAGGCAGCCTGTCTCTGTCTTTATCTTTGCATTTTTTCAGAATGTCGTTAGTCGGATGGCTTACCGAAGACATATCAGGATAATTGAAACGAGCACCAAAATATTTAGAAGCGAAAATATACCGATGACGGACAGTTCGTGGTTTAAAGAAGGCACAAAACCGACAGTGAGGTACATCGTGGTTAGGGCCTAGGCAAGGAAGTACAGTACGAATGAAAATCTTTATGAGGTATTTGCTTTCCACAAGTAATGCAATTATTTACTTTTACTGACATCGGTTTAGAGCAAGAAAAAGTTTCCCCAACGGGGTATTTAGCTTTTAGTTGAAGACTTCGGTTCTGAAACTTGAAAATGAAAATTTCAGGAGTCGGCCGGCACTTGCAAACTGATTCTGCTTCGGGCACCGCACGGCAAGAAGACTGATGTAATGGTATTGGCTGCATGTTTTATACCCCTGACAACCTGGCATCATGGAACAAGGAACAGCAACCGACATAGGACCCAAGACTTTGTTAATCAGACCGACTGAGGGCTACTGCAAGCAGATAACCCAAATGTGATGACTGTAACAGTGAAACATGAAGAACATCTAGAGTTCGGGAGAAATCAATAAATGTAGCCTGTTCCCTGGCAACTCCCCGTTTCACAGTACCTACCCCCACACTTCTGACACTCAAAGTAAATACACAGACATGCAGGTGGGCATTCTAACCTGTCAGAAAACAGCAAGATAAGAGGTGATTTACTTGTTAAACAGTGAACCAAAAGGACTTGCCACACCGATAAGGCTAGAGTTTTACTCCAAAGTATTTCTGGTGCCAATCAAGACCAGGGATCTCAGGCCCACTTTAGATCTCAGCAACCTAAGTACCTTTACTCCCAAAGAGATTCCCTGCATGGTCTCTGTTTAGACAATTCTGTTGTGCCTGGCAGAACAATGCTGGATGTGCTCTTTGGACCTCAAGGATGTTTGTCTGCATGTCAGGATCCATCAAGCAATGTCGGAGGTTCTTGTCCTTCAGAGTGGAAGTCAGTCACTTACATTTCAAACCACTTCTTTTTGATCATGCTTCAGCTCCCAGAGTGTTCACTAAGTGCATGTTCATACTGGTGTTGTACCTGCCTCTGCAGGGAGCCAAGGTGCTTGCTTATTTGGGTGACTACCTTCTTACTGAACCTTCTTGATCAGCTTATCCAAGCAGAGCAGATCATGTTCTCTTTTTCTCAGTCTACTTACATCATTCTGAATATTCCAGAAATTTGATTGGCAGTCACTGCAGAGTCTAGTTTTCACAGACTGTAAGCTGGGCACTCTAACTTGGAAGGCGAACCTAAGCACCCATAGGATCCAGGTTTTGATATTCAAAGTTGCTGCTCTTCTTAGCTTTCCTCTAGTTTTAGTGCATCGGTGTCTCAGGTTGCTGGGCCAAATGGAAGTTGCAATTTCCATGAATCCACTAGCTAGAATTGGCATTACAACACTTCACTGGATTCCAAGAGTTTAGTGGTCACAGGGTATAAGCTCTATGGAGCACTAGGAGATCCACATATCTTATGCATGCAACAGCTGTCATGGTGGCTGAAAGCCAATATTCTTTTCTTGGGCAATCCCCTAACCCTAACACGGTGACCAGCATCAGGAATGCTTCAACTCCTGGGAGAGGTAATTTCAGTGGATAAACAAATTCAACAAGTCTGTTTATTCAAAGGATATTTGTTTAAAGTCAATATAATGGAAATGAGGGCAGTTTCCTTTCTCTTCAGGCCTTTCATGGCTGTCTGCCTCCAGGGGTGTCCTGTCCATACACAAAGGTAGTGTGCCAGTTAAAGGTACACTGATAAACAGGGAAAACACCATCATATTCTCTGTACCAGGAGGCAAAGGCTATGGTTACAGACCATCTTCTAGTGGCAGTCCACATTACAGGTTAGGCCAGTGCCTTAGTGGACAGAAAGAATGGATGTCTGCACATTCTGCATGAGTGGTCATTCAAATTTTTGGTGGTGAGAAGGACCTTCCACAGATAGAGGGAAGTCCTGTAGTGACTTGTTCATGTCCACAACTGTTGCCAGCTTCAGGAACATCTCCCTCATCCCATCAATGGAGAAGAGACCCAAAGGATGCCCCAGCCCATTCATGGCTCCTTTGTGCTTTCTCTCACTTACTTTGACAGCAGAGTTTCTTGAAAAGGAAAGGCTACTTAAGCCACAGTCATCCTCATAACCCCTTTTGATCCTGGCAGGCCTGCTACCCTACCTTACTGCTGGTGAAACCTATTTCCTGAGATTACTTAAAACAAAAATTGTCCACCCATCAGTCAAGTCTCAAATGAAAATTCATTCTCTGAAACTCACAGCATGGTTGCTCTAGTTCCAGTAGCCAATGATGATTCTGTTCCTTTGGAGAGAATGATCCCCACTGTCTTCTCTACCTAAAAGCCCTATACAAGGAAAACATGCCAGGACAAATGAACACGTTTTCCTGCTTGGACTAAGTTTAAGGGGTTGACCCCTTTTTCTGCTCCAGTCCCAACCTTGCTGGACTACCCTGCTGGCAAATTTGACTTGGGTTTAAAGCTTTTCTTGTGTCAAGGTCCTGATGGCGGGTCTATATTATAAGACCGAAAGTGCATATGTGCAACTACATAAAAGTCGACACAATGCACAAAACCTTAAAATAGCGAATGGCCACATAATCGAATTTTTCCCTAGGGAAAAAACTTACAGGGATGTTCTCTAAAAAATAAATAAATAATTTAACTCCATAAACAGGTGGGGGGCTTCGCCCACCACACACCCCTAACTAAATATATCAACTCCGAGATCACACTATAGGGAAGGAAAGGGCAACTCCGTAAAGTTGGCCAACTATCTCCTTGCCCTATGACATATTCATTGAATCGCTTAAATGCGATTCGATGAATATGCGTCATCGTTTCCGTATTTGCTCAGAAGCATTTTCGTGCTTCTAATATAGACCCCTGATGGCTACCATGTCAAACTTTTGTTTGGGCCAAGATAGTTCTTCCTTAGCGCTACTAACACCATCTAAAGCTTTTGAATGGTGCCTTTGAGGTCACAACTGTATGATACAGTGTCGCATCTGGACTTCTGTACATATTATACATTTATATGTACACATGTATGGGCGCCTACATATTTATACACACACACATATATATATATATATATATATATATATATATATATATATAAATATGTGCAGACACACACGTGTGTGTGTGTGTGTGTGTGTGTGTGTGTGTGTGTGTGTGTGTACACACATATATATTTTCTCTTTCAGACTTTGAAACAGACTACTTTTGAAATGGCTGCTTATGTTTGTTTCTTTCGGCTTTTCCCGGTTAGGGGTCGCCACAGCGGAACTCCGGTCCGCTAATGATTGGCAGTAGATTTTTACGTGCTGGCTTGCCAGGCCTAAAGCACAACCTTCAACGAAGGAACGCCCATTTACGCATGTCGCCATACAGAAGACGCTCTAACTGAGAATCGAACGTGCAATGTCTGACTGTGAGGCGACAATGCTACCGCAGCACCACCACCAGAGTTTGAAATGGCTGCTTATGCAGAACTCAAATGTGTGTCCTGAAGACTGCTGGAGGACATCTGAGCTTTGCACCCTGTCTGCAGAACCTCTTTACTTAATCTTCCATTAGGACCAAGTTTTTGTTAATACTAGGCCTTCTTTTGCTTTTAATTTTGCTAATTAGTTCACTTTCAACCAGGTCATTTATTTGCCTGCTTTTTTGCTCAGTGCTACAACCTTAGGAAGGACCTCCGGGTTCCTATTACATGATCGATGGTTTGAAACTTTGAACACGACAATATCGAACTCGTCTGTTCGAAGTTTCAAATCTTCGAACATAGAAAAAAATTAAACATGTAACAGTAAACTAACTGTTGCAAGCCCCCCTACACCCCCCACACCCCCGCTCTTTAAATATACCAACTCCGAGATCTCACTACAGTGCAGTAAAGGGAAACAGTCCCTTTCCGCACTACAGTGAGGTTTCAGAGCTGGTATATTTAAAGAGTGGGGGGTGAAGGGGAGCTTGCCCCCCCTGCTTGCAACAGTTAGTTTACTGTTGCATGTTTTATTATTATTTTTTCTTTTTACGTGATCGAACTTCTGCAAGTCCGACTATATGGTTTCAACCATATAGGGTTCGAACTTGTTGAAGTTCGATCACGTAATAGGAACCCAGTACCTCCTGCACTATCTGGGTATTCTTTAGACAGAACATGAAGTCTGTCAGGAATTGTCCCCAGCTGTCTGTTTCCGAAGATGCCAGATATTAAAAACCTTTTAACACAAAGATTTGGACATTCACCCTAAGTGGCTTTTACACTGTGTTCAGATCTCCATTTTCTATGGCAAGAGGTGGCCTATTTGTCCTGTGGCTTACTCTACCAACCTCAGATACTTTACTAACCTTCTTTAGGAATGCTTAAGGGGACAGTGTCTGTTGGGCTACTACTTGGCTGTCCTTGAACACCTTCATGAAACAGCACAAGTTGTCTCATTTGGGGGTCTCTGTGCTCACAGATATCTTGGCCTAGGACTTCCCATTCAGAACTGCATGGACACTGTTCTAGAGATTATGGAGACAGGAGAAATCAGAAAAGAAGATTATATGCTTATCATAGTGTTAGATCTGTAGAAGTACGTTTGTGCTCCACAATGACCCCCCCCCCCAGTTGTTAAGATTTCAGTTCCTTTGGCTTGGGTGTGAAATTGAGCTACCTCAGATCTAGAGGGGGGAAGCTGCTGTGGTGTATAATGCAATGGGGAAGGACTGCAGCAGCCTAGGAAAGTTTAGAGTGCTAAAGTACTCCTAATGCCTGCTGTACAAGTCTCAGAAGTTATAATATGGTGGATCTGCTCTGCTAACAAGAACAGACTTTTTCTATTTACATTAGTTGTACTGGAAATGACTTGAGACAGGCTAGTACCTTCTAGTTACTGTGCTTTTTGCACAAGTTTTAAGAAAAATTAATGCAAAAATAGCAAATAGGTTACAACTTGAACACAACACATTTATTTAAAAATCACACATAAATAAGTAGAAATTCCAAAAGATTTGCAATAAACCATACCCATCCATTTGTATATAAATGTAAAAATGCTGAACATTAAGCTGATCAAAATATTTTTCTCTTGTCATGAATACATTTCAGGTCTCTTTATCATTAATGGCTCAACAGTATGCACACTTATATTTCTGCCAGTTTAAGTTGTACATCTAAGCTAATGTACAATGCGCAATTCCATTATCCACCCATCCATGTTCACTACATCAGACTCCCACAGCGACTATGAACAGCCATTACATTCACAGTATGTAATACTCGGGTAGGAAATGTAGTAGACTGCAGGGCCCGGGGATAATTTTGTGTCACCATTAAGCCTATCCAGTGGCTCTGGGAGGTAGGAGGAAACTGTGGTACCAAGACAAAACCCACATGAACACAGGGAAAGCATACAGACGCCACAGAGACGAACCCCTTGCTGTGAGACAACAATGTTACCCACTGCACCGCTATGTTTCTAAGATTGACCTAGTGGTAGTTACAAGGGGAAATTAAAATTTCTAAGACACCCGAGAAACAGTAAGGAATCCTCCTTAGCATCTTGGTTAAAGTACTCCTAGCCACAACAAATATCTCCCAGGAACTATCCAGAACAATGTTTATATGTTCAAGAGGCTCTGCTCAGTCAACTAAATTAAATAAACAGTTGGTCAAAAAAATCTGATAAAGGTAGCCTAAAATGCATGAGCAATATAAGCTAGTATCACAGAGGACTTACCAGCATGCCAGGATGCAGAAAAAGGTAAAAAGGATAATGGGAATGGGGTAAGTTGCACACAGCAGTCCGTGCTTATAGAACACGCTTGATATCTTCTCACGTAGATTTTCGGTAAGGGTCATTCTCAGCTCCTCCTGTCACCTGGCTGCCATTATGGAATGCAAAGGGTTATGTATTAGCTTCACCTTCTGGAAAAACATCCGTCATGGTAACTTTGGGGGAGTTTACTAAAAAGCAATGGAAAGTTAAAAGAATGGATGAGTATATACTGAGCAGGTGACACACTGAGTTAAAGTATGACTTACAGACAGGTAAATTAGCAGAACATTTTAAAACATTTTTACTAAAACAAAAATATCCAAGCACAAAATTATCATCATTATTCAACTTAAAATGATCAAAACATACACAAAGCAAAGGCAGTTGAGCCAAATATAAAAATAAAATACAAAAAAAAAAAAATGAGGAGGAGCGACAACCAAAAAACTAACCCAAACCAAAGATGCCTGAGAAACTACTATACTTTCAACGACATTAAAGGGATACTGGGGGGAAGAAAGTACATTTGTGTAAAATCTTAGCATAACAGTAGATGTCCTTCTCTTCACTGTTGCAGTATTCCTTACAATAGGGATCCCCTGCCAACAGTGCTCCAACGTCCAACCAGTATACCAAAGCCTTAGGTTGCTAAGGGTATGGCGTACGTCATACGTATGCTCCCTGTGCATGGCAAATAGGGAATAAAGGTGACATCCAGATGTACCATTATCAGAACTGACAGCCCCAGTAGGAATGCCAGCCCAAGGATTGGAGAAGTAGCAAGCCCATCTAGACGTGAAAAGAACCAGGGGGAGGAGGGAGGGAGTGAATACTGCAACAGTGAAGAGAAGGAATCTACTGTTACTGTAAGATTTTACATGACTGTACTATGTCCTTCCATTTCACTGTTGCAGTATTCCTTACAATAGTGAGAATACAAAAGCTCAGGAGGAAGAAGGAGCAACAGAAAACCTCTTCCATTTGGAAAAGTAGGATTTCCTAGTAGTGGGTTTCATGGCCTCCTGCAGGACCTGAGGCATGTGCTCAGTAAAAAGATATCTATAACTGTCTTTCGGCTTTTCCTGGTTAGGGGTCGCCACAGCGGAACTCCGGTCCGCTAATGATTGGCAGTAGATTTTTACGTGCTGGCTTGCCGGGCCTAACGCACAACCTTCAACGAAGGAACGCCCATTCACGCATGTCTAGACACAGGAGACACTCTGAGAATCGAACGTGCAACATCTAACTGTGAGGCGACAATGCTACTGCAGCACAACCACCGCAGTAGTAAAAAGTAAAGATATCTATACGGAATCAAAATCCTATCACCCACAGTGTCAGTTGAAGAGTGGACAGGTGGGGATGGATGAGAGATCCCTTGCCTTGTACTGATGTAATAGCGTCGGCTGCATGTTTTATACCCCTGATGAACTGACGTCATGGAAGAAGTGACAGCATCCGACGCAGAAATCCCAAGACTCTGGTATTCAGGCCAACTGAGGGCTACCTGCAGGCAGCTAACCCAAAGGTGATCACTGCAACAGTGAAACACGAAGAACATCCAATGCTTACTGTGCCAAGAGGGAGTCAACAGCAAGATTTTGGGAACAGCCTGCTTTATCTTGAATAAGATTTTTGGAATGAGAGGAAGGGGTGGTAAGGGATAAAGAAACATCCCCTTCTAGGAAAAAGAGAGGGCATCCACCTTCCAGCCCAGGGGACATGGGGTTCTAGCACAAAAAAAGAGGATGTTGTCTGGTCGGAGGGGAGGCAAACAAATCTACTTGAGGACTCATGTCCATAAACACATCCCTGTGAAACATCCACTCTTGGGATTGTGATATGGACCTGCTCTGAAAGTCTGCGACAATGTTCTGACCTGATGGAATGTAAATTGCCTGAAGTGTCACTTGATACTGGATAGCTAGCTCCCACACTTGAAGTGCTAACCTG
Source organism: Protopterus annectens (assembly GCF_019279795.1). Lineage (NCBI taxonomy): Eukaryota > Metazoa > Chordata > Ceratodontiformes > Protopteridae > Protopterus > Protopterus annectens. The sequence continues at coordinate 1,935,467,752 of NC_056731.1, forward strand.
CAAAGGAGATAAGATCTTGTCTCCCCTTGGTAGTTGATATACCACATCACTGTGGTATTGTCTGTAAAGTACCGTGAGGGGCCTTAGAGTAAAAAGAGGATGAAATAACCGAAGAGCCAACAGAAGAGCTCTCATTTCTTTGACACTGATGAGGCCTTGAACTTTTAGAGAGCAAAAGGAAGCCCCCCCCCATATCTGAAGCATCTGTGAACAGCTCCTGAGAGAGGACTGGAGGTTGAAAAGGAAGCCCTGGACTATATGACAACTGCCGAATCCTTGACTGAAATTCCAGACTGAGGCATGGAAGAAGAGGGACTAGGAAATCTAGAGGATGAGAGTGCTGAAGTCAAAGTGATCTTAGGAACCAATGAAGCTTCCTCTTGTGGAGTCTGGCTTAGAGAGAGCATAGGAATAGGCAGAGGTCATGAAACCTAGATCTCTCAGAAATTCCCTGGCTGTGATTGAGGCCAAAGGAAGAAGGAACTGAAAAAAAGACAATGAGAGTTAAGGCCTTGGGAGGAAGCATGGATGCCAGCATTGGAACAGTCTAGATGCTACAACCTAGAAAAACATGAACCTGTGAAGGAATCAGGAAGGATATTTTGAAATTTATAGTGAATCCCAGGCTTTGGAGTAGAGAAATTGCAAAGTGAAGATACTGCAGCAGAATCTCTGGAGAGGATGCCTGAAAAAGCAGGTCATCTAGGTAAGGAAAGACCTGCAACCCTCCTTAGCCTGCAAAAAGCAATCACAGGAGTGAGGCATTTGGTGAACACCCTTGGGGCAGTAGAGAGGCCAAAGGGCAAATCAGAGAAGTGAAAATGCCAGGAAGCAACAGAGAAATGTAAAAACCTCCTGAAAAGGTGATGAATAGGGATATGAAGAGAAGCATCCTTGAGGTCCAGAGAAACCAGAAAAGTCTAAGGAAGCAGCAGAGGAAACAAAGTCTGAGGGGACAACATTTAAGAGGAAGGGACCTTCAAAAAGGTATTTAGGTGAGAGAGATCAACAATGGGTCTCAAGTGCCCTATTTCCTGGGGACGAAGAATATTCTGGAATAAAACCCCTTCCCTCTTTTAGAAAATTAAACTTCCTGAATCAAGAGACCCTGAGGCACATTTGGAAAAAAGGCTAACTGTTCCTGAGATGGCTGAGGAATGACCAAGAAAGGGGTGAGAGATTTCCAGACCATGTAGTACCTTTGGCAAAATATGGAAAGAACCCAGGAATCTTGAGTAATCTTTAACCAAACAGGAAGGGACAGTGAAAGATGAAGAAAAAACGGAATATGGCTGAGAAGTACAGGATAGTCAGAGAGTACCTGGTTTGTCAGGAAAAGTAGATTTCTGAGCTAAATGAGTCTGGGTAGCCTTAGCACGAGGTGTTCTTCCACCATCCTTCTTGCCTTTGGGGGAGGGCAATACTGCCTACGAACAAAGGTTCATAGGTTCATAGGTTTATACTAGGCTATCTGCCCTAAGGCATTTATAAGCCTAGCCCAAATTTTTGTGGCTTACGCCACCCCTTATATGAAAAAATACTGTGCCTATTAGTTTGTTGTGCCTCTGTCCAGCAGTGACACAGAGATGATTCCCGGGGTAAACCTACGATCTCCCATCCACAGGTCTAGATTTCTCTTGAACAGAGTCAGCGAGGTGCTCTGCCTCACATGGACCGGGATTTTATTCCACAGCATAGGGAGTCTCTGAGTGATAAATCTATCCCTCCAGCACGTCCTATTTATATCCGTGCTAAGGTTTAAGTCGCTTGCTCTAGTGGTTTTGGTGGATTTGGATTTTTGAGGTGGAGCATGTCCATTAATTCCGGGTTGGACATGGCCTTGTATGTCAGGCACATGTCACCTCTGAGCAGACGGTATGCGACTGAATAGAGCTGGAGTTTCTTCAATCTGGCAGCATATGACAGATTTTGGAGTCCCTTTATCCTTTTGGTGGGGAACTTTTGGGGTCTCTCCAATTGCTGCAGATGTCTGGTGAGATACATCCCGAATGGGGCATTGTACTCGATCATTGGTCTGATAAGTGAAGAGTACAGGGAACAATGACCTCACTAGATCTGGATGTGAATCCCTTCATGATCAGGTGGGCAATGTAGAAGGTCTTTCTAACCACTTTAGCAATGTGAGTGTCAAAAGAAAGGCCACTGTCAACCTGGGTCCCCAGGTCCCTGATAACCTCTTCTGTGCTTAGTGGATTGCCACCTATATGGTAGCTTGGGGTTACCTTGTTTTTCCCGAAGGGTATGACTATACATTTTTGGCATTTAACTTCAGGCCATGGCTCTGGCACCAGCTATCTGTTTCCGTGAGTCCCTTCTGAAGGATATCCGTGTCCGATGCACTTTCCACTATGGCCCAGTTTGCAGTCGTCTGCAAACTTTGTCAGCCAAAGTCCTCCCATGCTGGCCTGTACTTCTGAGAAGTAGATGCCAAACAATAGGGGGCCAAGGACCGAGCCCTGTGGGACACCACTTGTAACCGGCTTGGAGTCTGACACAGCGCCAGCAACTCTAACCCTGTGGGTTCTGTCCTTAAGCCAGTTTGCAACCCATCTTGTGACATATGGGTTTACATTTAAGCTGGTAAGTTTTTCTACAATACCCGAGTGGGGTATTGTGTCGAAAGCCTTTGCAAGGTCAAGGTAGGCTGTATGGACTGCCTTTCCCTCATCAATGGCCTTGGTGACTGTTTCGAAGAAGTCGACCAAGTTCAAAAGGCATGATCTTCCCTTGACAAAGCCAAACTGGGTCGGGTCCAATGTCTGCAAGTCCCTATATCTTTGTTTATGAGCTCCATTATGATCCTCTCCATAGCTTTGCAGACTAGACTTGTTAAGCTTATGGGCGGTAATTACCAGGGTCCGTGAGGCGCCGCCTTTGTGGAGTGGGACCACAGTTGCCGTCGCCACTCCTTGGGCACGTATCCTGTGGTAAGGCTGAGATTAAACAGCTGCCTTATGTGGGGTTAATTCCTCATTTAGCTCGTGTAGCACACAGCCGGGGACACCATCCGGTCCCATTGATGCTGTGTTTTTAGCTTTAGAGAGAGCAGCTTTCACCTGCGCATTTGAGATGTCCGGGAGGCTACACTCGGCTGGGATAGTTATCTCTCCTTTAGGGGAGAGGGGTGAAGTTTGCACTGAACCTGTCTGCCAGTATGTTGGCAATGTCTGTGGGTTCAGTGATTTTGTATCATTTTGGACTAATTCTGAGCATATCTGGGAGTTTCCACCCAGGTTCCTAACATAGCTGAAAAAGGCCTTATGATTGTCCTTTGAATCCATGGCAATTTTTCTCTCAAAATTGGCCTTAGTTGATTTTATGAGTGCTCTTATTTTTTACTAATAATGATCAGGGGTGACTTCCCTTTTATGGATTTTGTTCTATCATGTAATAGCTTTCTCCTCTTACTGTAAAGTTTGTTAATGGCTGGGGTCCACCAGACTGGACATTGACCTTTGTGGAAAGAGTCTTGGTTTTATTTGGGATTGCCTGATCCATGCAGTCCTGGAGGTGTTCATAGAAGGCATTTGTAAGGGCTTCCGCAGCTTGGGTTGTGGTTTCCTCTGGCTCAGGGGCCTTGAAGGATACTACACCAGTCTTGAGTAGTGTGAAGTTTGCTTTAGAGAAGTTCTTCACTATGGTCTTTTTGTTTGGGGTGGGGCGGATGTGGATTTCCAGTGAGATTAGTTTATGATCAGATCTCACCAATGAGGGATATACTTCCGTGTGGAGCATTTTGTCCCCATGTTTGTGACAATGAGATCTAGTATATTTTCTCCTCTCGTGGGAACAGTGACTAGCTGTTCCATGGCATTTGAATTTATGAACTCCAGGAACCGTTGGGCTAGAAAGTTAGGGCTTGAGTAATGTTCCCAGTCTATATTCGGGTAGTTGAAGTCACCTAATATGATGGTGTTTGGAGATACATTTATACCCTCCAGTGTCTTCAGGAAGGCTGTGTGGGGTTCCTGAGTTTGAGAGGGTGGCCTGTAGCATGCTACAATTTGTAGAGCAGTTTTGCCTATGGTTAGTTGCACCTGGATGGTTTCCGAAGCTTGATGCGTTGCCACCAACCTGGAGGTGTGGGTATCCTTTATGAATATGGATACACCCCTCCTTTTGTGGTGTGGTCCGGGTTTTGGGGCGGAACGCATGATATGAGGTAAAACCTAATAGTGCCGGGTGCACTCAGGAGTCTTGAACCAGGTTTCAGTTACAGCACAGACATCGATGTTCTCCATACTGAGAAGGGCCTCGAGTGCGTGCATTTTGAGATTTAGACTTCTGGCATTGAGCAGCATTACCCTCAGTTTCTTCCCATTTTTGTTTTCTAGGGTGGTAGGTTTAGAATTTGAGCCTTGCCTAAAAAGGCACTATGGGGTGGCAAGAGCCTTAGCCAATATCCGAATCCCAGGGGTGACAGGTGCAAGCCGTCCCTTGCGAAGCAGCGTGGCTTGTCAAGCATGTCATCCCAGGCAGACAGACACTGGATCCCCTTTGAATGACACCAGACATTAAGCCAATTGTTAAAGCTGATCATCTTGTCTCTATATTGTGGCATCATTCTTGGTGAAGGAAGGATACTGCTCAGGGTTAGGGTCATACCTGCCTGGGCTACATAATCAGAGAGCTCCTCTATGTCTCTTTTCATGCAGTCCAGGGAGGTACGTCTCAGGTCGTTCACACCAGCATGGACAATGACTGTGTCATATTTGTACTTGCCGTGGAGTGACCCGAGTGCTTGTGTTATGTGGCGGATTCTAGCGCCCGATAGGCAGCTTACTGTGACCCTCTCCTTGTTCAGCCTAGTGAGTGGGACGTCAGTGTGTCTGACTATGGAGTCACCTATGACAAGTATGTTTGGTGTTGTATTTGGCCTTAAGGGCTGTGACTGCTTTGCACACTGCTTTTGTGGTTTATGTGTTGCTTGTGGGGTGTCTTGAGGTAGCAGTTGTTTGGGTGTCTGCTTTGGAGGCCTCTGCTGTTTAGGTAAATTTTTACTCAGAGCCTCCAGTTTATTAGGGCAATTCCTTTGAAATTTAGGTAAAGGAGAAACAAAAATATGTTTTAGATCATGGAAGGCCCTACCCTTTTCTTGTAGGGACTTTAACAATTCAGCAGCAGCACCAAACTAATGCTCATTATCCAGAAGAACATCCACCATTAGCTTTAACATCCTCAGGCAATGGTTGAAACCAAAGCCGGGAATACCTCCTCAGCACAGAGCCAAAAGCAGCACCCTTAAAAGAAGCATCTGCTACATCATAACTGCATTTAATAGAATGGCGAGCCACCTGGGAAGAAGTGCCTAACAAGGAGTGATCAGAAGTCTACCCCTCAAAGTCAGGAAGGCCAGAAATAACTTAACATGCCTGAGATAGAAGAGCCAAAATATACCTGGTCATATGGGTCTGATAATTTACAACCCTAAAAGCAAGGGGAGCCAAGGTATATACCCTTCCTACCTAGTTTTTCCATAGTTCTGCTGTCTTTATCAGAAGTAAACAGCTTTTTAGAAGGCAGTAACTCTGCTAACTTGTCAGATGTCACAGACACCACAGAAAGGTCAGCTGATGGGCACTTATAAAGCAACTTGCAATCCTCAAGCATCTTATAAAACCTATCAGGCTTTTTGGGAGCAGGGGGCTGAGAATCAGGAGCTTGAGATGCAGCAGAAAATGCATCCAACAAGGCAGCCCGAACAGGAGGAACAGCAGAAGGCCTAGGAGACTCCATTTGCAGAAGCTTGTAATATATCTTCAGACCCTGAGACACCTTGGCACAACCTCATTTGAAAAATTCCATCAGTCTGTAAATTGCCCCCAAAGGAAATCTCCTCAAAAGGAGAGTCAGGACTAGTGGACTCCTCTTCCTTAGAACTACAGTCTAAGGAAGAAAGAATCTAGGAAGACTAGGCAAGGAATTCCTCATCCTCCTCCTCTTCCAAGGAATTTAGTAGAAGACCAAGAATAGCTGGGACAGAAACCCCTCAGGAGGCTTCAAAGCCATAAGGGCATTAAACAAACCTTGAGTGAAATAATGCCATTCACTCTGAGGGTCCTTAGGAGCAACACAAACATGTTTAGTTTTTTGTTTCTTCTTTAACGCATTCCCTCCAGTACAACTTGTTCTTTAAACTCCCAGTGGGTGTGGTTTGAGCCTATAAAAAAAGATGTTATCACCTTACAGTTCAAACGAATATTCATATCTCTGGAACCATAAATGTTACTAGAAAACTGTAAATGGCAAACTATTCAAGATAAATTAATCTTTACAGTAGTGGCATTCATTCAGTCTGATGCATTAAACTGGATTTTACAAGCCAAAATAAAAGCAAGGAATATTAATTTTGCAATATCGAGTAAATAGCTTATGCTATCTAAGCAACGTTTCAAGCATGGTGTCTTTTGCCAAAAGCTTAAAATGCTGGTTTTCTAAATATATGGCCAAAGACGAAAGCTGACTACGCAGAGTCTTCCGGATGAAAGCCTGACAAACAGAACAGGACGTATGATCGTGGGAATTACCTAAAGAAAATAAACACTGCTTGTAAAGATCTTGATAGGGAATATGTCTCCTGCACTGGCATTTACCCTTTCTGGAGGATATGAACCCCACAAGCAACAATATCAAAAGCAAAAAATATAAGAAAAAAACATCAATAAGGCACTTTTCTGAAAAAAGCCAGGTGAACCAGCAAACAATGCGAGCATTCAGACCGACAATTGAAGATGGCATTTGGACTGGCGGCACAGAAGTTCTGAGGATGCTATGTCCAGACGTCAACTTTATGCCCTACTCTGTGTGCTGGGAGCATACGTGTGATGTATGGCATACCCTTAGCAACCTAAAAGCTTTGGTACACTGGCCAGGTGTCGGGTTGCCCTTGGCATGGTATCCGTATTGTAAGGAATACTGCAACAGTGAAATGGAAGTACATATAGATGGAGGGGTGCCAAACAACAACATAAGCCCAATACCAGCCACACCAGTGAAATCAATTCAGTCCACAATTCTGATGTGTGACCTTCAGTCACCTTTCAAGCAATAATTCATTAAGATTATCAGCCAACTGTTGTTGATAACAGCAAGCAACCTATAGCCATCAGTCAGCAAATTAACCACTCTCTTCAATCCAGTCTATTTTTAATATACTCCATTCCACCAGAAGTGGATTTGACAACTTCTACTTTTTGGCAATATTTTTTTAGCTAACAAAAAAAACAAAACAATAAAAGCAAAATATTTTGCCCAACTTCTCCAATCCATGAAATCCCAAAGAAATACAGCAGGACCCCACCCCATCTTAATAGGTCATAACATCAAACCCCAAAGAAATACAGCAGGATCATACCCCATTCATCTTAACAGGCCATAGCATCAATATTAAATCCCTTAACTCTCCCAAGTAAATGCTACAACTCCAAAATGTGTCACCATTCTCCACCACCTCCTCAAAGCATCAACAGCTATTACAAGTCCCAGAAAACATTTTTGCCAATCCAACGGTTATAACAAAAGTCAGTACTGATGCACACCCTACCATGCAACAAAATTTCTATAGTTAAGATATTTGGTCCATGCAAAAGTATGGTATTCTACAACCGGAGCACCAGAAATCCTTCCTTTTTCCTCCAGACCTGTCCTATTGGATCTGCACCGAGTTAAGTAACTCAGTATGTGCCATCAAGAATAATCCAGCATAAAAAGTGTGTGCCACTTCTAGTCCTTATCCAAAGCATCACTAAATCAAGAAATTAGGCCCCATCTCTAATTAAAGCATCCTCTTAAACAAGTCTGTGCATGAGAATACTATAACCACTGTGGCATTCATATTACCTATCTCTTACAGAGGTCCTTAAATGACCAGACTTGTCTACTGATCTTGTCAATGAATAGATGTAGTCTATTTTTTTCTCCAGAGGCTAACTTATAGATGACTCGTTCGTTAAAATAACAAAACAAAAAAACTTGATTACAGAACCAACTTGCTGACTACATAAATTGCTTTACATCAGACTCCTCAATCGTTTTCCTGTAAACATGCTTCCATAAAGAAACACATGCACATTTTGGCAAAACCAAATGCAAACCCTTTCCACATAAACTTGACCTCCTTGCTTCCCTACTACATGTGTGTACATCTAAAGAATCCGGGTAACACACCTTGTGACTCCCTTCCTACATAACTGCTGCATAAAACCTACAACTTTTTCAGTGAAGACACAGCAAAGATGTAGAACGTAGAGCTATAAAAAACTTGCAAAGGCATTTCTTAGTGCAGATACAATAAAGCCATAAAATGTAGAAAGCTGTACAAAACATGAACTTTTCTGGTCTTAAGCTCTGTGTTTCCAAAGAACAGCTAAATAATTCAACATGTCGTATCTAGAGCTTGTAGGCTTTGGCTTTACTGGCGTGAATGTAACAGTAAAGACTTAAAAGTACCGAAGACCTAATTACTTTGATCAGGGGTTCCCATCCCCCTCCTGATAAGAGGCCTAGGCAAGAGACAGTATATGAATCTTCAGATCAGGTTTCCATTTCTTCTGATTCCTCTTCTGATCAGGAATGCTCTCTTCCTCCCTATGAGGATTCTGATGCTGAAGAATCTATCCCTTCAGCCTCTCCTCCTGAGGATTATTCTTTTGGTGAAACTCTGCATACCATGAGGGAGAATTTCCACTGGGAGAGTCAAGATTATTCAGAATCTAAGAAAAGGCTCAGAGACTTCCTTCTACTACCTCAGCACAGGCCCCTTGCTATTCCACCGGTGTTAGACATTGTAGATGATGTATTTTCAGAGTCCAGTCTGACTCCTGATTCTTTACCTCCAGCTCCTGTTAAGCCCGACAGATACTACAGGGTTCCTGATTCACATAAATGTATTTTTAAGAACACTGCTGCTGACCCAGAAACTATCTCTCAGGGTCCCAAAAAGGTCAAGGCTTCCACTGCAAAAAACCCTACCCCCTCTGACAGGGATTTTAGGGCATTGGACAGATGGGGAAAAAAGATTTACACTTCTGCTACCTTGGCTATAAGGGCTTTAAATTGTCAGTTTCATATGCTTAAATATCAGCAATATATTATGTCACTGCTTAAACAGAAAATGTTGATAAATTCTGAATGTGCAGAAAACAAAGAAATGCAGGATTTATTGCATGCAGCTGAACAAGTGGGAAAACATACTTTACAATGTGGTTTTGATTCTCTGGAGGCCTCCTGCAGGGTCGCTGTTACGGGTTCTGTCATTAGGAGGCATGCTTGGTTAAAAGAACAGAATCTGCCAGATCATGTTAAAGCAAAATTATTAGATGCTCCATTACATCATGATACCTTGTTTGGTGTTAAAGCAGAAGAGGTGTTGAAGAAAATGGAGGACAAAGCTAAATCTATGCAAACAGTCAAGGATTTCTTACAGGTACAGCCTCCAAGATTTAGCAGGCACTGGCCTACAAAGAATTGGTCCTTTCCAGTGTCGGACAGGCCACAAAGAGGCAGATCCCAGCCCCAAGGCTCATACAGGTCTAAACAATGGGGTACTTCTACCTCCAAAAGCGGAGAAGACAAATCACAGCCTTACAGGAAACAGTCCCAATGACTTCCCTCTGCCTGCGCCAAGCACTTATCTTCTGGCAGCTCCTTTAGGGGGAAAAATAGCACTTTTTGCACAAAATTGGCACGTAATAACCCAGGACAAATGGGACTTGGATATAGTGTCACAAGGCTACAGGTTTCACTTTCACACCCTGCCAAGGGCAAACGGTTTGCCAGACCTGCCAAAAAATCAATGGGCAGAGGCACAAAAGCAAGTGTCATCCCTCATGGACATAAGGGCCATTCAGCAAGTACCACAGCAAGAGCAGGGACAAGGATTTTACTCAAGACTGTTCTTGGTGCCCAGAAAGGACAAAGCCAGGAGACCAATACTGGACCTATCTATCCTAAACACATATCTGGATATTCCAAGATTCAAAATGTTGACTCTGCAGCAGCTTCTGCCCATGCTGGGCAAGAAGGCTTGGCTTGTGACTTTAGACATAAAAGAGGCATACCTGCATGTCCCAATCAGACAATCATGCAGAAGATACCTCAGATTCATAACTGGCTAAATGCACTACCAATTCTCTGCACTGCCCTTTGGCTTATCTACTGCGCCCAGGGTCTTCACAAAATGCCTGGCTACAGTAATTGTATTTTGCAGACAAAGAGGAATACAAATATATCCTTACTTGGACGACTGCCTTATTCAAGCAGAGAACAAGGACATTCTACAACAGCATCTGGTGTTTGTAAAAAGATTACTAACATGCCTAGGGTACACAGTAAACGAAAAGAAATCAAAACTAGTACCTCCTCAAGAGATAATTTTCCTGGGTGCAAGCTTAAATACAACTGCCCAGATGGTTTATCTCACGCCAGACAAACAAAGGCAACTGACTACTTACTTCAAAATGTTGGCAACAAAGGCCCAGTTATCTGCAAGAAAAATTCTGCAGGCTTTGGGCTTCATGGCATCCTGCATTCTGCTAATTCCATATGCAAGACTGCATATGATGAAACTTCAATGGTATCTCAAAAGTGTTTGGACTCAACATTGCCACAGCCTGGAAACAATAATTACCCTCATTCCCTGCCTGCAACAGGAGTTTCGATGGTGGGCAAAGGCCTATCACCACAACAAGGGACAGCCATTCGCTTTACCCACAGCCAGGCAGATATTAACAACAGATGCATCAGATTATGCCTGGGGGGCCCACATGGCAGGAAGATGTATTCAGGGCACATGGTCCGCAAGCCAAATGCATCTACATATCAACCAAAAAGAGATGCTAGCTGTTCAGAATGCCCTGACAGCCTTCAAGGATCTACTTCATCCGGGACAACTACTGATAAAGACAGACAATACTACAGTCATGTGGTACATAAACAAGCAGGGCGGCACTCCTTCATACCCCCTATGCAGACTAGCCATGACTCTGTGGGACACAGCATTGACTTACCAAGTACATCTGCAAGCACAATTCCTGCCAGGAAAGATAAATACTCTGGCAGAAGAACTAAGCAGAAACCTCATGGATCCCCACGAGTGGAATTTGGATCCGCAAGTCTTCAGCGTGATAACAAAGAATTGGGGATGCCCGGACATAGATCTATTTGCCTCCCCTCACAACTACCAACTAAAGAGATTCTGCACAAGGACTTATCACAAGCAAGCATGGAAAGTGGATGCTCTATCTTTCAGCTGGAAAAACTTAACAGTATATGCCTTTCCTCCACTGCCTCTCCTCCCCAAGGTACTCCTAAAAGTCAGACAAGAGAAGACAAAAATGATACTGATTGCCCCAGACTGGCCCCGCCAGCACTGTTACCCAATCCTAAGGAACTTGTCTCAATACCCAGCCTGGACATTACCTCAAATTCCTCATTTACTGTCCCAACACAACAATCAAATCCTGCACAGCCAACTCAAGACCTTAAATCTGGCAGCATGGAGCATAATGTAGTCATTCAAAACACACCTCTCTCTAAAGCGGTGATGAATGTTATTTTGGAGGCCAGAAGGCCTAGTACCAGAAAATCTTATGCTGAAAAATGGAAGAGATTCTGTGCTTGGAACCAGGCACAAGGAATTGAAACGACTGTACCAAATATTCCTCAGATTTTGCAATATTTAACTGAGATGAGAAAGGACTATCCTTTTCATCAATTAAGATTCATGCCTCTGCCATTTCAGCTCATTACAATACAGAGCCACCTATTTTTTCTCATCCTTTATTAAGGCAGTACCTCAGAGGTGACAAAAACTTAAGGCTACCAAGGAGATCACCAATACCTGCATGGGACCTCAATTATGTCTTGGAAAAACTCACCCTGCCTCCTTTTGAGCCAGCCACTACAGCTGATATAAAATTTTTGTCATGGAAAACAGCTCTGCTCCTAGCAATAACCTCTGCAAGACGAGTCTCAGAGCTACAGGCACTCATGGCTGTGGAACCTTTTATCATTTTCCATCCAGATAGGGTTTCTCTAAGGACAAACCCGACATTTATTTATATATATATATATATATATATATATATATATATATATATATATATATATACACACACACATACACACACACACAGATATAAAGACAGACAGATATAGATACACAGACACACCCAAATGCACAGTTGCACACTGTGGAAAGATGAGAAACACCCACTGCAGCAAATCTTGATCCCATACAATACAAGTGCAACAGCTTTTGACAAACCACAATTAAAATATGTCGAAAAGCCACCAGTGAAACAGGACCTGGACTAGGATAACTACTTAAAAACTCCACTAACATACCCTCCATTTCTACAACATGATTGCATTCCCTTTTTTTCTCAAAGTTTTGACATTTTGCTTCAGCTTTCTCTGATTGAGCTGTAATGCCAAATTCCCAATCACTTTAGGGGAAAGCTACTTTTCCTGCAATGCTCTAACTACAAATTCAGTCTTACACTCCAAGACATCCAGTATGCCCTGTAACTTCAACTAGCACATCATCCTATTAGAGACACCCCCCCACTTTCTGTCTCTACAACACAAATCAATTCATCAATTCAGACAGGCATCTCATTTATCTTGTAACTTAAGTCATATTCAAACAATGAACTGTGTGAAGTAACCATACCTTTGCTACACCCCAATAAAACCCATTTTACTCTTGCAAGATGGATTATCCTCTAAGACCTACTGAATAAGTAATTCAGTTTCTCAGCTAACTCCTGGTCCTGCACAATAGCAACTTCTACATGACCAGCTCCTCACCAGGTCCTTCTCGGTCTCCGAATGCTTAACATCAATAGAAGAATGGTTGGTTAATGCTGCCACTAAAGTGTCTGAACTCACTAAATACAACTGTTTCAAACACACCAATATCCAAAATATCCTAGAGTGGGTACGATGTACTACTATGCAGCAAACTAAGCTTGGGGACGCACTACAACTTTCTTTCAAACTCTAAAACAAGAAAACCGCTGAGGCTTAAACTCCGATTACACGCTTTTAATACTTTTAAACGTTTTAATACTTTTTAACAACGCTTTTCGTCCAACCTGATGGTTGAACCTCCTCAGAAATAAAAGTCAAACATTAACAACCTATTTCCAAATTATATATATAATGTATCTTAATTAATAAGCCCGCCAAAACTCTAATTACAATCCTCAGTGCTTAAAGTGAAAGGCTTCTTGACTTAATGTATACTTTTCAAACAAGTCGTAGATGTTGATTCAAGGTCGACATGCTAGATATACTTTAACTTACATGATTTATCCCAACTTTAATTATAAAACTATAATCATAAAAACATATATGATAAAACATTTTTATATACATAACAATTAAAACATCATGTATCATAATGCTCATAAAAATTGTCACGATAATAATGATAAGCGCATGCAACACTAACGTGCTTAAAACCTTACCGATGTTATACCAAATCCATGAAATCATGAACAATAACAGAAGAGTAACAATAACAGAAAAACCTGATGCCCAAAATATAACCAAAATAAATATTGAATATTATTTATATTGAAATTTTTCTCATGCTATCTAAGATGATCAGCAGAATACTGTTAAAATTATTTCTTTTTGAAAATTATTTCATTTAAAGTTAGAGATAGAACAATATTTTGGAACTAATTATAAACTAATACCAAAGAGAACCTTGATCATAAAGGCCTACCTAATATATATCTATATTCACTCTTCCCTGATATTATATTCTATGGCTCTCATTACTAAACAAAACAATAAAAATATTTATAAGTATTCCAAATAATCGATGTGCCAAATGACATTGTGTTAAATGATAATATAACAGAAAAGCCAATTTCTAAACTGCTCAATATGTTAGATCACAATATGCTCAAATATAAAAAACTTTGTTTGAAAATCGAATATTTTCAAGAATGCTTGAAACTGGAGATAGTACCCAAAGGGCTCAGATGCTGGAGATATCCGACGGGTTTAATACCAGGTTCAGTTTTTCATCAAGATTTCATGAAATTATTCAACCAATAAGGATTGGGGTTGCTACAAACTATGGTGAAACATTACGTTTTGGCAACAAAAGATTTGGAACCAGTTATAGAATCTATTGACATACAAATTAAACAACATACAGATTTTATAAGATATAAATATGAATACCAACGTTGTTTTCAGAGTATAGAGCAGCATCTGGAAAAAATTAGATCAACTAAAATTAAGAAGCTGCAAAGAGATCAATCGCAGTATAATGCAGGTACAGCTTACCCTTTACCTCCAGTTTCACAGACATGCGTTAATCAACAGTTGCCAAAGTTCAGATCGAATGGTGATCTAGTCACGCAGCAGAACACCTCTTCAGTTTCTGAAGAGGAGTTACAACAAGGAGATGTGCATGATAATCTGGATACAGGAAACATACATAGTGAAAATATTAGAAGGAGTGAAAGAATTAGGGAATGTAATATCAATAATATCAATGAAGCAAGTAACAACCGACGAGCTTCCACTTCCAATTCCAATCAGGGTTTTTCATGGCACAATCAGAAGAAACAATGGAACAGGAGGAAAAAAGTACAGTTTTGTACCTACCATAAATGTAGATGTTCGAAGATCCACATTGCTGCAGTCATAACCTGTGGGTAGTCCGCTGTCCTCGGTCGGCCCGAATACCAAAGTGTTAGGCTGGCGTCGGTCATGGTCGCTCAGATCTGACGTCAGTACGCCGTGGTACTAAAGCGCAAGACCGACGTCATATCCTCAGTCTTTCTTGCCCCAGATGTCAGAAGGCCCTAAAAAGAAAGGCCATAACCAAAAAACAGAAAACCTCCAAACACCCATGCACAAACAATATTTACAACCCAAACCACACAACCATTCCAAACTACAGAGGGGAAGGAGGGAGGGTAAATTGGACTGCAGCAATGTGGATCTTCGAACATCTACATTTATGGTAGGTACAAAACTGTACTATGTTCTTCATCTCACATTGCTGCAGTCATAACCTGTGGGTAGAATCCCAAAGCAAAGGAAAAGGGAGGTTGGCAAAATCATAAAGCATTGGGAGCTGCTAACATGCCCTGTAAAACTGCAGTGGCAAACCCAGCCCTAGATTTGGAATAAAGAAGGAGATGATAATGTTTAGAAAAAGTGTGCACTGAACTCCAAGTAGCTGCCTCCAAAATATCTTTAGTAGCTACACCCCTTAAAAAAGCAGTAGAGGTGGCAGTAGCCCTAGTGGTATGAGGTCTGATTCCAGCCGGAATTTCTTTACCATGATGAGAATAGCAAAAGGCAATACAATGTCCAATCCACTTAGAAATAGTTTGTTTCGAAACAGGTTTCCCCTGAGTATTCTGCTGATCATTTTAGATAGCATGAGAAAAAATATAAATAATATTCAATATTTATTCTGGTTATATTTTGGGCATCAGGTTTTTCTGTTATTGTTACTCTTCTGTTACTGTTTATCATTTCATGGATTTGGTATAACATCGGTAAGGTTTTAAGCACGTTAGTGTTGCATGCGCTTATTATTGTGACAATTTTTATGAGCATTATGATACATGATGTTTTAATTGTTATGTATATAAAATGTTTTATCATATATGTTTTTATGATTATAGTTTTATAATTAAAGTTGGGATAAATCATGTAAGTTAAAGTATATCTAGCATGTTGACCTTGAATCAACATCTACGACTTGTTTGAAAAGTATATATTAAGTCAAGAAGCCTTTCACTTTAAGCACTGAGGATTGTAATTAGAGTTTTGGCAGGCTTATTAATTTAGATACATTATATATATATTTTGGAAATAGGTTGTTAATGTTTGACTTTTATTTCTGAGGAAGTTCAACCATCAGGTTGGACGAAAAGCGTTGTTAAAAAGTATTAAAACATTTAAAAGTATTAAAAGCGTGTTATCGGAGTTTAAGCCTCAGCGGTTTTCTTGTTTTAGTTGTGGTTTTGGAACTGTTAACAGTTTCTTTCAAACTCTGCTTATTAAACCTGTTGACACATTTCTCTATCACTGTTATACTTCAGCTGCCCAGAAACAGACTCACTTCAACAGGATTCAAGATCATGTTCAAGTCTCCTGCAACTATCAACCCAGCTCCAACAAATTAAATTAAGAGACTCACAAACAGCTTTAGAACTTCAATAGCAATTCCCATGGGAAGAGAGAATTTACCTACTACAATTAATAAGGACACTCCCCTTCTTCAACTTCACCACAGCAAATGGACTGGACGGCTCAGACAGACTATCAATTACTTGAACATTTGCTGTGACAGATGCATCATGTACAAACCCATCCATGAGAGGAAAGTAGCTGAAACCTAGCAATTAAAACCATGGTCATTCAACCTTTGGTGGTTAATTCTGCACCAGTTGTGTAAAAGAGTAAACCCATGAGCATGGCCCAGGTGACCAGTTTAGGAGGGGCTTCCTGGAGCTCTCGCTGATCACTGGTGGAGATCAGAGCTCCATGAACAGAGGCGGACAGCTTAGGTAGGAGGGTTACAGAGGCAGTCTGCTCTAAGGGCTTGGGGCAGACTCATCCTCAGGTCATTCCTTACCACCTTCCCAGCCCAATGAATGATGCCAGCATGCTAGGAGGGTTAGGGCAAGAAAAAAAAAAACTCAAACCTGTCCAATCCAACTCTACAGCATCTGGATGGTGCATCCCCTAGAGCCTGTTGTGTACTGGAAGCTTCTATAAGTAGGTGGTCCCCCAAGCATAGGGGACCCAACCCAGTGTTGGTCACATCAGGGAGTCACCAATGAGTGTGAGCTGCAGGGACACAAATTACTGGCAGCAGGCATAAGGTAAGCCTGAAGTTATTAGCATTGCTGGGGAACCAAAAAAATAAGCAAGCAAAAATAAAACCTTTCAGTGTTCCATCTCCATTAGGTACTGCTACAGATAGACAATTTCTAATCTGAACTGCTTATTGTACTTTAGCAGTTTATATCTTAACTGACTTGCATATCCTTTTCATATTCCAGGAAAAACGTTTTATGATATCCATATCAAAACACTGGAAAAGTCCAGTTCCTCCCAAAAAATAATGTTTGAAAGCAATTATACTCACCCCTGTACAGTTAGCTATCCAGACCCCATGCCCCTAAACACTAAACTAACTACTGTAACTTCCAGCTTAATAACTGCATTATACACTACAATCAATCTACACAGCCAAAGTTAGTCTAACCATTACGGAGGTCTACTGCAGTCTCAGTATCTAATGGATAGAGAGAGATTCAGCAAGCAGTTGAATGACAGAAGTAAAATACATGGCTCTGCCAAGCCTCAGATGAGGCGGCCTTGTGTGTGTGTGTGTGTGTGTGTGTGTGTGTGTGTGTGTGTGTGTGTGTGTGTGTGTGAGAGAGCACCAGTGCACAAAGAGTGATAGCTGAGCACTTGCACCACAGTGTACAAACATCAGGTCCAGAGGAACAAGTTAGGGCCTTAAAGAGAACAAAATCTCTGATGGCTCATAGAATGACCCCCCCCCTTTGCAATCAGGTTTTGTCTGGTAACCAGGGGAACTTATGAGTCCATTCGTGAGGGGGAACAGTAATCTTCAAGAGCAGCAAATGTACAGCAGCAAAAATCAAAAAACAATCTGTGCAGCTCACCTCCATAACCATCTTTATTATAGCAGACAGAACAGCCCCCTGAAGGACAATCTTCCAAGTAGAAAATTTCAAAGTAGTACAGAAAGACAACTCAAACGTTTGAAGAGTCAGCTTTTCCAAAACATAGTTCAGATCCAAAGGATGAGGGATGGATTTCCTAGGGGTCCTTATAAGACGACTGCATTTTAAAGACTGTAAAGAAAGAACAGATCAGCCCTGAATTGCAAAGCTCACGCAAGTAATAGAGAATACAAGGTATGCCCATTTGTTAATGGTCCTGACTCTTGTGGCACCATACAGAAAATCTCTACATTTAGATTCTTGCAGCAGGTTTCCTGGTCTCCTGTAATACCTCTAGCATATCCTCAGAGAATAGGCAACTGAAAAGAATTGAAATCCAATCACCTGGAGGGTCAGATGCAGACTGGAGATTTGGGTGAATTACAGAGCCCATTTGCTGTATGAACAAGTCTATCCTGTGTGATAACTTGTGATGACTGCCCAGGGTCAGATGAAACAGAAAGGTGAACCAATGCTGTCTGGGCCAGAAGAAAGCCACCACAGCAATATTTTTGG
Organism: Protopterus annectens; assembly: GCF_019279795.1. Classification (NCBI taxonomy): domain Eukaryota; kingdom Metazoa; phylum Chordata; order Ceratodontiformes; family Protopteridae; genus Protopterus; species Protopterus annectens. Next base: position 1,935,486,033 of record NC_056731.1, read on the forward strand.
GCTTGTCCTTCCAGACTATCAGCAGGACCTTGGGAATTAAGGATAGGGGAGCTACACCCCCCCCCCAAAAAGTGCGATATCTTCACTGGTAAGATCAGATCACAAAGTGGTCTCTCTTGAAATAAAGATAAAACTAGACCCCCCCCCCACCTAAATCCAAAAACTTTAAAAACTTTTCTAATGCAAACTACCTCCTATTAAGTGACAACATAGCTAGTTTCCAAGTTTCCTCAAATTGAGAAAACACAGAAGCCTATGCAGAAGTGTACACAAAAACCCTGTATGACCATATAAACAACTGCACAGTAACTGCAGTACCGGACTGAAATAAGCCCAGGTCAAACCACAAAAACAAGCCACCATGGTTGACCCCTGCCATTAATAGGCTGTACAACAAAAGAAAGAAAATCCTGTCAAGAAGAGGGAATGTGTACAACAGAACAAAAAATCCCTCATTAGTCTAAACAAGCAAATCGAGGAACCAGTCAAGACTCTAAAAGCAGACTTTGAGGCAAAAAAAGCCTTCAAAGCTAAGGATAACCATAAGGCATTTTTCAATTATGGCTGCAATATTAATGGCAACAAGCACAATGTGCAGAATTAGTTGTGGAGGGCATCAGCTAAACTTGGATAGAAGATGCCACTAATCTGCTGGCTGATAAATTCAGCTCAAATTTTACCTGCCTGTCACCCCAGTCCCCCCCAAGAAATACTCTTTACCACTCCCTCCCAATTATCACTAAAGAAAGTACAGTTGTGTACACTTACCATAAATGTAGATGTTCGAGTGTATTCACTGTTGCAGTCATTACATTTGGGTTATCTGCTTGCAGGTAGCCCTCAGTCGGCTTGGTTAACAAAGTCTTGGGTCCTGCGTCACTTGCTGTCCCTTCTTCCATGACGTCAGGGGTATACAACATGCAGCCTACGTCATTACGTCAGTTTTTCTTGCCCCAGATGTCGGGTGCCTCCCTAATTTGAAGCAATTACATATAAAAGTACAATGATATACCTCCAACAATAAAGCAAATACACCAAAAAGCTTTTAAGCATAGTAAAGGAAAGTAGAGGTACAACCAAAAGAAGTTAGGGGGCTGGAGGGAGTGTAACCCGGACTGCAGGCCTAAGTGAAGAATGAGACGGTTTAATATGCAAGTCTGTAGGCCTGAATACACCCTCAGAAGCCGGTGCCTGCACAGCGGCTCCGGACCCATCCAAGGTAGAGAATTCCGAGGTTCCATAGTTGAAGCATCTAATCATGGGTCTCAGCAGAGGCCTGCGAATCAGAAGTAGCAGGTATAAGGGGCTGTGAAATTGCCTCACTGAGTACTGGCGAACTGGCGACTGGCTTAAGAGAAGCGTTGTCGGCAGTTTTGGACCTCGGCGACCTGTCTCTGTCTTTATCTTTGCATTTTTTCGGAATCCCGGTAGTCAAATGGCTAACCAACAACATTTCTGGATAATTAAACCGAGTACCGAAATATTTAGAGGCAAAAATATACCAACGATGGATAGTGCGCTGATTAAATAAAGCACAAAACCGACAGCAAGGTATGTCGTGGTCATGGCCTAGGCAAGGAATACAGAACTAATGAAAATCTTTATGAGGTATTTGCTTTCCACAAGTAATGCAATTATTAACTTTTACTGACATCGGTAAGGAGCAAGAAAGTTTCCCCAATGGGGTACTTAGCTTCAGTTGAAGACTTTGGTTCTGAAACTCGAAAACGAAAATTTCAGGAGTCGGCCGACCGGCACTTGTGAACTGCTTCTGCTTCGGGCACCGCACGGCAAGAAAGACTGATGAATTGGCGCTGGCTGCATGTTTTATACCCCTGATGACCTGACATCATGGAAGAAGGGACAGCAATCGATGCAGGACCCAAGATTTTGTTAATCAGGCCGACTGAGGGCTACCTGCAAGCAGATAACCCAAATGTAATGACAGCAACAGTGAAACATGAAGAGCATCAGGTTGCCACTGCACTCTCTAAAGCTAAAAACACAGCTTCCACGGGGCCCAGTGATATACCAGGTTGCCTCTTAAGCAGCTTGAATTAGGACCTATCAGGCCCATTGGCATCTCTTTTTAACCACAGCCTCCAGAATGGTTTTGTCATGATAGAGTACAGAAAGCACAGTTGTGTACACTTACCATAAATGTAGATGTTCAAGTGTATTCACTGTTGCAGTCATTACATTTGGGTAATCTGCTGGCAGGTTGCCCTCAGTCGGCCTGAATTCCAAAGTCTTGGGTCCTGCGTCGGTTACTGTCTCCTCTTCCATGACGTCAGGTAGTCAGGGGTATAAAACATGCAGCCGACGCCATTTTCTTTAGTTTTTCTTGCCCCCGATGTCAGGTGCCCCCAAATAGGTAGCCATATTTTATATATCTATCTATCTATATATATATCTATATATATATCTATATATATATCTATATATATATCTATATATATATATATATATATATATATATATATATATATATATATATATAACCAAATACACCACATAGGTTGTAGACGATAGAGAAGGAAAGATAAACTTTAGAATGACAGGGGGAGGGTAACCTGGACTGCAACAGTGAATACACTCGAACATCTACATTTATGGTAAGTGTACACAACTGTACTATGTTCTTCGTGTTTCACTGTTGCAGTCATTACATTTGGGTAGAATCCCAAAGCTATGGTTGGGAGGCTGGAGATAAACAGCATTAGGTGCGGCTATAAGGCCCTGCAGCACTGCAGTGGCAAAGCCTGCCCTGGACTTAGAGTAAAGAGGCAAATGGTAATGCTTTGTAAAGGTGTGAACAGAACTCCAAGTAGCAGCTTCTAGAATGTCTTTGGTTGGTACTCCTCTGAGAAAGGCTGCTGAAGTAGCTGCAGCTCTGGTGGGATGAGACCTAATGCCCTTGGGCACAGGTTTACCATGGTGCAAGTAGCAGAAACGGATGCAGTGGCTTATCCACTTTGAAACTGGATGCTTTGAAATAGCCTTTCCTTCTGATCCTGCAGCATATGACGCTAGTAATTGCTCAGTTTTTCTTAGAGCTTTAGTCCTGCTCAAGTAGAATCTTAGTTGTCTGTGTACGTCCAAGGAATGCAGAATTCTCTCCCCTTTGTTCTGCGGATTTGGATAAAAAGTTGGTAGATGAATTGTTTGGTTAAGAGCCACACTGGAAACCACCTTAGGCATAAAAGTAGGATTTGTCCTCAGAGACACCCTGTCTGGGTAAAATATGATAAAAGGCTCTACAGCCATGAGGGCCTGTAGCTCTGTAACTCTTCTTGCTGAAGTAATTGCTAGTAGCAGAGCTGTCTTCCATGATAAGAACTTTACATCAGCGGTAGCAGCTGGTTCAAATGGTGGCAGGGTGAGCTTTTCCAACACATAATTGTGGTCCCATGCAGGTAATGATGATCTTCTAGGAGGCCTTAAATTTTTGGCTCCTCTAAGATACTGCTTTATTAAAGGATGAGAAAAGATTGGTGGCTTTGTATTGTAATAAGCAGAAGTGGCAGAGGCATGGATTTTGATTGATGAGAAAGATATCCTTCAGAAGGGACTCACGGAAACAGATAGCTGGTGCCAGAGCCATGGCCTGAAGTTAAACGCCAAAAAATGTATAGTCATACCCTTTGGGAAAAACAAGGTAACCCCAAGCTACCATATAGGTGGCAATCCACTAAGCACAGAAGAGGTTATCAGGGACCTGGGGACCCAGGTTGACAGTGGCCTTTCTTTTGACACTTACGTTGCTAAAGTGGTTAGAAAGACCTTCTACATTGCCCACCTGATGATGAAGGGATTCACATCCAGATCTAGTGAGGTCATTGTTCCCCTGTACTCTTCACTTATCAGACCAATGATCGAGTACAATGCCCCATTTGGGATGTATCTCGCCCGACATCTGCAGCAATTGGAGAGAACCCAAAAGTTTCTCACCAAAAGGATAAAGGGACTCCAAAATCTGTCATATGCTGCCAGATTGAAGAAACTCCAGCTCTAGTCAGTCGCATACTGTCTGCTCAGAGGTGACATGTGCCTGACATACAAGGCCATGTCCAACCCAGAATTAATGGACATGCTCCACCTCAAAAAATCCAAATCCACCAAAACCACTAGAGCAAGTGACTTAAACCTTAGCACGGATATAAATAGGATGTGCTGGAGGGATAGATTTATCACTCAGAGACTCCCTATGCTGTGGAATACAGTCCCGGTCCATGTGAGGCAGAGCACCTCGCTGGCTCTGTTCAAGAGAAATCTTGACCTGTGGATGGGAGATTGTAGGTTTACCCCAGGAATCATCTCTGTGTCACTGCTGGACAGAGGCACAACAAACTAATGGGTACAGTATTTTTTCATATAAGGGGTGGCATAAGCCACAAAAATTCGGGCTAGGCTTATAAATGCCTTGGGGCAGATAGCCTAGTATAAACCTATGAACCTATGAACCTATGAACCTAAGATAGGCCTTTGTCAAGCATCTCAGTCAAGTATTGTAATATCTGAGGAATATGTGGCTCTGCTGTATCAGTTCCTTGTGCTTGATTCCAAGCACAGAATCTCTTCCATTTGTCAGCATAAGATTTTCTAGTACTAGGCCTTCTGGCTTCCAAAATGACATCCATCACAGCTTTACTGAGAGGTGTCGTTTGTATGGTTACATGATTAGCCATGCTGCCAGGTTCAGACTCTGTAGTTGATTGTGCAGGATCTGATTGTTTTGCTGGGACAGTAGTTGCAGTCTTTGAGGCAAGGTCCAAGCTGGGTATTGAGACAAGTTCCTTAGGATTAGGGTACCAGTATTGGCGGGGCCAGTCCGGGGCAATTAATATCATCTTTGTCTTCTCTTGTCTGACTTTTAGGAGGACCTTGGGTAGAAGAGGCAGAGGAGGAAAGGCGTAAACTGATAGGTTTTTCCAACTGAAGGATAGAGCGTCCACTTCCCATGCTTGTCTGTGATAAGTCCTTGTGCAGAATTTTTTCAATTGATAATTTTGAGGAGAGGCAAAAATATCTATGTCTGGGCTCCCCCATTTCTCTGTTATTATGCTGAAGACCTGTGGATTTAGTTTCTACTCGTGAGGACCCACAAGGTGTCTGCTTAAATCGTCTGCAAGAGTGTTTTGTTTTCCTGGCAGGAATTGAGCTTGAAGATGTATCTGGTAGGTCAAAGCTGTGTCCCACAGTGCCATGGCTAATCTGCAAAGAGGGTATGAGTGTGTGCCCCCTTGCTTATTTATATACCACATGACTGTGGTGTTGTCCGTCTTTATCAGTAATTGCCCTGGATGAAGTAAGTCCTTGAAGGCTGTTAGGGCATTTTGAACAGCTAGCATCTCTTTCTGGTTGATATGTAGATGCATTTGTTTTGGTGCCCATATGCCCTGAATGCATCTTCCTGCCATGTGGGCCCCCCAGGCATAATTTGATGAGTCTGTTGTTAAGGTTTGGCTGGCAGGGGGTAGAGTGAAGGGCCGTCCCATGTTTTGGTGACAGGGCTTTGCCCACCATAGAAACTCCTGTTGCAGGCAGGGAATGAGAGGAATCATTGTTTCCAGACTCTGTGAATGTTGACTCCATAAACCTTTTAGGTACCATTGAAGTTTTCTCATATGCAGTCTTGCATATGGAATTAGTAGGGTGCAGGATGCCATGTAACCCAGAGCCTGCAGAATTTGTCTTGCAGAAGACTGTGCTTTTATTGCCATCAGTTTGAAGTAAGCAGTCAGTTGCCTTTGTTTGTCTGGCGTGAGGTAAGCCATCTAGGCAGTTGTATTCAAGCTTTCACCAAGAATGCTATCTTTTGGGAGGGTACCAGTTTTGATTTATTTTCATTTATTGTGTACCCTAGGCATGTTAGAAGCCTTTTCACAAATGCCAGGTGTTGAAAAGAGTGTCCTTGTTCTCTGCTTGAATGAGACAGTCGTCCAAGTAAGGATATATTTGTATACTTCTTTGTCTGCAAAATGCAATTACTGGTGCCAGGCACTTTGTAAAGACCTTGGGTGCAGTAGATAAGCCAAAGGGCAGTGCAGAGAATTGGTAATGCATTAAGCCAGCCTTGAATCTGAGGTATCTTCTGCACGACTGTCTTACTGGGACATGTAGGTAATGCCTCTTTTAGGTCTAAAGTCACCAGCCAAGCATTCTTGCCCAGCATGGGCAGAAGCTGCATTTTGAATTTTGGAATGTCCAAGTATGTGTTCAAAATCGATAAATCCAGTATTGGCCACCAGGCCTTGTCCTTTCTACGTTCCAAGAACAGTCTTGAGTAAAAACCTTGTCCTTTTTCATGTTCTGGTACTGTCTGAATGGCCCTCATATCCATGAGTGACGTAACCTGTTTCTGTGCCTCTGCCCATTGATTTTTTGGAAGATCTGGCCAACCATCTGCCATTGGCAGAGTGTGGAAATGGAATCTGTATCCCTGTGATACGATGTTTAGTACCCACTTGTCCTGGGTTATTAACTGCCAATTTTGAGCAAAAAGTGCTAATTTTCCCCCTAAGGGTGCTGCCAAATGATAAGTGCTTGGTGTAAGCAGAAGGAAGTAATTGGGATTGCTTTCTGTAGGTTTGCGCTTTATTTCCTCCAGATTTGGAGGTGGATGTGCCCCCATTGCTTTGACCTATATGAGTATTGCGCCTGGTATCTGGAACCCTTAGGGCGTCTGGATTTGCCCCTTTGAGCTCTGTCTGACACAGGAAAGGACCAATTTTTTTGTAGGCCAGTGTCTACTAAATCTTGGTGGCTGCACTTGTAAGAAGTCTTTAACAGTTTGCATAGACTTAACTTTGTCTTCCATTTTCTTTAAAACCTCTTCTGCCTTAATACCAAATAGAGAATCATGCTGTAAAGGTGCATCTAGCAATTTAGCTTTAACATGATCAGGCAAATTTTGTTCCTTTAACCAGGCTTGACACCTAATTACAGATCCAGTACATGCGGCCCTGCAGGAGGTCTCTAAAGAATCAAAACCACATTGCAAAGTATGCTTTCCAACTTGTTCAGCTGCATGCAATAATTCCTGCAATTCTTTATTTTCTGCACATTCTGAAATCAACATAATTTTCTGTTTCAGCAATCCCATAACATGTTGTTGGTACTTAAGCATATGAAATTGACAGTTTAAGGCTCTGATTGCCAAGGTTGCAGATGTATAAAACTTTTTTCCCTATCTATACAGTGCCCTTGAATCTCTGTCAGAGGGGGTAGGATTTTTTGCTGTTGAGGCCTTAACTCCCCTTTGGGGTCTGTGAAATAGTTTCAGGATCAGCAGCAGGGTTTCTAAATAAAAATTTATGTGAGTCAGGGACCCTGTAATATCTGTCAGGCTTACTGGGGGCCAGAGGTAAGGAGTCAGGGGTCAAGCATGACTCCAAAAACACATCATCCACAATGTCTAAAACAGGGGGAATGGCTACAGGTTTGTGCTGAGGGAGAAGAAGGAAATCCCGGAGTCTATTTTTTGATTCTGAGAAGTCTTGACTCTCCCAGTGAAAATGCTCCCTCAAAGTATGCAAGGTTTCTCCAAATGAATAATCCTCAGATTGGATGGAATAGACTCCTCAGCATCAGAATCTTCATAGGGAGGTATAGATAATTCCTGATCAGAAGAGGAATCAGAAGAAATAGAAACCTGATCTGAAGATTCATAATCGGTGTCTTGCCTAGGCCTCTTATCTGGAGGGGGATTGGTACCCCTGATCAAGGTAATAAGGTCTTCAGCCATTTTGATCATCTGTTTTTTAGGCATGTGCACGTGGCTCATGCGTCGGTTTTTTAGTTTTAGAAGTTGCTTTTGTCTTTGGTTTTGCAGCTGTCGTCGGTTTGATATATAAATGTTGAGGTCTGAATACACCCTCAGAAGCCGGTGCCTGCTCAGCGGCTCTGGACCCATCCGAGGGAGATACATCCGTCGGTCCAATACCTTGAGTATCTTGAGGCATGCCGGACTCCACATGGGTGCCGGTAGAGGCCTGTGACTTGAAGGTAGCGGGTATCAGGGGCTGCGAAAGCACCTCACTAAGTACCGGCGAACCGTTGACTGGCATAGGAGAAGCTTCGTCGTCGGTTTTGGATCTCGACTGCCTTTCTCTGTCCTTTTCTTTGTGTTTTTTATGTACTCCAGTAGTCAGATTGCTATCCAACGACATTTCTGGGTAGTTAAATCTATTTCCAAAATACTTTGATGCAAAAATATGCTGACGCTTAATAGTGCATTGGTTAAATCTAGCACAAAACCGACAGCCAGGCACATTGTGATCAGGGCCTAGGCAAGGAAAACAGTATAAATGGAAATCCGTATGAGGTATTTGCGTCCCACAAGTAATACAATTATTAACTTTTTCTGACATCAGTAAAAAGCAAGAAAAAAGTTTTTGAAGACTTCAGTTCTGAAACTCAAACTCAAATATTTCAGTAGTCGGCCGACCGGTACTTGCAAAATGCTTCTGCTTCGGGCACCGCACGGCAAGAAAGACTAAGGAAAATGGCGTCGGCTGCATGTTTTATACCCCTGACAACCTGACGTCATGGAAGAGGAGACAGTAACCGACGCAGGACCCAAGACTTTGGAATTCAGGCCGAATGAGGGCAACCTGCCAGCAGATTACCCAAATGTAATGACTGCAACAGTGAAACACGAAGAACATCAGCAAAACTCATCCCACTGTACATAGGTTCACCATCAACTGACCCAGACAATTATAGACTCATAAGTTTGACTTGTTTTACATGTAAGGTTATGGAAAGCATAATCATGGACCTGACAAATAATGACACAAGAAACTCCAAACAAAGGACCCAACCCAATTCGGCTTTGCAACAGGCAGGTCATGCCTACTAAATCTGCTTGTGGCCTTTTATGAAAAAGTCACTAAGGCTTTGAATGAGGGAAAAACAGTGAAAACCACCCACCTTGATCTGGCCCAGTCATCTGGCACAATCCCACACTCTGGCATTATAAACAAACTCACAAAACTGGACATAAATCCCTGCGTCAACAGATGACTAGTCAACAGGGTCACAGACAGGACACAAGGTTAAAGTGTGCAAATCCACATCCAGCAAGAGGCCGTTTGCTAGTGGTGTGTCATAGGGCTCAGTGGTGGGACTACTCCTGTTCAGAATATATTTCTCTAAAGTGAAGGTTAATGTGTAAGGCTTCTGGATTACAAAGTTTGCTGATTAATGCAAGCTGGGGGCAATCATCAAATCAGCCATCAATGTAGATATCCCTTCAGGAGGGTCTAAATCAGACAAATGATTGGTACAACATCCATGGCCTACAGCTAAATGTGAAAAAATGCATTATCATACCCTTTGGGAATCCAAGGACCCCTGCAAATTACAACATTAATAGCACACTCCTAAGAGTAGGCTCAAAGGTGAGATCTGGGTAAACAGACAGATAGTAGCCTGAACTTCGACAACCATGTGTCCACCGTGGTGAGAAACTCATTTCATTTTATGTGGCACAGACTATAAGTAAAGATATGGCATCCAGATCCAAGGAATTTATAGTCCCACTGTACTTAGCACTCATTAGACATATACAGCAAACTCTCAGTTAACCGGAACTCAAGCAACTGGCACTCTCAAGCAACCAGCAAAAAAAAATATTGCAGAAATACAGTACAATTTTCATATGTTGCACGTTCTGTTTTAACCCCACAGAAACATACCTCACATTTTTAGAGATTTGGAGTTTTAAAAAGGAAGACAGGAATAAATTCCCTCTCTCACCAACCTGAGAATAAGTCAAACCAAACAAATAGTACAGGATACAGTATTAGTCAGGCCTATGTTTAATAGCAACTCTCAAGCAACCAGAAACTACAGTTATCCGGCATCTACCAATCTCCATGGGTGCCAGTTAACTGAGAGTTTACTGCAATAGAGTACAAACCACCATTTGGCAAGTACTTGACTAGGCACTTACAACAGCAGAAGCGACCCCAGAGATTCCTCACAAAAAAATATACAGGGTGTTAACAACAGGTGCTATGCAGATAGACTAAAAGCCTTATCCCTTTACTCTGTCTCCTACCGACTATTAAGGGTGTGATCTATGTCTAATCCACAAGGCACTCTGAAATCCAACTCTGATGGAGCTGCTACACATCTGCAAGACAAACAGCATAAATGTCTCCTGATCTAGGGATCTAAACCTAGTCAGCAACTCAAACAAAAATGCTGGAGAGACGGATTGTGTCACAGATATTATCCCTTCTTTGTAACAGACTTCCCATTCACATTAAACACAGCCCTTCCCTAGCCCTCTTCAAAAGCAATTTGTATCAATGGATGGGGAAATCAGAAATTCACACCTGAGGTTGGGCTTATGTCCCTTATGGGTGCAGGCAATGTGAAAAATACTCAAGGCATATGTTCAAACCTATACCCATCTTCTTGCTACTAGGGGGCCACATATTGAGTAAAATTGGGTTATACTGGCTAGGCTTGTAAGGGCTCTTAAGCTGTTAGCCTAGAAATCTCCCATGAACCTATGAATCTCTAGACAATGGGCCACAAAGCACTGTGTTGGGATGAAACTACAAACGTCAAAGCCTTCAGTCTGGCTGTTAGAGCAGAAGATTAAAGTTATGAGCTGTTAACAAGATACCTTCTGTGACCCAGGGTATAACTCCTTCAGCCTTCATTTCAGTACTGTGGGACCCTGAACAAATGATTTAATCAAACACAGCTTTGAGGCAATTGGTAAATTGGGCTAAGCTCCTCAATGGTCTCCTGAACTGCAAGCCTAGTATATATCTATGAACTATCTTGGAACGATAACAGCAGCAAAATAAGTTATTTTTGTCTGGAAGGCCGCTGCAGATGCTGAAGGAGCAGATGCTAAAAAAGACAATGTTGAACAGGATTGACGTAGAAACATGAGGACTGCTCTCGCCAGAATCAAACATGCCCAATATGCTCTCAACTGCAGCCTGGACAAGTGATGCCAGTTATGCTGACATCAGAAAAGTCAGCATAAGAACAGTCACGGGTTAGTTATCAGTACCACAAATGCAGAAGCGAAGACTGGCAGCAAGGCCAGCAAAGTTGAACAAATAGGTGGAGAGGATGAAGATGTGCAGGCTGGAGATGCAGAAAGCAATTCCTGGCACCTCGGCACTATTAGTAAAAGTGAGGACCTTTTGCATCTCCTGGTATCAAACATTCTTGCAGCATTAACCAGCTAGTCACAATATATAAGCTGGAATCCTGCTGACTCCTCTAAAATCATAAGAGAAGGCTTATAAGACCATCCCTGGGTTTTCAGATAGGGTTACCAGGAGTGGCCACCCCATCACAGTAACCTTTTCCAATTCACAGACCATCCTACTGTACCAATTTTTCATAAGCAGAAACATCAGTTTGAAGGGGGGGCCCCGCTGGCCATGGTGGATGGTAATAAAGCAATGTGGGGAGTGACTAATGCTAATTAGCCATGCATTTCTCCACTGGAAATGCCTGCAGCTATCAACTTATGCTGAGGAGCAATTCAGAGAATTCACTCGGCTGCATAAATTACCAAGTTCAGCCAGAAAATTTAACACTCAAAAGATGCAGTTACCCATGGACTTTGACTGACGCAGTCGCGGTACAGGTAAGTTTAGCAGAGATGTGGTGAAGGGTGTGTGTGTGTGTGTGGGGGGGGGCAGGAATGGAGTTGGAAGACAGAGACAGCTAGAAAACATGGTTATCAGCTGCAAACATGTTACTCTGAATCATGCAAGTGAGCAGTCCTCTCACTGTGGTTGAATCTCAGTTTTCAGAGATCGCTTAAACTGACCTGCAATACGCAATTTCCTCCAGAGCAAGTAATTCTCCTAAGGAATGGTACTCACACCTGTATTACTTGGGCTGGTTAGGGAAAAGGAACAGCAGAGATTACTTATTACTTTTACTGACTCTCGCACAGTTCCACACTAACTGAAAGAAATACAATAATATTCAATGTAATGATCATAAACACCCATGCCAATCCATACTATATTGAGCATTCCTATTAAAATTTCAAAGAAAAATTACAGACTTTAACGTGTTAATTGATTAAAATACAATTCCTCCACAGAAAAGCAACAAATACTAATTAAGTGATGAAATGAGCAAACATCCATTACATACAATGGTGCTGTACCCAAACAATGACATCAACGAGAAACAATGCAAAATAAAGTTCTCTCTCTCTCTCTATATATATATATATATATATATATATATATATATATATATATATACACACATGTATATGTATACACACACACATACGTGTGTATACACATATATAGATAAACATAACTAACAACAATATATCACACATTCATGGGAGGGTACTGCTCAGAACTGACTTTAGCCTTTGTTTTGGAAGTCTGCCAAGTTGGTTCAGGCAGGGTAAGCAGCCCAAGTCCAAAATACAAGCTATCTGTACTGCGTCACAGCCTCTTGACATCTGTTGTTACAGGCCAAAACAAGATTATCTGTTTGTGCTTATACCTTTGTTGAAGGTACATGGTTTGCTATAAATTAAATAAAAAAGGTTCTGGCATACATACCATAGCTTTATTTTACTTAATTAGAAATTTTGTTAAATGGTGACAGTTTTCAGAATTATTTTTTTTGGTTACTCTCATTTCATATTTTACAAATATATAGACTTTCATATGCGTATATATATATATATATATATATATATATATATATATATATATATATATATATATATATATATATATATATATATATATATATATATATATAAATATATGTGTGTGTGTGTGTGTTAGTGGAATGCTGGGATCATTACCTCAAAGAGAAGGTCCATTTTAATCATATTTTTCAATATTCTGTCTTGCTTCACACAACAACCAGTGCACATTTCAGGTCAAAATACATACAATTCTTTTGTTGCAAACTTGAAAAATAAAAGCAAGTACAATAATGTAAACTTTCACACAAGCCAAATACATCTGGAGGTTTTACAGTTTCACATACTATACCGAACCCTGTTAAGGTAACTTCAGCTTTGTTCATAGGTTCATAGGTTTATACTAGGCTATCTGCCCTAAGGCATTTATAAGCCTAGCCCAAATTTTTGTGGCTTACGCCACCCCTTATATGAAAAAATACTGTGCCCATTAGTTTGTTGTGCCTCTGTCCAGCAGTGACACAGAGATGATTCCTGGGGTAAACCTACGATCTCCCATCCACAGGTCTAGATTTCTCTTGAACAGAGTCAGCGAGGTGCTCTGCCTCACATGGACCGGGATTTTATTCCACAGCATAGGGAGTCTCTGAGTGATAAATCTATCCCTCCAGCACATCCTATTTATATCCGTGCTAAGGTTTAAGTCACTTGCTCTAGTGGTTTTGGTGGATTTGGATTTTTGAGGTGGAGCATGTCCATTAATTCGGGTTGGACATGGCCTTGCATGTCAGGCACATGTCACCTCTGAGCAGACGGTATGCGACTGAATAGAGCTGGAGTTTCTTCAATCTGGCAGCATATGACAGATTTTGGAGTCCCTTTATCCTTTTGGTGAGGAACTTTTGGGGTCTCTCCAATTGCTGCAGATGTCGGGTGAGATACATCCCGAATGGGGCATTGTACTCGATCATTGGTCTGATAAGTGAAGAGTACAGGGGAACAATGACCTCACTAGATCTGGATGTGAATCCCTTCATGATCAGGTGGGCAATGTAGAAGGTCTTTCTAACCACTTTAGCAATGTGAGTGTCAAAGAAAGGCCACTGTCAACCTGGGTCCCCAGGTCCCTGATAACCTCTTCTGTGCTTAGTGGATTGCCACCTATATGGTAGCTTGGGGTTACCTTGTTTTTCCCGAAGGGTATGACTATACATTTTTGGCGTTTAACTTCAGGCCATGGCTCTGGCACCAGCTATCTGTTTCCGTGAGTCCCTTCTGAAGGATATCCGTGTCCGATGCACTTTCCACTATGGCGCCCAGTTTGCAGTCGTCTGCAAACTTTGTCAGCCAAAGTCCTCCCATGTTGGCCTGTACTTCTGAGAAGTAGATGCCAAACAATAGGGGCCAAGGACCGAGCCCTGTGGGACACCACTTGTGACCGGCTTGGAGTCTGACACAGCACCAGCAACTCTAACCCTGTGGGTTCTGTCCTTAAGCCAGTTTGCAACCCATCTTGTGACATATGGGTTTACATTTAAGCTGGTAAGTTTTTCTACAATACCCGAGTGGGGTATTGTGTCAAAAGCCTTTGCAAGGTCAAGGTAGGCTGTATGGACTGCCTTTCCCTCATCAATGGCCTTGGTGACTGTTTCAAGAAGTCGACCAAGTTCAACAGGCATGATCTTCCCTTGACAAAGCCAAACTGGGTCGGGTCCAATGTCTGCAAGTCCCTATATCTTTGTTTATGAGCTCCATTATGATCCTCTCCATAGCTTTGCAGACTAGACTTGTTAAGCTTATGGGGCGGTAATTACCAGGGTCCAGAGAGGCCGCCTTTGTGGAGTGGGACCACAGTTGCCGTGACGCCACTCCTTGGGCACGTATCCTGTGGTAAGGCTGAGATTAAACAGCTGCCTTATGTGCGGGTTTAATTCCTCATTTAGCTCGTGTAGCACACAGCCGGGGACACCATCCAGTCCCATTGATGCTGTGTTTTTAGCTTTAGAGAGAGCAGCTTTCACCTGCATTTGAGATGTCCGGGAGGCTACACTGGCTGGGATAGTTATCTCTCCTTTAGGGGAGAGGCGGTGAAGTTTGCACTGAACCTGTCTGCCAGTATGTTGGCAATGTCTATGGGTTCAGTGATTTTTGTATCATTTTGGACTAATTCTGAGCATATCTGGGAGTTTCCACCCAGGTTCCTAACATAGCTGAAAAAGGCCTTATGATTGTCCTTTGAATCCATGGCAATTTTTCTCTCAAAATTGGCCTTAGTTGATTTTATGAGTGCTCGTATTTTTTTACTAATAATGATCAGGGGTGACTTCCCTTTTATGGATTTTGTTCTATCATGTAATAGCTTTCTCCTCTTATTGTAAAGTTTGTTAATGGCTGGGGTCCACCAGACTGGACGTTTGCCCTTTGTGGAAAGAGTCTTGGTTTTATTTGGGATTGCCTGATCCATGCAGTCCTGGAGGTGTTCATAGAAGGCATTTGTAAGGGCTTCCGCAGCTTGGGTTGTGGTTCTGTCTGGGATACTCACAAAGTGGGGTTTACTTCCACAGCTACTTCTGATCCCACTTAGGTTAAAACTTCCTCACTCAGAATGGATGCCTCGTCTACTCTATAGAACTCCTGCTCTAATTCTATTCTCCAACTGTCCCCAACAGCTGCACTGGGAGGATTTCTTCCTTACCACACTTAAAAAAATAAATAAATAAAGGAGAAGAAGAAATCCTACTGTACCCATGTACTGGAGAGTAGCAACAATCTGACTTTGTTCCGTCTCCTTGAATTTTTCATTACAGGTTTGGCAGCAGGCTCCACACCAACCATACCTGAATCTGGTGTCTTGGAACTTCCTACCTACAACTCTAACCCTTTACCTTCCAATACATCGTAAGCTCCCTTCCCAGCTCAGATGCAGGAGTCACTGTCCCAGCTCATACCATGGCTGAATGACCTGACCTGAGAGGCAGATGTAAAAGGAGCCTCGTTCTCATTCCAGTCCCAATTCCTTGTCCTTAAGGTCCTGTTACTAAATATCCACCATGGCTTACCTTGACACCAGGAAAATATGCATTTATCTTGAAATGGTTTGGTCTCTCAGTCCTCCCTGTAGTTATGCTTATTTTGTTGCCTTCTATGTAATTCCCAATTCTGGTCTGGTTTCCAAACCTTGACCTCACAAGGGATATAACTCTGAGGGTTCTGACAGCACTTGTTTGCCCTTTAAGACACTACACTATTTTGACTTTCCCTGTACACATCAGTTCTCCAACTTGCCACCCATTTCATAAGTGTCTACTTTGAAAATTCACAGCATATTTGTGTAGCAATGTACACACATTCATTGGAGCGTACTGCTCAGAACTGACGTTATTACTCCACTTGTGTTACACAGTATAGCAATTTATGACAGTCCTTAGATAAATGTCCTAGTCCCTGCAGTCTACAGTTTTCCTCAGTTAAATTTCTTCATTTTCCCTCCAATTTAGCTAAAATGTTTCTTGCCATTTGAAGTGCATCAGTTTCTTGCTCGTTCTCGTTGATTTTCTGGTGCATTTCTTTTACCTGGCAGTGCACTATTTGCTAATCTAAATTCTTCAGATCTGTTGTAATAAGCTCCAGTGATGCATCAATGAACTCCTATTGTAGTAAATTTATTTAAACTACTGGCTTCCTGCTTAATAACAGAGAACAAATTCACTGACAGGACCTCTCACTGCTAGCAAGGCTTTTTCTTGGGTAAAGCAATTACAGTTCACTGTAGTTCTTGACTGGCAAGTTTCCAGTGTCTTTTGTTTTCCAACTTCGGATAAAGGCTTTGTTTCACTGTACCACTGACTAATTGGTGCTCAAGCCCACATATATATTTGATATTATCTCTCTCACTCTATTTTTGTCTCTCTGCTTTTGACTTTCTTGTGTCAACTCAGTATGGGAAGAAACTCCTGCTCATACCACTTTAGTTTAGTTTGTTGCCTGCTTCCTGTACATTATCTTTTACTATCTCCACAGATCTCTCATAAACCTTGCTCTGATTTTTAGATTTAGGCTTTAGATTTTTTACATTTTCCATTCATTCACCATACAATAAAATATTTTCTCTTCCTGCACTACAATGTCCCATTCATTTTACACATATTCTAGACCATGTATGTACTAACTTGCGTTTACTTTCCTCTCCTTACATTCAGGTGTCAGCAGTGCCAACTCCTTAAGTATTTGTGTTTTCCTCTCTCTTCAATCTTCTCTCACCGAATATGCTGGGTCAAATCATTTTGTTTTTATTTCAAGGTAGTGATCTCTTTGATCACTTCACTATCAGCAGCCATTGTTTGCAGATAGTTCTTCATTTTATTGTCAGCCTCTTGAAGTTGTGCCATTTGCAACTAATTTTTACTTTATAAATTCTAGTAGTTTGTTTCTGTCAAAAACAGTATCATCCAGAGTTTCCAAGTCTTGTAATAATTTTCTCCTTTTCACTACAAAAACATGCAACTGCATTCGGACTCTGTACTGCTACTGCTACTTTTGTCTTTCATGTTTAAATACCAGTTATTTTAGCTCTTTATTCTTTTCCAACTCTACTAAGACAGGCTCTTTTACCTTTTGACTTGTCTTAGTTTGGCTTTTCTTTAACGCCTCAAACTGTTTATGCAGATCTTTCATTCTTTCAGATTCTTTCTTTAATTTTTCATTCTCTTTCTTTACACAATCCAAACTTTGCTGATACTCCAATACAGTTGCATATTTCTTTGAACACATCTACTTGTTGGCTTATACATGTTGCATCAGTCTAATTGGAACTTTCAAGCTTAATCTTTTGTGTTCAGAAAATACTCTTGGATAAAACAGAAATTTCTTGGTCCGTTTTACTTTGAATAAAGGCCATTACATTTTGGTGACTTTCTAGAAAGTCACACAAACATTTCCACTTCGGCCAGTTCATTGATAACCTAATGCACAAATGTGTTAAGAAACCATTTTACCTTCTGTTCTTTGTATTCAGCCACAGAGCCATCTAGCTGTGGCTTTTGCAATTCTCCATTTTTAGCTACAATGGCTTCTACAACATTTTTTTACCGCCTTGACTTCCTCCTTTAAATTGGTCAGACTCTTCCAAAATCCTACTTGTTGCAACAACATAGCATAAACGTTAGTTTTTAGACTCAGAAGCAAGTGTTGTCTGTTTCTATCCAGTTCCCTATTGAAATGGCGGTTCTATGAATGTGAAGAGCCGAAAAGCCGGGAAAAAAAATAAGACCAGAAACCAGGAGAAGAAGGAATCACCAAAAAAAAAAATAAAAATAAAAAAATTGCGCTTCTCCTTAAAATTAGAAGGTTCATAGGTTGGTACTAGGCTATCGGCCCTAGGGCTTATACAAGCTTAGCCATAACAATTCCCTGGATATTTCTTCTCACAATATTTACTTCTCTGGACCCCTGTCTAGTAGGGTGACTGACATGATCCCGGAGTGAATTTCCTATCTCCCATCCAATCATCAAGGTTCCTTTTGAAGAGGGCTAAGGAGGCACTCTGCTTGACATGTATGGGCAGTCTATTCCAGAGTATGGGGAGTCTCTGGGTCAGGAACCTACCCCTCCAGCATGTTTTGTTCATTGTGATGACAAGGTTTAGATCCCTGGAGCATGTGGCTCTGAGGGATTGGGATTTCTTTAAGTGGAGCATGTCCAACAGCTCAGGGTTTGACATGGCCTTGTATGTTAAGCAGAGATCGCGCCTCTGAGTAGACGATATGCCACATAGTATTGCTGGAGTTTTTTTTTAGACGGTCAGCATATAGCATCTGCTTTAGGCCTGTGATTCTTTTAGGGAGGTATTGCTGTGGCCTTTCCAGCTGTTGCAGATGTCTTGTGAGGTACATACCAAACGGGGCATTATACTCTATAATGGGTCTAATGAGGGATGAGTACAGTGGGACAATGACCTCCTTTTTTCTGGATGAAAAGCCCTTAGTGATGAGGTGTGCCACATAGAAAGATTTCCTGACTGCTGTGGCAATGTGGTTATCGAAAGTGAGACCACTGTCCAGCTGTGTCCCTAAGTCTCTCATCACACTTTCGATGTTTAGTGTACTGCCACCTGTGTGATAATTCATGGGTACATGTTTTTTTCCAAAGGGGATAACTATACATTTCTTGCCATTAAGCTTGAGCCCATGGCTCTGGTACCAGGCATCTGTTTCTGTAAGGCCCTTTTGTAGAATATCCACATCATTTGGGGATTCAATAATGGCTCCCAGTTTGCAGTCATCTGCAAACTTTGTTAGCCAGAGTCCCTTAGTGTTGGCCTGTACTTCAGAGAAGTAGATGCCAAACAAGAGTGATACCAGGACTGAACCATGAGGTACTCCACTTGTCACTTGTCTGGAGCTGAATTTGGAGTTGGCTACTTTTACAGTCTGGGTTCTGTCAGTAAGCCAGGTGGCAACCCATTGAGTGACTTAGGGATTTATGCCCAGTTTAGTAAGTTTATCTATGACTCCAGAGTGGGGGATGGTGTCGAAGGCCTTGACGAGGTCCAGATAGGCTGTATGGATCGCCTTACCCTCGTCCACAGCTCTGGAGACTGATTCGAAGAAGTCAATCAGGTTCAGGAGACAAGATCGGCCCTTCACAAACCCAAACTGGGTGGGGCCAGTGTTTGAAGGTTGCCAATGTCTTTGTTTATAAGTTCCATGACAATGCGTTCCATGCCCTTTTAGATAAGGCTCGTCAGACTGATGAGACGGTAGTTCCTGGGATCCAAGGTGGATCCCCCCTTATGGAGTGGGATAACTGTAGCTGTGCACCACTCAGTGGGCACAAAGCCTGAGGTGAGGCTATGATTAAACATGACACTTAGGTTAGGTGCCAGTTCATTTTGTAGTTCATGTACTACTCAGCCTGGGATGTCATCTGGTCCCATGGATGCTGTATTCTTAGCTTTGGAGTGCGCGGTTTCTACCCGTGTGGCCGCGATTTCTGGAATTTGGCTATCTTTTGGTATTGAGATGGGCCCTTTAGGGGGTGACAGGGGGATGAAGTTGGCACTAAATCGATCTGCCAGGATATTGGCAATACCCTTGGGATCAGTATATTTAATGCCATTCTATTGAAGCTCAGAGCAGATCTGAGCATTGCCATTTAGATTCTCGACATAACTATAGAATGCCTTGTGGTTGTCTTTGGAATATTCGGCAATTTTATTTTCATAACTAGCTTTTGAGGATTTTATGAGGGATCTCAGCTTCTTACTGAGGCTGGTGAGGGAGTTTTTTGCATCCTGGGATTTTCCTCTTTTCTGCAACAGTTTCTTCCTTCTGTTGTATAGTTTGTTTATAGCAGGAGACCACCAGATTGGCTTCCTTTTTTTGGAGGAGAGCATCTTGGTTCTATTTGGGATGGCACGATTCATGCACGAGTGGATGTGCTCGTACAGAGCCTTAGTGTAGGATTCTGCAGTCGAACTTTCAGATCCCATCTGCATGGGTGTCATGAAGTTTGTCACTTCTGACTTCAGTAGCATGTAGTTGGCTTTGGAGAAGTTTTTTAAGGAGGCTTCCTTACTGGGGGGTGGGGGTGGGATGTGGATGTCAAGGGTGATTTGCTTATGGTCAGATCTGACCAATGAGGGGGTGACCACTGGTGTGGAGCATCTATCTCCCATGTTGGTAATGACCAGGTCTAGGATATTGGAGCCCCTGATGGGACAACGGATTAGTTGACCCAGGGCGTTGGAATTTATGAATTCCAAGAACCGTTGGGAAAAGGAGTTGGTACCCAAGTAGTTTTCCCAGTTAATGGCAGGGTAGTTGAAATCACCAAGTATTAGGGTGTTTGGTTGTAGTTATGTTCTTACCATAACTTGGCATCTGTGTTGTCCATTTTCATTCTTCCTCACTGATGAGTTATGAATCCGACCATCGGATCAGACTCGGATACATTTTCAAGACTTGGATCCTAGTCTTGAGCTCCTCCCTCTAATCATAATGCACTAGAGAAGGCCTTTTCTACCACCTGGAAAGCCGATGGACCTGAGGAAAGCCCCCCCATTCCTCTCGGAGCAGAGTAAGAGAGGAGGGAGGCAACCCCGGATTCATGGCGTCTAGAAAGAATCGGACCCAAGCTGTCAAGGGCTGAGGTACCAAGAAGAAGAGATGGATCCGACAAGGTCAGAGCCAAACCTCTCCCCTTGGACCCGATGCCAACATCCCGGATCCAAGACCCGCTCTGATCTGATGAAATTGGAGGAAGGCTGGTCATGGAAATGGACAGAGTCAAGAAAAGGGGGTTCCTTTTATCTGACGCCGACTCTCTTGGGTATCTAGGATGCTGGGACTCTAGAGATTGCTGGTCAGATCGCAGAAGGAGGCCGACTAGGATGGGCAGGTGTGTTCACGGATCCAAGCAGGGACAGATTTGGCAGAGCCCCCATCTGGATCAGAGCCCCGAGGAATCCCCGCATCATCCGTATCAGCTTCAGATAAACTCCTAGAGGATCTGGACGAAGCCACAGATGCAGGTCTAGACTGTTTCTTATGGGTTTCCAACAGCTTAGTGGGCAAAGCTGGGGAAATCGGTCTCACAGTACACTCAGGATTTTGGCTACTAGCCTTTGGATCCATAGTTCTAGGATCCAAGCCAGAACTAGATGCCATAGGGGAACTAGAGACTGTTACAACTCCGATTGGATCCGACGAGGGCTTCAGATAGGAGGGAGTAGACATGGGTCAAGAATCCAAGGTAGTCGGATCTGAAGTCTGGGTAGACTTAGTAGGAGGCTCCAAAGAAACCCATGATAAGTTGTGAGGGCACTTCCTAGAGTTAGAGGAGCCCTGCTGATGTTTTGAGGGGGTTTGAGCCCCTGGGGAGGAAGATAAAGACACTGAAAGTAGGCCTTTTAAGATACGTTTATTATGGCAAATCGGCAACAGCTTGAGGATTGAAACCAGCACAAATACTGCAAGCTGATTGCAAGTTCTCAGGCCCCAAACAATGCAAAGATTTCTTGTGGGCATCAGAATGGGGAATTTTGTGCCCACAAGAACAATATTTAAATCCTGAAGGTTTGTCGGACATGCTGTTAACTGGCAAAGATCCCAACAAAAGCAGCACAGTTCAAAGTACATAAAATACAGTATACACTACAAGGACCAAATAAAGGATAGCAAAGAAGCTAAGTAAAAATAGCTATATACAGACAGACAGTACAGAAATACAAACACAGGGAAAAAGGAAGCAGAAAGACCCAACACCTGCGAAAAACTCAAGCAGGTAGGTAGAAGAGAAAGTAGTAACTATATAATTCACTAAAAAGAAGAAATTATTGTAACAACTAGAAAAAAATTCACTCTTACATGTTCAAAACCAGATCTAAAGTCCTGTCACAAAGGCTGCAAACAAGATCTGAGGAGTTGGGGAAGGTGTAATGCATTATGGGTAGAGGGAGGAGCTCGAGACTAGGATCCAAGTCTTGAAAATGTGGCTGAGTTAAATCCAAGGTTTGGATCCATAGCCCAACAGTGAGGAAGAAGGAAAAGGACGACATTAGATCTTCTTTTTGCAGGGGGGGGCAAGGCCCCCCTTCCACCCCCACACTTATACATACCAACTGTGACACTGCCATACCTCACAGAAAAGAGAATATTCTGAGAAATGACATCTCAGACTTAGTTTGTGTAAGTCTGTTCTTTCGACCATTCAGTCTCACAACATTTCAAACAGTTACTATTCCTATCCTCTTAGCACATTCCGGGTTGGAAATATAAATCTCAGACAAAGCCCTGACCCTTTCTTACAGTGTCTTATCACTTATTTTTGCTGACTAACCACTTGTTGTAGAACCATATTCTTCATAATGGCATTACCTTTTCTAAATGCACTTGCTGTTTGATAACCTGATCTAGTGTTAGACTAATTCTGCTATTCAACACTACTTACTCCAACTCTCTTAGAACCTTTTCAGCTAGAATAATCACTTTCAAACAAGAATTCAACTTATTTTACATTATCTGCTACACATAACTAACTGCAAGGCACCCATTTGCTTATGCATATCAGGAATACATGGGTGCAAATCACTCATTTTGCTGTACTACAGCACTGTTTGCAACCAGGCAAACAAACAATCGGTCAACACCATTTTCTCTTTTGGAAATCCATACTGCTATAGCTCAGCATAAACTAACATCTTATTACCTCACGTTACAGCAGTTTTACTTTCAGCAAAGTCACTGCTTTGCTTATTGCTTCTCTTGCCTTTAAAAATTTTCTCAGCTTTACAACAAACTTCACCAGGTCTTCAGCCTACAAATCTTACAATATAGGTAACACAAAATTGCTCCACATTTGCTGTCACTGCTGTAGCATAAAGGGATAAAGTCCTAACTACAGGCCAAGTGACTAGGGTTCAATTAGTGGTTCAAGCATCTGATGTGTGGGCAGGGAGAGAAGAGCATGCCCATCAGGAGGGAGGGTATAGATGCAAGTGAGTAAGTACAGGGGAGGGGAAGAGATAGGAGGATAAGTCATAAAATAACTCCCCCTCGACAGAAGCAGTGGCCAGCATGACCCCCCCACGATGTCCTTAAAATCCCCAGCAGCCCCGCTCACTTGGAAAAAATTAAGGGATGTAAAGGAGGAGCCGTGAGACCTGGTGATGGATGGGGCAATTAAGGGGAAGGATAGCTCCACAGCTGTGAACCTCCTTCCATTGTTTCAAAGATTCACAGTTAATTAGTTCCCAGAACACCCTTTTAAACTTTTAGTAGCACTTCAGCTTGTGCTCATATCTAAAGTATGCAATTTTGAATAGGCATGGCTTGGAAAACCCTTCAGAAATTACAGCAATAAACTACTTTATTTACGTGTATATCTTTTTTTTAATATATTTTATTTTAATAAAGTATTTTATTTCCTTTACTGGATAGGCTCATCCAGACTCTGCTACAATTTGCTGTGAGGGAAAGGTTAGTTTGCTTTTTATTTGTTGTATTTTGTATTACTTCATTGCCTTTTTATATTTTGTATACAGTGATTTATTTTCTTTACACTGTGTTTTACTTGTAATCTGCTTTTAACTGCATATTAAAACTTGAAAAGAGACCACAGCTCTGTCTCTTGTGAGTCAGACAGAAATTTTTTCCACCCTCTCACCCAGTTACTGTTGTGTTCTTAAACACCACTGTCTTTTTAGTTGTCTGCCCCTTATGTTAATTTGACCATATATCTCAATTCCTCTCTGCTTTTACCAGCTGGTGTGAGTAAGCACAAAATTATCATTTTGTGAAATCACTCCCCTTCAACTATTTAAATTTATTGGCCATCCTACTGTATTCCATAGTACCAGAATACAAAAGTGACCATCCCCTTTCAATCTATCTTGCTGTTTAAAAATAGTGACTCGACACTAAAACTTAACCTTTTAGACAGGTAAAACTTAAGTTACCTACTTTCACATCTAACTTCTCTAGTGCACACTGCAGTGTTTAGGATAAACCATTTTTTTCATCTTATCTTTAAGCATCTATTGCAAGACACCAGTTATTGGAGAGCCCACATTCTGCCTCTCAGTAGTCATCTTGGAATTACTGCTTCTGCTTTCTCCTAGTGAGAGAAGGAGTGCAGTTACATTATTTCCTGGAGACTGCTGTTCACCAGAAAGCTTAATAACTGCTTTATAGGTGACAGCTTGGAATTTTTCCTTATATTCCGATCCTGGTGAGAGTAGGAGCAGAGTGCATTGATTTCTGACTCTTTCTGGTTGGAGAGTGTCTGTGCTTAATGTACCTGATTGGTCTGGTTGCTATTTGAGGCATCTACCAGAAAAAGGCTCCAAGCCTGCAGACCCTTGCATCATCTGGGACAAGACTGTAGATCACTAAACAAGCCGTGGCTGCTTCTCTTCTTGGGATTGGTGCCAACATTTTGCTTCTGGTGAGAGAAGAAGGAAAGGAGTACTGTATCCCAACAAGCTGTGCTGAGACCAGCATTAGTAGCCTTTCATGCAACTCCCCCCTTTTCATCATTCTTGAAAGCTAATTCTCTATTTTTCAGTAAGTACTGCTTGATTTCTTTCTAACTTCAGAATATCTGCCTAAATACTTCATCCTTAAATTTTCAGGGTCTATGTATTAGTTTCCCCTCACGTGTTTGGCAGTGCTCTGTACAGACTCAGACACCGAGTGACATTTTTCTGTAAAAGGAATATATACGGAAACAGCTCCAGTACTTAGTAATAATGACCATCCCCCCTGGCATGTCTAAAGGTCTGTTCCCTGTGCCTTCTCCTATTAACCTGGTGAACTTGGGGATTCTGAGGCAGTGTAGCAACTGCCTCATGTACACAGACAACCTCTCCTCTTACCTCCCAACACTCAGACTTGTGAGAGATGTACTTATATATCCAAATTGGAAGCCATGCACTCTCAAGCCAAGACCAGAATAACTGGTCAAGAGGAGAAGGTCAACACCTGCACCACACCACATAGCCCTCCAGAACACCCACCATCACAGCTCTCACATAAAAACACAAACCACACACCCACCTTCACGGAGGATCTCAATAGAAATCTACCCAAATAGCAGAGACCTCCAAGGCAGAAACGCACTCAACCAGTACAACACAGCGCAAACCACAAGACACATAGCTCACCTACACTGTGTGCCCCTCAACCTAAGCCCCTAAGGCAAAACAGCTTGCCCAATACACTAATCACAGGTTACTCGATAGTGAGCCACAGTGACGTTCCACTCACTAAGTTGAATAAGGAGAAAGTACCAGTCAACTATCAGGTGCCAGAATCAGACACATAACACACGCACTCAGGGCACTCCACAACAAGTAGAAGTATGACTCTGTCACTGTCCATGTGGGTGTGAATGACCTGAGACGCACCTCCCTGTAGTATATGAAAAGAAACATGGAGGAGCTCTCGGATTATGTGGCCCAGGCAGGTATAACCCTAGCCCCGAGCAGCATCCTACTGTCACCCAGAATGACACCGCAGTACAAGCAGAAAATGATTGACTTCAACAATTGGCTAAATTTCTGGTGCCATTCTAAGGGAATCCAGTATCCGTCTGCTTGGGATGACATGACTGACGGACCTTGATGCTTTGCCAGAGATGGCCTGCATCTGTCAACCCTGGGTTTCTGGACACTGGCTAAGGCTCTTGCCACCCCTATAGTGTCTTTTTTTAGGCAATGTTCCAAAGACCAAATTACCACTGTAACAGCTATAAATAGATCCAATCTGAAGGCCATGTTGCTCATCACCAGAAGTCTAAATCGCAAGATGCACTTGCTCGAAGCCCTCCTCAAAATGGAGAAAATCGACATTTGTGCTGCAACGGAGACCTGGTTTAAAGCAGCAGAAAGCACCCTTGCGCTATCAGGCTATAACTCATCCACACCTTTCGGCCCCAGTACATGGACTAAAGCTCCAAAGGTGGTGGTGCTTCCATATTCATAAAGGATATGCACACCTCCAGTCTAGTAGCCCAGCATAATGCATCTGAGATACTTCAAGTACAACTAACATTGGGTAAGGCGGTGATTCAGGTTGTAGCCTGCTACAGATCCCCAACCATGTTCCAAGACTCTCACTCGACGTTCCTAAGCACCCAGGAAAATATTAGGGTTCAACACAACACTCTGACACTAGGTGACTTCAACTACCCTCCATCAACTGGGAAAACTAGTCATGCACCAATACACTGGCCCAATGCTTCCTGGAATTCATCAGTTCCAATGCCCTGGACCACCTCATTCTTACCCCCACTTGAGGAAGCAACATCCATGACCTGGTTATTACTAACATGGGCAACCGTTGCTCTACAGCAATAATCATTTCCTTCCTGGTTAGATCCGACCACAAACTAATCACCATGGAAATCCACATCTCACCCATACCCCCCACCCAAAGGTAACAACCATAAAAACTTCTCCAAAGCTGATCCTAGGCCCCTAAAAACAGAGGTGGCCAACTTCACATCACCCATGTCAATGGAAAATAGATGCATGACTGCCAAATCATACACCAATGCACTGTACGAATACGTACATAAATGCATGGAACTAGCCATACCCAACAGAAAGTACAGTTTTGTACCTACCATAAATGTAGATGTTCGAAGATCCACATTGCTGCAGTCCTAACACTTGGGTAGTCCGCTGTCCCTCGGTCGGCCCGAATATCAGAGTATAAGGCTGAGGTCGGTCAAGGCGCATTTGACTGACATCAGAACGTCAGGGTACAAATGCGCATGACCGACGTCATATCCTCAGTCTTTTCTTGCCCCAGATGTCAGAAGACCCTAAAAAGAAAGGTCAAAACCCATAGACAACAACCAAACAATCAACCAACCTAACACTAAAACATGTACAATATAAACAACATATACAATATACCTCAGATTGATAACCCAGCCCCACAACCGCCTCAAACTACAGAGGGAAGGAGGGAGATTGGACTGCAGCAATGTGGATCTTCGAACATCTACATTTATGGTAGGTACAAAACTGTACTATGTTCTTCATCTCACATTGCTGCAGTCCTAACACTTGGGTAGAATCCTAAAGCAGAGGTAAGGGAGGATGGCTAAACTATAATGAAGCAGGAGCTGCCAAAATGCCCTGCAAAACAGCAGTGGCAAAACCAGCCCTGGATTTAGAGTACAGTGGAAGGTGGTAATGCCTAGAGAAAGTATGCACTGAACTCCAAGTAGCTGCCTCCAAAATATACTTAGTTGCCACCCCCCTCAAAAAAGCTGTTGAAGTGGCAGTAGCCCTAGTGGAATGAGGCCTAATCCCAGCTGGAATCTCTTTGCCATGATGGGAATAACAGAAAGCAATGCAAAACCCAATCCACTTAGAAATAGTTTGTTTTGACACGGGCTTGCCCTGAGAACACAAAGCAAAAGAAACTAATAACTGCTGAGATTGCCTGAACCCTTTAGTTCTGTCCAAATA
The DNA here is from genome assembly GCF_019279795.1 of Protopterus annectens. Classification (NCBI taxonomy): domain Eukaryota; kingdom Metazoa; phylum Chordata; order Ceratodontiformes; family Protopteridae; genus Protopterus; species Protopterus annectens. The sequence continues at coordinate 1,935,513,683 of NC_056731.1, forward strand.
ATATCGCAACTGCCTGTGTACATCTAAAGTGTGCAAAATCTTTTCCCCTTTATTTTGGGGATTTGCATAAAAAGTAGGCAAATGAATAGTTTGGTTTAAAGCCACACTAGAAACCACTTTAGGCATAAAGGAAGGATTAGTACGTAAAGATACCCTATCCTTATGGAAAATTAAGAAAGGCTCAACTGCCATAAGGGCCTGCAATTCAGAAACCCTTCTTGCAGAGGTAATGGCCAACAAAAAAGCAGTCTTCCATGACAAATATTTCAACTCAGCAGTAGCTGCAGGCTCAAAAGGTTGTAGAGTGAGTTTCTCCAACACAAAATTGAGATCCCAAGCAGGAGTAGGAGCTCTTCGTGGGGGGGTCTTATATTCTTTGCCCCTCTAAGAAATTGCTTGAACAAAGGATGAGAAAACAATGGTGGGTCACAGTCGTAGTGAGCTGAAATTGCTGCAGCATGAATCTTAATAGAAGAGAAGGACAAACCTTTGTCCAATAACTCAGTAAGATATAGAACAGCCACACTTAAATTAGGCTCAGAAACATCCAAATCCTTTGCTGCACTCCAAAACAAAAATCTCTTCCATTTATCACACTTTCCTTGTACTAGGCCTTCTAGCTTCCAAAATCACATTCAAAACTTGTTGTGGAAGATGAGACCCTCTATGGTTCAAAACAGAATATGCCAGGCTGTTAGGTGAAGAGAGTGAAGTTTGACATTGAGCAAATGACTGTCCTCCTGGGACAACAGGTGTGGAATCAAAGGCAAAGGCCATGGAGGCTTCCGTACTAGACTTCTCAGTAATGGGTACCAGTGCTGTCGAGGCCAATCTGGAGCTATCAAAATCATCCTTGGCTTGTCCTGTCTGACCTTCAGAAGTACCTTTGGGAGGAGAGGCAGAGGTGGAAAGGCATACACATGAAGATTTTTCCAACTGAAAGAAAGAGCATCCACTTTCCAAGCTGTGGGATGAAACCTCTTGTGCAAAACTTTGGCAGCTGGTGGTTTAGTGGAGAAGCGAACAGATCTATGTCTGGAGTTCCCCATGACACTGTCAATTTCTGAAATACATGAAGATCCAGTTTCCACATCCATGATTTGTCTGCTTAACACATCTGCTAAGGAGTTCTGTGCTCCGGCAGAAACCTTGCCTGAAGATTTAGTTGTAAACTGAGAGCAGTCTCCCACAAAATCATTGCTTGCCTGCATAGAGGATAAGAATGTGTTCCCCTGCTTGTTGATGTACCACATGACAGTTGTGTTGTCTGTTAGAATCAACACCTGCCCTGGAAGAAGTAAATCCTTGAAAGCTATTAATGCAAACTGGACTGCTAACATCTCCTTCAAGTTGATATGTAGATGCTGTAGTCTGACAGGCCACTTGTCTTGTATCCACTTTCCATTTAGATGAGCTCCCCAAGCTTTGTCTGAGGCATCTGTCGTTAAAATCTGACTACGCCTCTGGCGGGTCACAGAGAGTCCCTTGTTTAGGTGACATTCCTGAGCCCACCACAAAAATTCCTTTTGAATGCAAGGTATTATTTGAATGACAGTGTCCAGATCCTGGCAGTGCTGTGTCCATACATTTTGAGATACCATTGCAGCTTCCTCATATGCAGTTTGGCATGGAAGCACCAGAATACAAGATGCCATGAACCCTAAGGCTTGAAGGACTGTCCTTGCAGTCAGCCGGACTGAAGAGATAGTTGATGGAAGTAAAGGGAAAGATTCTTTTGTTTGTCCGGTTAAAAAGGCCATCTGGGATGCTGTATTCAGTCTTACACCCAGAAAGCACATGTCTTGAGAGGGTACTAGACTGGACTTTATTTCGTTCACAGAATACCCCAGGCATCTTAGCACTGCTATCACATAATCCAAATGATGAAGAAGCTTCCCTTCCTTGAGCCAGAATCAGGCAATCGTCCAAATAAGGATAGATTTGTATCCTTTTAGCCTGAAGAAAGCTATCACTGGAGCCAGAACTTTCGTGAATACTTAGATAAGCCAAAGGGCAATGCAGAGAACTGATAGTGAGAAGTCCCAGTCCAGCAGATACTTCCTGCAACTTAGTCTGATAGGAACATGGAGGTAAGCCTCCTTGAGATCCAAAGTTACCATCCAGTGATCCTTGCCCAGTAGAGGTAAAAGCTGTTGTAACGTCAACATTTTGAACTTGGGAATGTCCAGATAAGTGTTGAGGATAGATAAATCCAAAATTGGTCTCTTTTTGGTACTAGGAACAGGCGAGAATAAAATCCCAGGCCCCTTTCTGGCATAGGAACTGTATGGCCCTATTTGGAGTAACAGAGAAATTTGCTTGTGAGCCTCTATTCTTTGTTGAGGAGGAATGTCTGGCATGCCTTTGAAAGGAGGCAAGGTATGGAAATAAAACCTGTAACCGTGGTGTATGATATCCAATACCCATCTGTCTTGGGTAATTATACTCCAATTTTCTTTGAAAAGTGCCAACCTTCCTCCCAAAGGTGCTGCCAGGAGAAGGTTCTGGCAGCTGAAAAGGTAGGTCATTGGGTCTGTTTGAAGGACTGACCGACGACCCCTGCCCTCACCGAAGACTGTGCAGGAGAACTCCTGTTCTAGGCCTGAAAGAGCCCTGACCTCTGCCCCTGCCACGTCTAGATCTACCCTAGACTGGGAATCATAAGAAGGATCGTCCACCCCTTAGTAGGCCAATTTCTACTAAACTTTGGAGGCTGAACCTGCAAAAATCTTTAACAGTCTGCATAGACTTAGCCTTGTCTTCCATTTTCTTTAAAACTGCTTCAACAGGAGAACCAAACAAGACATCAGATTGTAAAGGAGCATCCAAAATCCTTGTTTTAATATGGTCAGATAAATTTTGATCCCTCAGCCAGGCATGCAGTGGCAGCCACCCTAGAAGAGGCCTGTACAGCATCAAAACCACATTGCAAAGAATGCTTACCCACCTGTTCAGAAACATGCACTAAATCTTGTAACTCTTTACAATCAATACCTTCCCCCAGAGCATCAACCTTAGACTTCAATTCTGAAAGGAGATATTTCTGATATTTCAACATGTGAAACTGGCAATTCAAAGCTCCCATGGCAAGAGTGGAAGAAGTATAAACTTTCTTCCCCATCTATCCAAGGCCTAGCCTCTTTATCTGCAGGAACCGGATTCTTGACAACAGAAGCCTTAACACCCTTAGGCCCCTGGCTAACAGTTTCTGGGTCTGCCCTAGGACTCTTAAAAAGATACTTATGAGCGTCAGGCACCGTGTAATACCTATCTGGTTTAACAGGCGCAGGAGGCAAAGAATCAGGATTAAGAGAAGCCTCTGCAAACACATCTTCCACCACATTCAGAACAGGAGGTATAGCCAAAGGCCTATGCTGGGGTAAAAAAAAATTCCCTAAGCCTTTTCCTGGAATCAGAGAAGTCCTGACCTTCCCATTTAAAATGCTCTCTCATGGAATGAAGAGTCTCTGAAAAGAAAAATCCTCAGGAGGAGAAGCAGAAGGAGTAGAATCATCCACATCAGAATCCGAATAAGGAGAATACTCCTGCAAGTCTTCACTCAGACACATCCAAGCCTGCTCATAATCCCCAACACTGGTTCCATCCTAGGCCTCTTATCAGGAGGCATAGAGCCTCTAATTAAAGTAATTAAATCTTCTGCCATTTTAAGCATGTGCTTCTTGGGCACAGAACCTGAAGAACTAGGAGTGACACCCACAGAAGCTAAACTTTTCCTGCCTCTAGGAGAAGCCTTGGAAACAGAAAGAGGGGCCTAGACACCTTAGGAAGGGAGGAGTACAGTTATCTGAGAAGCCCTGCAGCCTGACCTGCCTCCTGGGAGGCCACATCCTGTAAAATCAAAGTTTCTCCCTGGGACTCCAGAGAGGCCTCCGTCGGAACCACCGGTTCCACTGGCGTCTCTAAAGATCTAACCTAGGTTTGACTGCCTTGTCTTTGCGCTTCTTTGAGGAAGCTGGCCATCCGACGGCATATGTAATTGCACCGCTTCCCAAAGACCAACCTGGCACAATCTAACCTCTCAGGTCCCAAACAAGGTATACACAAATTATGGTAATCCTATCTGTTTCCCACAAGAAATACAGTTATTCACTTTTTCTGACATCCAAACCACTGAGGCAAGAAAACCAAAATATTCAACGGGTACTTAACCAACTCTGACTTTGGTCTGAAACCGGCACTTGCAACACTGCTTCTGCATCGGACCATGCGGCAAAAAGACTGAGGATATGACGTCGGTCATTTGTACCCTGACGTTCTGATGTCAGTCAAATGCGCTTGACCTCTGATATTCGGGCCGAGGGACAGCGGACTACCCAAGTGTTAGGACTGCAGCAATGTGAGATGAAGAACATCCAAGATCCTCTCCTCCCAAAAAAGGAAGCCAATCTGGTAGTCCCCTGCCATTAATAAACTCTACAACAGAAGGAAGAAAGTGTTGCAGAAAAAGGTGAAGTCCCAAGACTGGAAAAACTCCCTTATTAGCCTCAACAAAGAGTTGAGATACCTCATCAAAACCTCTAAACTCAGCTATGAAGGCAGAATTGTGGCAGACACTAAAAAAGTACAGTTGTGTACACTTACCATAAATGTAGATGTTCGAGTGTATTCACTGTTGCAGTCATTACATTTGGGTAATCTGCTGGCAGGTTGCCCAAAGTCGGCCTGAATAAAAAAGTCTTGGGTCCTGCATCGGTTGCTGTCTCCTCTTCCATGACGTCAGGTCATCAGGGGTATAAAACATGCAGCAGACGCCATTTTATTCAGTTTTTCTTGCCCCAGATGTCAGGTGCCCCCCAAATGGGGAGCAAAAATATATATATAAGTAAACAGTAAATATATAAATGCACTTTTAGAAACATAAACTTTACCTTCAACTAAAAACAAATACACCACCAAGGCTTTTGAGTATAGTGAAGGAAAGAAAAGGTATAGAAAGGGGGATGGCGTGTGGGTAACCCGGACTGCAACAGTGAATACACTCGAACATCTATATTTATGGTAAGTGTATACAACTGTACTATGTTCGTGTTTCACTGTTGCAGTCATTACATTTGGGTAGAATCCCAAAGCTATGGATGGGAGGATGGAACTAAACAGCATTAGAAGTGGCTATAAGGCCCTGCAGGACTGCAGTGGCAAAGCCTGCCCTGGATTTGGAGAAGAGAGGTAAATGATAATGCTTTGTGAAGGTATGAACAGAGCTCCAAGTAGCAGCTTCTAGAATGTCTTTGGTTGGAACCCCTCAGAGAAAAGCTGCTGAAGTAGAGGCAACCCTGGTGGAATGTGATCTGATCCCCTTGGGCACAGGTTTACCATGGTGCAAATGGCAGAAACAAATGCAGTGGCTTATCCATTTAGAAATTGTCTGCTTTGATATAGCCTTCCCCTCTAACCCTGCAGCAAATGCTACCAGTAGTTGCTCAGACTTTCTTAGAGATTTGGTCCTATTTAGGTAGACTCTTAGTTGTCTGTGTACATCCAATGAATGCAGAATCCGCTCCCCCTTGTTCTGCGGATTTGGGAAAAAAGTTGGCAGGTGAATGGTCTGGTTAAGAGCCACAATGGATACCACCTTAGGCATAAAAGAAGGATTGGTCCTGAGGGACACCCTGTCCAGGTAAAATATAATAAAAGGCTCCACTGCCATGAGAGCCTGTAGTTCTGAGACCCTTCTTGCTGAAGTGACTGCCAAAAGAAAAGCTGTTTTCCAAGATAGAAATTTTCTATCCGCAGTAGCTTCTGGTTCAAAAGGAAGCAGGGTGAGTTTTTCCAGCACAAAATTGAGTTCCCATGCAGGAGTTGGTGCTCTTCTGGGAGGCCTTAAATTTTTGGCCCCACTAAGATACTATTTAAGCAGTGGATGAGAAAAGAGGGGAGGCTCTGTATTGTAATGAGTCGAGATGGCAGAGGCATGGATTTTTATTGAAGAAAAAGATTGGCCCTTGTCAAGCATCTCAGTCAAATATTGTAAAATCTGAGGAATATTAGGCTTTGCAGTGTCTATTCCTTGTGCTTGATTCCAAGCACAGAATCTATTCCATTTATCAGCATAAGATGTTCTAGTACTAGGCCTTCTGGCTTCCAAAATGACATCCATCACAGATTTACTGAGAGGTGTTCTTTGAATAATTAGTTGATTAGCCATGCTGCAAGATTCAGAGTTTGGAGCTGAGTGTGCAGAATTTGATAGTTCTGCTGAGACAGTAGATGAGGTATTTGAGGCAAGTACCATGGAGGAAGGTGAGATATAGTCCTTAGAAGTGGGTACCAGTGCTGACGGGGCCAGTCTGGAGCAATTAGGATAATTTTTGTTTTTTCCTGTCTGACGTTTAGTAAGACCTTGGAGAATAGAGGCAGGGGGGGGGGAAGGCATAGACTGATAGGTTTTTCCAACTGAAGGATAGAGCATTCACCTTCCATGCTTTTTTGTGATGAGTTCTTGTGCAGAATTTGTCCAACTGATAATTTTGGGGAGAGGCAAATAGATCTATGGTCTGGGCCCCCCCATTTCTGTGTTATCATGCTGAAGATTTGGGGATCCGGTTTCCATTCGTGCGGGTCCATAAGATTTCTGCTTAGGTCGTCTGCCAGAGTATTTTATTTTCCTGGCAGGAACTGAGCTTGAAGATGGATTTGGTAAGTCAAGGCTGTGTTCCACAAAGCCATGGCTAGTTTGCAAAGGGGGTAGGAATGTGTACCCCCTGCTTGTTTATGTACAAAATAACTGTGTGTTGTCCGTCTTTATCAGTAGCTGTCCTGGATGAAGTAAGTCCTTGAAGGCTGTCAGAGCATTCTGAACAGCTAGCATCTCTTTCTGGTTGATATGCAGATGGATTTGGTTTGGTCTCCATTTGCCCTGAATGCATCTCCCTGCCAGGTAGGCCCCCCCAAGCATAGTCTGATGCGTCTGTAGTTAGGGTTTGGGTGGCAGGGGGTAGAGTGAATGACAGTCCCTTGTTTTGGTGACATGTCTCTGCCCACCAAAGAAACTCTTGTTGTACGCAGGGAATGAGAGGAATCATTGTTTCCAGGCTGTGACAATGTTGACGCTATAGACTTTTTAGGTACCACTGACGTTTCCTCATATGCAGTCTCGCATATGGAATTAGTAGAATGCAGGATGCCATGAACCCCAAAGCCTGCAGATTTTGTCTTGCAGACAACTGGGTTTTTGTTGCCATTTGATTGAAGTATGTTGTCAGTTGCCTTTGTTTGTCTGTGTGAGGTAAACCATCTGGGCAGTTGTATTCAAGCTTGCACCCAGGAATGTAATTATTTGAGAGGGTACCAGTTGTGATTTATTTTCGTTTATGGTGTACCCTAGGCATGCTAGAAGCCTTTTAACAAATGCCAGATGTTAAAGAAGAGTGTCCTTGTCCTCTGCTTGAATGAGACAATCGTCCAGATAAGGATAAATTTGAATGCTTCATTGTCTGCAGAATGCAATTACTGGTGCCAGGCACTTTGTAAAGACCCTGGGCGTAGTAGATAAGCCAAAAGGCAGTGCAGAGAATTGGTAATGCAAAAAACCTGCTTTGAAGCAGAGGAATCTTCTGCATGATTCCCTTATTGGGATATGCAGGTATGCCTCTTTTGCCTAGCATAGACGGTAGCTGTTGTAAAGTCAGCATTTTGAATTTTGGAATATCCAGGAAAGTGTTCAGAATCGGTAAGTCCAGTATTGGATGCCATGAATGGTCTCTTCTGGGTACCAGGAAAAGTCTTGAATAAAAACCCTGTCCTTTTTCCTTTTCTGGAACCGGATGAATAGCCCCCATTATCCATGAGGGACCTGACTTGTTTCTGGGCCTCTGCCCACTGGTTTTGTGGCGGATCCGGCCATCCGTTTGGAAATGGCAAAGTATGGAAATGAAATCTGTACCCCTGGGATACAATGTTTAATACCCACTTATCTGGGTAATTAACTGCCAATTTTGAGGATGAAGTGCTAGCCCCCCCCCCCCCCAGGGGGCTGCCAAAAGATAAGTGCTTGGTGATGGTAGAGGAAAGTCATTGAGACTGCTTACTGTAGGGTTGTGCTTTGTTTCCTCCAGATTTGGAGGTGGAGGCACCCCATTGCTTTGACCTGTAAGACCCCTGTGATTGGTATCGGGTACCTTTTGAGCGCCTGGACTTGCCCTGAGTGGCTCTGTTGGACACAGGAAAGGACCAGTTTTTAGTAGGCCAGTGTCTACTGAACCTGGGTGGCTGCACTTGCAAGAAATCTTTTACAGTTTGCATAGATTTAGCTTTGTCTTCCATTTTCTTTAAAACCTCTTCTGCTTTATTAACAAACAGAGTATCATGCTGCAAGGGACTTCCAACAATTTAGCTTTAACATGATCAGGCAGATTTTGCTCCTTGAGCCAGGCATGCCTTCTAATCGTAGATCCAGTAACGGCGGCACTACAAGAGGCCTCCAAGGAATCAAAACCACACTGCAAAGTATGCTTTCCAACCTGTTCTGCTAAATGCAATAATTCCTGTAACTCTCTATTTTCCACACAATCAGAAATCAACATAATTTTCTGTTTCAATAAGCCCATAACATGCTGTTGATATTTAAGCATATGAAACTGGCAGTTTAAAGCTCTGATTGCCAAGGCTGCAGATGTATAAACCTTCTTACCCCATCTATCCAGCGCCCTGGAATCTCTATCAGAAGGGGTAGGATTTTTGGTTATTGAGGCCTTTACACCCTTGGGACCCTGAGAAACAGTCTCAGGATCAGCAGCAGGATTTTTGAAAAGAAATTTGTGGGAGTCAGGAACCCTGTAATATATGTCTGGCTTACTAGGAGCCGGAGGCAGGGAATCAGGAGCCATGCTTGATTCCGAGAACACATCATCCACAATGTCCAATACAGGAGGTATTGCCAAAGGCCTTTGCTGAGGAAGAAGAAGGAAATTTCTAAGTCTCTTTTTTGATTCAGAGAAGTCCTGACTCTCCCAGTGAAAATGTTCCCTTAAAGTATGCAAAGACTCTCCAAAAGAGTAATCCTCAGGAAGAGATGCAGATGGGATGGATTCCTCTGAATCAGAATCCTCATAGGGTGGAATAGAAAATTCGTAATCAGAAGAAATGGAAACCTGATCTGAAGATTCATAATCAGTGCCTTGCCTGGGGGGGGGGGGGGGGGGTTGGGAACCCCTGATCAAGGTAATTAAATCCTCAGCCATTTTGATCATCTGTTTTTTAGGCATAGGGGCCTGAGCACGTGGCTCATGCTTCGGTTTTTTAGACATAAAAGTTGTTTTTGACCTTGTTTTTGCTGCTGGCATCAATTTAATATAAAAATGTTGAGGCCTGAAAACACCCTCAGAATCCGGTGCCTGCTCAGCAGCTCTGGACCCATCCAAGGGAGAGACATACGTGGGTTCAATACTCTGAGAGTGTCGCGGCATACCGGACTCCGAATGGGTCTTGGTAGAGGCCTGCGACTCAAAAGTAGCGGGTATCAGGGGCTGTGAAGGCGCCTCACTGAGTACCGGCGACTGGCTTAGGAGAAGTTTTGTCGTCGGCTTTGGACCTCGACGGTCTGTCTCTGTCTTTTTCTTTGCGTTTTTTTATGAACTCCGGTAGTCGGATTGCTAACCGACGACATTTCAGGATAATTAATTCTTGAATCAAAATATTTAGAAGCAAAAATATACAGACGCTTAATAGTGCGTTGGTTAAATCTAGCACAAAACCGACAGCAAGGCATGTTGTGATCAGGGCCTAGGCAAGGAATACAGTACAAATGAAAATCCTTATGAGGTATTTGCTTCCCACAAGTAATGCAATTATTAACTTTTACTGACATCGGTAAGGAGCAAGAAAAAGTTTCCCCAACGGGGTACTTGGCTTTAGTTTGAAGACTTCGGTTCTGAAACTCGAATACGAAAATTTCAGGAGTCAGCCGACCAGCACTTGCGAACTGCTTCTGCTTCTGGCACCGCACAGCAAGAAAGACTGATGCAATGGCGTTGGCTGCATGTTTTATACCCCTGACGACCTGACTTCATGGAAGAAGGGACAGCAATTGACGCAGGACCCAAGACTTTGTTAATCAGGCCGACTGAGGGCAACCTGCCAGCAGATTACCCAAATGTAATGATTGCAACAGTGAAACACGAAGAACATCAACCACAAAGCCTTCTATAGTTATATCAAGAACCTCCAAAGCAATACCCAGGTTTGCTCTGAGTTACTGCACAATGGTACCTCCTATACGGAGTCAAAAGATATTGCCAACACACTGGCAGACAGATTCAGTGCCACCTTTACCCGTCTCTCCTCCCCTAATGGACCAAGCACAATACCAGAGGAATGCCAGGCACCCAGCATTACTGCAGCACAGGTTAAAGCTGCATTGTCCAAGGCCAAGAATACAGCTACCATGGGACCCTACAATATCCCTGGATGTGTTTTACGTGAACCACAAAGTGAACTGGCACCACATCTGTGTGCCCTGTTCATTCACAGCCTCACCTCAGGCTTTACCCCTAACAAATGGTGCACTGCTACAGTCATCCCTCTCCATAAAGGGGGAGTGACTACAGACCCTGGGAATTATCGCCCCATTAGTCTGACATGTCTAATATGCAAGGCTATGGAGCGCATCATCATGGACCTAATTAACAAGGATACAGGGAATCTCCAAACTCTAGACCCCATGCAATTTGGTTTTATGAAAGGTAGATCATGCCTGTTCAACCTAGTTGACTTCTTTGAGTTAGTCACCAGAGCTGTGGATGAGGGCAAGGCTGTTCATACAGCCTACCTTGATCTGGCCAAGGCCTTTGATACCATTCCCCACTCAGGAATTATTGATAAAACTTGTCAAACTAGGCATCAACCACTATATTACTAGGTGGGTTGCAAATTGGCTCACAGATGGAACCCACAGTGTGAAAGTAGCGGACTCCAAGTCAGACCGACGACCAGTCACGAGTGGAGTCCCACAGGGCTCAGTCCTGGGTCCTCTCCTGTTTGGCATCTACTTCTCAGAAGTCCAGGCCAGCACAGAGAGACTCTGGCTGACCAAGTTCGCGGACGACTGCAAGCTGGGAGCCATTACTAACTACCCAAGTGATGTAGTCATCCTACAGAAAGGCCTCACTGAGACCAATAACTGGTGCCCAAACCATGGCCTTAAGCTTAATGCCAAAAAATGTGTCATCATCCCCTTTGGGAAAAAGTCAGTTCCCACTAATTACCACACTGATGGGAGCCCACTGAACACTGAAGGCATTATTAGAGATCTGAGGACACAGGTTGACAGCAACCTCTCCTTCAACTTCCACATTGCCACTGTGGTCAGAAAGTCCTTCTATGTGGCACATCTCATTACCAAGGGTTTTGCATTCGGGAAGAAAGAGGTTATCATCTCTCTCTACTCTTCCCTCAATGGGCCAATCATCGAATATAATACCCCATTTGGCATGTACCTCACTAGACACATGCAACAGCTGGAAAGGCCACAAAAGTACCTCATGAAGAGGATCCTAGGCATTAAACACATGTCCTACATGAACAGACTCAAAAAACTCCAGATATTCTCTGTCTTATATCGTCTACTAAGAGGTGATCTCTGCTTGACTTACAAAGCCATGTCTGACCCCACGCTGTTAGAAATGCTACATCTAAAGAAATCCCAATCCTTCCACACCACACGCTCTGGAGACCTCAACCTCATTACCACAATCAATAGAACATGCCAGAGGGACAGGATCATAACCCAGAGACCATACTCTGGAATAGACTTCCCATACATGTCAAGCAGAGCACCTCGCTGTCCCTCTTCAAGAGAAATCTTGATGAGTGGATGGGAAATAGAAAGTTCACCCCGGGGATCACTCCAGTGGCTCTACTTGATAGAGGCACTGGGGACTAATGTTGGGCGGCACGATGCCAGGGCACTTCTATGGGCTAGGCTTGTAAAGGCTCCAGGGCCATTAGCCTAGTACACACCTATGAACTTATAAAAATTCAATACTGTCTGTCAAAATATAACTGTTTTGCATGCAACAGTTTTGGTGTGTTTTATCAACATTGCTTGAGGTGCAATCATATAAATTCATGTTTCCTTACGCCAAGTTTACCAGATTTTCATTTCACAGGCATACAACTCAGTTTTATTTTGTATTCACCAGCACTGCCTTTCCATAAGGTCATATTTTAGTACTAGGCTAAATGCCCTTGCAGTCCACTGTAAGCCTAACCAGTTTCCTTTTTGGTGACTGAATTAACCTATCATGTTTAGTGTCAGATGGGCCTTACAGATCCCATGGTTGATATTTATATATTATCCCCAGACAGAATAAATGGGATCACACCACAGATAATCTGAGGGGACCCATGAGTGGAATAAAGCATTTAGGAGCTGCCTCTGTCCATTAGTAGTATGGGGGGCAGCCCAGGGGGAAAACATATACCTATCACTTCAAACCAAAGGTACAACTGCTCTGCAACATAAGCTCACTACATCCATCCAAGTCTGTGGTAAAACTTCATTCTCTCTCTCTCTCTCTCTCTCTGAGAGATATTACATTCCCCACCTCCACTTCAAAACATTCAATACCTTTGAAGCATTTTCACGGTAGTTAGAAGCAGAAATCACATTTTGCAAAAATCTGACACCAGGTATGGTATGTTAGGGTCATTAGCTCAAACACAAGATGCATTTTAACCACATTCTTACACACTTTTTAACACAATCTGTACCCACTACCAGCCAATTGATGCATTTTCTTCCTTCCACCGGGGTGGCGTTGACCAGGAGTGGCATCATTAAGGCAGCCCTCATAAAAAAAAAAATTATTTTATTAGTAGCCATAAAAACAATTTCCAGAAAATAGAAACTGAAAAATTAGTACTGAAATGCAAAACACTGTTGGGGGAAAATTCTCTTGAAATTAGGAAAATAAAGGGAAAAGCTGAACTAAAGCACATTACTAAGTAAATCATGGCTGAACTACAGACAATTAGCCAGCAAAAGTGCAAATATTAATGAACAAGCTTTGTGGTGTGTATAAAATCCAGCAGCATGAATAGGACAAAAAGCATTATTGAAAAGACATGCTATTGCCTTTCCAGTAGTAGTACTTCATCAGCTGTATGCAAGAATTATCAGAATTATATGGATGGAATTATTTTATTGTTTTATGGGCTTTGTTTCTTTCCTTACTTTGTTGTGTTACGAGATGTAAAATTAAATTACGTATACAACTGCGTTCACTTCCCAATCTGTGGTAGTTAAAAATGTTATTTTTTTAAATATGTAAAATTATCATGCTTCTGAAAAGTTAAGGTGCATTTTAAATTAAAAAATGTTCTAGTGAGGACTATAAAAGGCTGAAGCGATTTAAGTTGAAATCCACTTTGCATTATTGATGTTACTGTGTCACTTTATGCCCAAATATTACTGATATTAACTTTCTAAATCCTTAACAATGCAAAATGAAATATAATGTCCAGCAGTTTATGATACATTACCCAGCTGAACTGCAAATTATTTGCAATTTTGACGACTATTTCCATTCAGTAGTAATATAACCACAAAGAAAACCAATGAGCAAATAGACATTTTTTGTTTTGTTTCACTTTTCTTTTTGCTCATCAATTTTGGTCATCACATACATCACACAAGTCTGTTTAGTCACCTGCTCATCACAGAAAAAAAAAGGAGAGACAGAAAATTGCTCTCCAGTTATTAAACAGCATTCAGCCATTCAACCATAGTCAATGTGAGGAGATGATGGCTTTTGCTTAACCTTGACACCGGTTAGATGCAACCAACGATTGTTCGGCAACTTTAAGACTCTTTCAATCTCAAACTCCTCTACTGACTTCCAAGATGGCTGCACATTGAGTAACAGCTTAATTCTGGCCTGAAAAAAGAAACTTCGCAGAGAAAGCCAGTGGACCTAGATTTCTGGGTAATTTTCGGTAGCCAACTAGTAAGTGCACTGCCTAGATGCCAGGAAAAAAAAAGAAATATAAAGGACCTGGATGAAAATCAGCTACAAAAGTTGAGGAAAAAAAATAAGATTGGTAAAAGTACTGCAGTTGTTCAGAAAGAAGCAGTGCAAGTTTTAGAGAGGACTTCCATAACACAGACGAAAGTATAAATCAGCTGCACACAGACACGGTTAAAATAAACAAAAACTGATGGACTATATCAACACAAACAATAAAACCCTGGAAAAAATGGAAAAAGCTTTGAACAGATATTCAGATAAGATGAGAGAAAGTACAGTTTTGTACCTACCATAAATGTAGATGTTCGAGTGTTCACACTGCTACAGTCATCACACTCGGGTTATCCTGCCGTCAGGCGGTCCCGCAGTCGTCCAGAGTTCAAAAGTCTTGGTCTGGCGTCAGTTGCTATCGCTTCTTCCCTGACGTCAGGGAACATAGCATTATGTTAACACATAACTGTTATATCTTACATGATCCAGTCCATCCACTTCAACCTCAGAATTCAGTCCACAGATAAGACCTCTTGGGTGGTTTCAAGACAAAATACCACAGAGTAAGGTGAACCCAAAAGTAAACCTGGACCCTGAAATCGCATCTAGTTTATAGCCTTTGCAAAAGTATGCAGTGAAACCCATGTCACACCTAACAGATGTCAATGAAAAAGTCTTGGAAAAAAAGCTATGATGGGATGTAGATACAACTCTTGAAGAATGTGCATTAGATTTTCCTGATCATGTTTTCTTGTATTTTGTACAGCAAAATATAATATACTCTGACACCCATTTGGAAGGGTGACCTTTGAGACTTCCCACCTCAATCTCTCTCTCATCTCTTCTCTCTCTTTCATGAAGGAAACAGACAATGGATTATCCTTCCTTGTATCCTTTGTTCTACCTAGATAGATGGATAGGTAAAAATGGACTCTTAGGCAATGCGGTAAACTTCCTTTTTTTGCCTAGTTTTCTAATGTAGAGTCTGATTAAGGTTAATCTCAACTGCCACCTTAGGCATAAAACCTGGATTTGTTTACAAAAAACCCTATCTCTGTGAAATAGAATGTAAAGTATGAAAGGTGGTTTACAAGAGAAGGACCATAGCTCTTCTTTCTCCTGGCCAGCATGCCTGCCACCACACACAAAATATTTTACAATAAGAATCTAAGATCTGCTGCAACTCTGGTCTGAATAGTGGCAGAGTCAATTATTCCATACTGAAGTCCAATGACTAGGCAAACTCCAAGAAAAGAGGCCCCTCAAGAATGATTTGCATACACTTAAGTAAGCTAAGGAAGAAGAACTCGTATCTTGATGGAAATCAGAAATGCCTGCCAAGTCAACCTTTACAGAGCAGAAGCTCTATCCTTTATCAAGCATGTCAGCTAAAACTATAAAACTGCTGGAACCAGAGCAGAGTAGGAGACTAAATCTTGCTTTACTACCCAGACAGAAAACTTAATCCACATGCTCTTGTATGCCTTCTATGAAGAGGGTATCTGGGATGCCACAAGGATCTGAACTACCCCTGAATGAAACAATGGATCCCTTGCCATTAGGGAAAGCAGAAAAAAATCGCACAGCTAGTCGGAGGGAAAACAGGTCTGGGTGATGCTTGCAGGACAACTGAGATAGGAAACCAGTGTGTGATGAACAGAACAGGCTTCTCAACAGGCGAGGCTACAGCAGAGGAAATCAAACTCAGAGACAAAATGGGGCTATAAGAATGATCTCGGCCTTATGCATAAAGAAGATCCATGGGCAACTGTTAAATCAGAGTGTCCTGAGACATCAGCCCTGAGGGAATTCAGAGAAAATAGGTTCTGCATTTGTTATTCGCCAGATGCACATAGGCTGCAGCAAAGCCTTTTCCAGCAGAGTGAGACAACATGCACAGTGACTAAGGGACCACTTGTGAAAAATCAGTAAGGAGCGATTCATCAGGCTCATTAGAGATTTGGCCTGTCTAATAAAATGGACTGCAATGAGAATGGTCCATAGTAACAAGGTGCTTTCTCAACTTCATTGCTGGTCTGGGTGATACAGGAGGTAGGAGTGAGTTCTGCCCTGACTGCTGAAGTACCAAATGACTGCTACGCTGAAGTAGATGGCAGTCGCACCCGAGAGGGAGTTCTACAACATTAGGACTGTCTTCATCTCCAAATAGCGATGCTTAAAGAGGCTTCTTGTTGAGACCAAGTCCACAGGACAACCTACCCTCCGTAAACAACATGCACACAAGGACATACGACTCCAATTTGACAGTCACATTGGGTTAAGGAAAGACGAACGGGCAACCTGTAATGAAGCTGTCCTGCTGAAACTACCAAAGAATCTACTGAGAACAAACATTTGACAAATGAAGCAGACAGGATGTTGGGTCTAAATTCCGATTCTACTTGACAAAGTGCCCACATTAAGTGTCCTCATTCTGTACCATACAAAGGGAACCCAGAAAACTGTTGTAGCCATCAAGGACAGCATTGTAGCACAGGGCAGAAGACAGTATGGTGAAGAGAATGCATAGGGTTGAATGCAGGCAATTCTGTCTGGCAGGACACTGACAGCACACGTACTTGTGTGCAGGTGAAAACCAATGAATGTGTGTGCTTGTGACAGCTTCAGCTGTGACTCTGTAATGTTCACAGATAAAAGAACAAGCTGTTGATAGCCTTGGAGTATGATAAAAATAAATGACATTACTGAAGATCCTCCCAAAGTTTCAGTTTCCTTGTTAAAAAAACAAAACACACATTTAACATAAAATTCTGTAAAAATGAAAGCAAATGATACTGTTGCAAATTCAGAGTTTCAGTTATCTTATAAGTATACATTGTAACAATGTCCTAGCTTTTTAGTTACATGAAGGAAAGGGAAATAGCTGTGAAGCAAGACAAATACCAAAAAGATATCACTGAAGAAACATTTATAAATAAAATGACTGATCTAGCCTTGGAAGGTCCTGTCCTGTGAAACCTTTAGTCATACAAAAGAATAAGAGTGACAGCTGTTACAAAACTTGGCTTGAATAAAATAAGAAAGTGACAAATAAAACTTCATTAAAAGTTAAAATAAAGTTCTGCATGATTTATTGTTTAAATCCAAGACAGAAACAGAAAAGAAAAAAAAAGATCAGAACTACTGTGGTTTGCCACAACTGCCCTTTAAATAATTAACTCTATTCTATTTTTGTACTATTTTTTCCCCGTGAAATTTGTGTTTTACTTAGATTTTTCTTTCAGACAACAGCAGCAGGAGGAAAAAGACAAACTTACAACAGTGCAGAAAGCATGACTGATAGCAAGTATTCAGTCAATGCAGTCTGTCAAGTATATCCATTTCAAGAATTACCTGAAATGCCTGACAGACACAAGGTTCTTATCAGGAAGAGCGGTGTAATAAACTACAGAGAAAAGAACTGAAGTGCTTTACATGGACAAAGCCTTAAATGCAGCAAGTCACATAACAAGCAGCACAATACCTATATAATGAATGGAGAGCACTGACTATGCTCTGATATTTGGAAGAAGGCACACCAGTTAAGCACTAGAGTGGCACACGACGTGACCTTAATAAATGTTAAGCACCCTCTGCTTACGTTGTTAAGGTCAGGTCTAGCACCAGGCAGCAAAATCTGCCAGTACTGTCCAGCAAATGACAGTGCAGAGCAAAAGATTTGTTTCTGCCAACTGCCCGTACTGACAACGTGTCCCCAACTTCTCAAACTCAGTTGCTAGAATAACAAGATGTGTTAGCATCTTATTTTCTGAAAGATACAAAAGTCTGAAACTCAAATATGTGCCATTGTTTAGTGACTTCAATACTCATTGCTTTGTCCGAAAACCACAGATTTTATGATGAACAGACCAAAAATATGAAGCTATAATCAGGATGTCCTGAGAAAATCTATACATTTGAGAGGTATAAAAATCAAGTGTAAACATAACGGACTGCATTATACTACCTCTCTTGACAGCATCTGCAAAGTGTTTTACGGCTTTGAAAGCCAGGAAAATACTTAGTGATTTTATCCCCTGTAACTAGTAGTACATGGAGCAGATAAAGCTCCATGTACTACAAAAAAAATTATGATCAGTTTGCCAATCATAATCTTAAAATTATGTGCTCTCTACATGAATGCCAAGATTCACCTCTCAAGCTTCGCTCTTGAGGTGAAATTCTTAGCATCCAGGTCTTGAACCCACATATGCTGAGGCTCTTAAATGTAATCTTCCTAAACTCCAAAGATCTCCCTTCAACAAATACTCTCAGCTTCCCCAAAAGCACTAGCAAAACAACACTCACAACACAAACAGCCACATCTCATGAAAGCCCAAACCTCTAAACCCATAAGGCAAGCCACCACACAACCCAATACTTTGGTCAATACGACTCTGTGAGAGTGACAGATTGCCTTCTTACCAGATTGAGTAAGGAGAAAGTCAATGTCAGTTGCCTATCATGGGTAAGGATCCGCCAGATTATGCATGCACTCAGGTCAATGGACCGCAAGTACCAGTATGACTTATAGTACATATGGGTATACATACCTCTCTGGACTATGTTATATGTTAAGAGAGACGTGATGGAGCTTTCATACTGTGTCCCCCAGATGGCATCAGCCTGTAATACAGTAGCATTCTACCTTCTCCATAGATGATGCCACAATACAAACTGAAAATGATTGACCTTAATAAATGGCTTAGTTTTTGGCATCAAACTAAGAGAGGGTATAATATTTCTCAGCATGGGAGGTTACTTTTTGGCATCAAACTAAGAGAGGGTATAATATTTCTCAGCATGGGAGGATATGGTCAACACACTATGCTGCTTTCCCAAGGAGAATCTGCAACTGACCCCTTTAGGCTTTCGAATATTGGCTAAAACACTGTCTTCCCTATTGTGCCTTTTTAGGCAATGCCAACATGACAAACCTTCCAACACTGCAAAACCAACCCAAATAAAATATAGAGGTGTCACTGCTCAATGCAGGAGTATAAACAAGAAACTCCACTCCTTCCAAGCTCTCCTCACCCTGAAGGATGCAGACATTTGTACAGTTACCAAGACATTGTTTAAATCAGCACAGAGCACCCTGGCAATGAAGTGCTACAATGCCTTTCATACATTTAGACCAACTACTGCACAGTCAGGGACTAAAGGTGGTGGTGTCTCGATTTACATCAAAAACAAACGTACTTCAAGGCTGGTCTAACAGCATGAAGCATTTAAGCTTCTCCACGTCCAATATGCCACTGGCAAAATCCCATACCATATCCTTGCAAGCAACAGGTCCCCCCCCCCCCAATCAACTGGGAACCCCATAATACATACTTAAACATACTGCAGACACTCATCATTCAACATAATACCATAATCTGGGAAACTTTAATTACCTCATTATAATCTGGGAATCGCATATGGCCCAAAATTTGCATGCCCATAGATTTCTGGACTGGTAAACAAAAACTCTCTGGACCAGACAGTCCACATGCCCACTAGGGGTGGAAACATACTGAATCTGACCCTCATTAAGACTGCAGAATGCTGCACTCCCTAGTATAATATCCTCTCTAGTAAAGTTAGATCATGAAATGGTCTTCTTTGAAATAAAAATAAAACCCAGGATCCCAGCTAAAAATTGAACTTTTTAGGAACTATTCTAAGGCAAATAACCTTGCTAGACTTCAACCCCCAACACACACAAAAAAAATGCATTAAAACACTGTTATGTGGAACTGTTTCACACAAACCTGTCCAACCATGTTAACAGCTGCATAGGAACAGCTGTGTCCACCACGAATAAGTACAGAACAAATTCAAAAAACAAGCCACCCTGATCTCACTTAAAGGTAATGCTTAATGGGGTATCAAAACTATCTCACACTGTAGGCTTGGAAATTTGAACTTTGGCTCATGGACTGGCCAAAGAACCACTCGCAACAGACACTAAGGGAGTTGCTACATGGTGTAGATTCAAGAGGCATTGGTATTTTTGGGAAAAGTTTAGAAAGGGAGAGAAAAGTCTTAGCAGGTGGAAACTACATGACTCTTCCCCAATTAACAGATTAGAAGTGCTACATTATAGAGGAGCACATGAGATTTACATTAAGCACAGGAAGGAACTATAGAAGAGGAATTTAAAAAGGTCAAAAACAGTACAGCTTTTGATAGAGGGCAGAACAGAATCACACTTAAGAAGGTTATTAATAGGCAGATGTTATAAAAGTACTAATTCAAGACAGATGGATACAAAACTGGAGGCAGGTGCAGGTTTGGTAAAGGTAAACTGCAGATAAGAGCTGTAGAGATATTTGTATTGTTCCGAGAAAAGTCACCAAATATAGTTTTTGCATGGAAGTGTCTGCACAAATACTTCTATTAGGCAAGGTTCAAAGGACAAAACTACCACTGTAACGGGTACAAGCAAGCAAAATCTGAAGGCAATGCTACTCAATGCTAGAAGTCTAAACTTCAAGATACACTCTCTCGAGGCTCTCCTAAAAATGGAGAAAAATCGATATTTGTGCAGTAACTGTTACCTGGTTCAAAGCTCCAGACAGCACCCCTGCAATACCAGGCTACAACTCATACCACACTTTTCGGGCACCAAACCAGGACCGAAACACTAAAGGTGGAGGAGTGTCCATATTCACCAAGGATATTCACACCGTCAGGCTGGTTGCCCAACACAATGCATCTGAATTTCTCCAAGTGCAAATAACACTAGGTAAGACTGCAATACAAAGTGCAGCTTGCTACAGATCCCCCACCATGCCCAAAGATTCTCACTACACCTTTCTAAACATACTGGAAAATATTAATATACAACCAAACACCCTAATACTGGGTGATTTCATCTACCCTGCCATTAACTGGGAAAACTACTCCTGTACCAACACCTTTGCTTAACGGTTCTTGGAATTCATAAATTCCAATGCCTTAGAGCAACTAATTCATAGTCCCACCAGGGGTACCAATATTCTAGACCTGGTCATTACCAACATGGGAGATCGATGCTCCACACCAGTGGTCACCCCCTCGTTGGTCAGATCAGACCATAAGTCAATCACCCTTGACATCCATATCCCACCCCCATCCCCTTTAAGGAAACCTCCATAAAAAACTTCTCCAAAGCCAACTTCATGCTTCTCAAGTCAGACTTAACAAACTTCATGACACCCATGCAGATAGGAACTGGAAGTTCAACTGCTGAATCCTACATTAAGGTGCTGTACGAGCACATTCACTCGTGCATGGACTGAGTCATCCCAAATAAAACCAAGACACTGTCCTCTAAAAAAAAGAAGCCAATCTGATGATCCCCTGCCATAAACAAGCTGTACAACAGAAGGAAGAAACTGTTGCAGAAAAGAGGAAGAACCCAGGATTCGAAAAACTCTCTCACCAGCCTCAGTAGAAAGCTGAGATCCCTCATAAAATCCTCCAAAGCTAGTTACGAAAACAAAATTGCTAAAGATTCCAAAGACAACCACAAGGCATTCTATAGCTATGTCAAGAATGGCAATACTCAGATCTGCTCTGAGCTACAGCAGAATGGCACTAGATACACTGATCCCAAGGATATTGCCAATATCCTGTCTGATAGATTCAGTGCCAACTTTACCCCCTCTCACCCCCTAAAGGGTCCATCTCAATACCAAAAGAATGCCAAATTCCGGTAATCATGGCCACTCAGGTACAAACTGCACTCTCCAAAGCAAAGAATACAACATCCATGTGACCAGATGACATCCCGGGCTGTGTACAGCATGAACTACAAAATGAACTTGCACCTCACCTATGTGTCATGTTTAATCATAGCCTCACCTCAGGCTTTGTGCCCACAGAGTGGTGCACAGCTACAGTCATCCCACTCCACAAGGGGGAACCACTTTTGATCCCGGGAACTACCGCCCCATCAGTCTGACGAGCCTGATCTGCAAGGCCATGGAACTTATAAACAAAGGCATTGGCAACCTTCAAACACTGGACCCCACCCAATTTGGGTTTGTGAAGGGCCAATCTTGCCTCCTGAACCTGACTGACTTCTTCGAATCAGTCTCCAGAGCCATGGACGAGGGTAAGGTGGTTCACACAGCCTACTTGAACCTCGCCAAGGCTTTCAACACTATCCCCCATTCTGGAATCATAGATAAACTTACTAAGCTGGGCATTAATCCCTACGTCACTCGATGGGTTGCAAACTGGCTTACTGACAGAACACACACCGTAAAAGTAGCGGACTCCAAATCCAGCTCCACACAAGTGATAAGTGGTGCACCACAGGGTTCTGTCCTGGCACCATTCCTGTTTGGCATCTACTTCTCTGAAGTACAGGCCAACACTAAGGGACTCTGGCTTACAAAGTTCGCAGATGACTGCAAGCTGGGAGCCATTACTGAATCCCCACATGATGTGGATATACTACAAAAGGGCCTTACCGAAACATATACCTGGTACCAGAGCAATGGGCTCAAGCTAAATACCAAAAAATGTATAGTTGTCCCCTTTGGGGAAAAAACACGTACCTGTGAACTACCACATAGGTGGCAGTACACTAAAGACCAAAAGTGTGAAAAGAGACCTAGGGACACAGGTGGACAGTGGTCTCACCTTTGATGATCACACAGCCACAGCAGTTAGAAAATCCTTCTATGTGGCACACCTCATCACTAAGGGCTTTTCAGCCAGAAAAAAGGAGGTCATTGTCCCTCTGTACTCATCCCTCAATAGACCCATTATAGAATGCAATGCTCCGTTTGGTATGCACCTCACAAGACATCTGCAACAACTAGAAAGGGCGCAGAAATACCTCACAAAAAGAATCACAGGCCTAAAACAGATGCCTTATGCTGACTGTCTAAAGAAACTCCAGCTATACTCTGTCACATATCGCCTACTCAGAGGTGATCTCTGCCTAATATATGAGGCCATGTCAAACCCATAGTTGTTGGACAAGCTACACTTAAAGAAATCCCAATCCTTCTGAGCCACATGCTCCCGGGATCTTAACCTTATCATCACAATGAATAGAACATGCTGGAGGGATAAGTTCCTGACCCAGAGACTCGCCATACTCTGGAATAAGCTGCCCATACATGTCAGGCAGACAGCCTCAATGGCTCTCTTCAAGAGGAACCTTGACGACTGGATGGGAGATAGGAAATTCACCCCCGGGGATCACATCAGTAGTCCTGCTAGACAGGGGTCCAGGAAAGTAAATATTTGTGTGAAGCAAATTATGGCTAGGCTTGTATAGGCCCTAGGGCTGATAGCCTAGTACCTACCTATGAACCTATATACCAGACAGGATACACAAAATGTTTGCTAAGGTAAGTGAGAGCTACTGGACATGTAAAGTGACATGCAAAGCAAACTGGAGGCATATTATTTGGAACTGCACTAAATTAGACAACTTTAAAAGAGATTAGAAATTCTTTACTGTGACATTATAGGCTGGGATGAGTAGCTAGGGGAAATTAACCTTAACCTAATTTGGGTAGGCAACATGCACTTAAATAGGTATGCTATGGCAGTGGCAAGCCTACTACGAACAGTAGCAAAAAAAAAAACAGCATGACTGAGAAGTGGAAAATACCTCATGAACCAACAGAAGAAATAATAGTATTGAACACAGAACCTAAAAAAAAAAGAGAAGGTAAGCTTGGAAAGTAAGCCTAGTAAATTCCACGAAAGGAAATAGGATTCAACTGTCAGCATGTCAGCAGGGCAGGTACAATAACTAGAGGATAAGGAGGTAAGAAATAAAAAGAGACAGAGAGAGAAAGAAGCATTGGCAACAACTTACTTGGTTATCTTTGATAACAGCTATGGAAGCATAGATATGACAAAAAATAATTTACAATTTGTAATTCTGGTTTTGGGTTGTGCCTTCTTGATAATATAAAGAAATATTGGTAAATTCACTGATCATTAGTTATGATGCCAGCTGTCAGAAATATTTATTGCACCATGCATGGGGACTGCATCTTGTTACTTTGTGGTTAAAAAAATAATAAAGTGGCTATTGTTTTAACATCAATAGGTTGCATAACAAAAGGAAGAAAATCATGGCAAAACTTAGAAAGTACAATGTTCAGCAAAATAAAAAAATAAAAAAACATCAATTTAGACAAACAAGTCTATTCGAACCAAATATGACATTACAACAGCCTCCAAGGCCACGGGACAATCACAAAGCTTTCTTCAGCTATGTCCACAACTTCAAAGCCAGCACATAATGTGCACAGCTAATTATAGATGAAGCTACCTACACAGACTTGAAGACATAGTAGATCTACTTGGCCAACAAATTCAGCTCCATTTTTACTCCTCCCCCAGGCATCCCCTCAGAAAATATTAATGGACATAACTCTGCTAACTATCTCTAGGGTTAGCCTACCTAGGGTCCTCAATGAACTCTCGAAAGCCAAAAATGCTACAACGATACGCCCTGCTAATATTCCAGGATGTCTCCTCAATAGCATTAAACATGATCTATCAGAACCATTAGAATCAGTACTTAACTGTACCTTCCAGACCTGCTTCATGGCATGTGAGTGGAGAGTTGCAAATGTCATCCGTCTGCACTACTGGCCATGGTAACTAAAGACCATTAAGTCTGACTAGTCTCATATGCAAGGCCATGGAATGAATTATTCAAAGACTGGATATGACTTAGTTTTGTCAGGACAGGTCATGCCTACTCAACCCGGTGGACTTCATTGAGAATGTCGCCAAAGCAATGGAAGAGGGCAAAACTGTGCATATTGCCTACCTTGACCTGGCCAAGGAATCTGCAAATTAAATGCAGTGATAGTGTCTTGGGGGGATTTTAATACTCTCTAAGAAGAGCTGATACAGAGAAATAAGTGGTGCTTTAAAGATTAGATTGGAAATTAAAGAAGCAGAATGGCAATTGAGGACTAATGCCATGGGACCCAAAGGGTTAAATGATCACATACTAGCAGCTTCCTGAAAATGAAAGCACACAGTTGTTATTGGATGTATAACAATACAGTTTTTAACACTAATTTTTAAATACATTTTTCATACATTCTTTCTTGATCAGTATTTTTTATAGATTATTTATAGTGGGGCATTTGATGAAATACTTTTATGTAGTAGGACTTAGCTTTATATACTACATTTATTAAGAGTTTTAATGTTTTAGCATCTTAATTAAAATATTTACAGCTAGGTCATTGTTAGTTAATTGATTAATTTTGTAGGAAGGGACAGAGTTTGCTTGAGATAACAATTTTGCTCTTGTGAAGTGTTCTTAACTCTGAAGAAGACCCGTATGTGTTGGGACAAAAGCGCTAAGTTTTTGTATTTCCATTAAATTATTTTTGTTTTTTACTAAGTGCTCATTGCAGTGGTATAGCGGTAGCGTTGTGGCCTCACAGCAAGAGGCTCTCCTGTTCGATTCACGGCTGGAGTGCCTTCTGTGTGGAGTCTGCATGTCCTCCCGCGGTCGAGTGGACTCCAAAAGACATGCGTGAATGGGTGTGCCTTCGCTGAAGGTTGGGCGTCGGGCTGGCAACTCGGCACCATAAAAAAATCTACTGCCAATCATTAGCGGACCGGAGTTCCGCTGTGGCGACCCCTAAATGGGAAAAGCTGAAAAGACCAACAACTAAGTGGTCACTGCTAGTTGACTTTGCAATAAGATGGTCAATATCCTACAGCATTTTTTGTTGGTTCATTTAGGAATTGTGGAGCAGGCTCTTGGTTTTCAGAGTTGTACAATTTTACTTTTGTTAACTGGAAACAAGTATTGAATCTCTCAAGACAACTGATAATGACAAAAATCAAAAGGAATTTTCCTTGAATAAAAAGATAAATCAAGGAGAATTTTAAGATAAATTTCTACAGAGAAGAGTAAAATCCTAATCCTTTCTTATTCTGACAGAAGGTTCAGGAGTGCTTGGAGAGAGATTTCCTGACTATATTTTTATTTTGCAGATCTGGTCAATGACCTCCTTGAAGTGGCTGTGAACAGTCAGTGGTCTAGGCAGAAGACACAAATACCCCACATCAGCAAAGTGAACCCCTTTGGAGCTGTGGTGGATCTAAATTGAAAGGCTCAGGCCTGACAATCACTAGGTCTGATTATGAATTGCAAGAAACTCCCAGACTCCTTATCTATCTTGCCTGAAGAATGGGATGATCAAATGCAGTGGGAACCTCTGGGACTTTTTTTTTAATGTACTGATTTAGGCCACTTGCATCTAATATGGGCCTGAGGTCCATTGCCTTCTTGGGCGTCAAGATGAACCTTGAATAAACTCCAGATACTGTCCTGGTCTGTTCTTGAATGTCTCTTTTCAACAGAAGATTGGCAACCTCTGATTGGGCCACTTGCTTTTAATAGGATAGGATACCTAGAACAAAGGATGCAGACCATGGCAAGATTATAAAAGGATGATTTCGTAGCCTCTGGTTACCAACTCCCTGATCCACCTACCCTACATGATGGCCAGACACTTGTAGTGGTACAGGGAGAGTCGATCCCCATCAGCATCTACATAGGGAAAGTTAGGCAAATCCCTTAGACAGACTGCATCTGCCCAACGTTAGGTGGGCTGCATAATCCCTGGTTTTGTAGACAGCCTCTTCCTGTATGGTGGCACCTGTTCTGGAAACCACTGCAACCACACTAATAGCTAACAGAACATGGCTCAGTGGGTAGTGGTTGGCCTTTTTTTTTTTTTTTTAACCAGATTCCATACACTCCTCTCATTACATGAAAATATTCTCCGAAGAGAGAAAAAGAAGTATGTCTTACCATAATGTTTCATCTGTGTTGTTAATCGTCTTTCATTCATCACTGAAGGGTTCGGTTCCGAGCCCTCGGACCCTAATTGGCATAATACCAAGCTTGCGCCAGCCAAAAACTCTAGAGTTAAACTTCTACCCACAATGCCCTTCTCCCTGTTACCTCAGATCAAGTTTGACCATGTTACACTAGTAAAGCAGAGGCCATTTCTGCACAAATGCCCTAAGACACCATTCGGACCCAAAGTATCCCCCAGGAGCCTTTGGCAGGGGAAGGAGGGTGGGAAGTGATGAATGAAAGAAGATCAACAACACAGATGCAACGTTATGGTAAGACATAACCTCTTTATCTGATGTTGTTAATCTTCTTTCCATTCATCACTGATGGGACAGAATCCCCAGCTACCTTGTGATCCTTGGGCAGCCCTTATGGAAGAACGTTCCTGAGTACCACTGAGCTGAAGGCAGCTCTCCCTCTGGAGACCACATCCAATTTGTAATGACTGATAAAAGTGTGGGGTTTAGCCCAAGTGGCTGCTGCACATATATCATCCATAGAAGCCCTGGAGTGGAAGGCTACAGAAGTTGCCATAGATCTAGTAGAATGGGCTTTAATATTATGTGGCATAGGTTCCTTAGCAAAGGAATACGTGAAACGTATGCAGTCCCTTAACCATTTTGACAAAGTGACCTTGGAGACAGAATTTCCCATTCTAGACCTAGAAAAGGAAATGAAAAGTTGGTCAGTTTTACGAATTGTTTTGGTCCTGTCTAAATAAAATCTCAATCATCTGTGCACATCCAAGGAATGTAGGCAGTATTCCCCTTTATTAGAAAAATTCAGGAAAAATACTGGCAAGTCAATAGTCTGATTAATGGAAAAATCAGAAACAACATTGGGGAGGAAAGATGGGTTTGTCCAGAGTTATACTCTGTCCTTGTGGAAGATTAGACAGGGTCTTTTGGTGCATAATGCATGAAGCTCAAAAATTCATCTGGCTGATGTGATGGCTACCAAGAAGAGGGATTTACATGACAAGAATTTGAGGTCACATTTTGTTGCAGGCTCAAAGGGAGGTTGAGTCAAAAACTGGAGAACTACCGTGAGGTGCCACGGCTCTGTAGGCTGTCAGACTGGAGGCCTAATGTCAGAAACACCTCTGACAAAAGTTTTACATAAATACAGTGATATGATGGGAGTACCATCCAACCCATTATGATAGTTTGAAATAGCCGCCAGATGTACTCGTATGGTAGAGGCTACAGATCCATCTTTGAAAAACTTAGACAGGTATTGTAAGACCGCTATGACTGGAGCCGAATACAAATCTAGCATATTTTCCTTTGACCAAATAGAGAACCTTTTCCACTTGTCCAGATATAGGTTTTCTGTTGGATGGCTTATGAGAGGCCAGAATAATGTCACGAACAGGTGAGGTGAGATAATCCTGCCTGGCAACTAACGGAAGTGGAGAAACCAAGCTGTCAGCTTGAGACTGGACAGGTTCAGATGACTCAATCATTAGGGTGAGAAATTAGGTCTGGAAGGAGATCCATAATCCACGATCAACATAACAGATGAGGCTGAAGAAAGGGGAACCAAACTTGCTGAGGCCAAAAGGGGGCTATGAGGATCACTTTGCATTTCAACCAAACGGCTTTCTTTATGAATTGGGGTATCAAAGGAATGGGGGGATAAGCATATAGAAGTGCCGTGGGCCAATAGTGAATCAGAGCATCCCTCGGGGACTCCCCCTTTGGGGGGAATAGGGCAAAATAGCTGCTGCATTTGTTTGACGGGGAGGCGAATAGGTCGCAACAAGACAGGCCCCAACAGCAGAAGATTTCTACCACTACTTCAGGATTGAGAGACCACTTGTGAGGCAAGAGAATACATCTGCTCAACTTGTCTGCAATCACGTTGCAACTCCCCGGGATATGCATTGCTATCAGAAAGCGGTTGGAAGCTATCGCCCATTGCCAGATTCTCATGGCCTCTTGACACAGGGGAATAGGACTTCGTTCCTCCTTGCTTGTTGATATACCAGACTACTGACATATTGTCTGACTGAACTGCAATAGTTCCAGAAGGAAGAACAGGGTGGAATGATTGCAATGCTAACAGCACCACTCTCAGTTCTAGAACGGTGATATGCAGGTTGGCCTCCAATGTGGACCATGCTCCTTGGACTGGCTTTCCCTGGAAATGGCCCCCCCCCCCACCCTATCAGGGAAGCATCCGTGGTCACAATGGCTTTGGGTTGAGGGGGCTGGAATGGGCGGCTCCAAAGTTCTGTGTCTGGCCTCATCCACCAAAGAAGGCCCTGCTTGCAAGAACTGGTTATCTGAATGTAAAAACATAGAGGGTGATAATTCGGAAACCATTGCAAAAGAAGAAGCCATTGAAATATTCACATGTGCAGTTTCACAACAGGCACTATTGGTATGGAAGCTGTCATGGATCCTAGAACCTGAAGAACATCTCTTGCTGAGACTTTGTTTTGACAGAGCATCACCTGGAGCTGAAGCCTCAATCTCTGAAGTCTGTGAGGTGGGAGTGACACCAAACAAGAGCGGGTGTTGAAGACTGCTCCAATGAATTCTATTTGCTGGACCGGAGCAAAATTGGATTTCTCTCAGTTTACAGTCATCCCCAAAAGTTTTGCCAGTGAAAGGGTGAATTGCAGGGCTGTTACCAGAAGATGCTTGGTGGGGGCTGTAAGGAGACAATCGTCCAAATACAGAAACACCCGGAATCCTTGCAGTCTCAAGTGAGCTGTAACCACTGCCATGCACTTTGTGAACATTCTGGGGGCTGTAGAGAGTGCAAACGGCAGGGCAAAAAAACTAATAACGAGTGGCTCCTAGACAGAAGCGAAGAACACTCCTGGCGCATTTGTGCATTTTGATGTGGTAATATGCATCCCGGATATCTATTAAGCACATCCAATCGCCTTCCCTTAGAAAGGGGAGAATGGACTGAACCGTGACCATCGAAAATTTGGTTTGGGCAACAGACTTGTTCAAACTGCTGAGATCCAGAATGGGTCTCCAGTCCCCTGTCTTTTTTGGCACCAAAAAGAATCTCGAGTAAAATCCGGATCTGCATTGGTCTGGTGGGACTAACTGGATGACTTTTTTTTGACACCGCTTGTTTATTTCTGTAGCTGTTTCTTCCTTTTGACTGGGTGGAATGTCGGGAAGTTTTTTTTGGAAGTTTTGGATAAGCGATGAGGGGAATGGTGTAACCTCTCGTTATGATCTTCTGCATCCACCGATCGGTGGTTATCGAATGCCAGGCAGCTTGGTGCAGAGAGAAACGACCCCCAACTGTTTCCAGAGGAAAGCATTTGGGCCGCTCTTCAGGAGTGCTGATAAGGTTGCCCAGAGAAAGAATCTCTAGGTCCTTGATTACATGGCCCCCCTCTGCCTTGGTAGGGGTGTCTTCCAGAATTGTTACCCCCTCTGCTCTAGGGGTATCATTACCACGTGTGGCATGGAACGGACCCTGAGATTTTTTTGTGCCACATTTTGACACTCCTCTGGTTCCTGGAAAAGGAACATTGAGGATTGGAAAATGTAGACCTATGGCAGACAGGGTCTTACCATCCTGCTCACACCTGGCCAGAGTGTCCTTTACCTTGGGGCCAAAAAGGGAAGATGCTTCAATGGAGCATTCAGAAAGAAAGACTTGAAAGGGTCTGTGAGGTCACAAAGGTGCATCCAGGCATGGCGTCTCATAACTATGCCTGAACCTGCAGCTCTAGATGCCCCCTCGGTTGCGTGTGAGAGCAACCTCATGGACGAATTGGAAATTGATTTCAGGGTTGTGCGCTGAGAGGCAACTTTATCCCTTACCTCGTCAGACACCTGCCCTGCGAGTGTTCCAGCGAGCTCGGAGATTACGTCTCTTTGGAATCCCGTAAAATGTGCCAAGTAGTTCAAGAACCGTATGGCAAAGGTCGTTGACGCAAAGACTCGCTTCCATAATCTATCCACGGCACAGGACTCTCTTTTGGGTGGGTGGACAGTAAGACTCTCTTCAGAAATATCTTTTTTTGTGGCCGCCGCCACCACCATAGCATCGACTGATAAACCTCTGGACCAATGTGGGTTTTCCTCGGGTGGAAAAAGTATCTTGTCAAGTCTCTGAGTGATCGCCTCAGCAGAATCAGAGTTCTTCCAAGCGCACCGCACCACGAGCTGAACTAGCTCGTCTGTAGGTGGGGTCACCCACAAGGTAGATGGCCAGGCACGGAAAGCCTGCAGAAACACGGACTCCTCGGAAGAAGGGTTGGTGGGCTTCCAGTCACCCCTCTGTTTCAACATTTCAAGGATGTCTCTGAAGGAGACATCCTCAGGGGGTGACCTTGGGGACCCTTCATCGTCATCGAAATTCGTGTCCTCTGTTAGCAACTCCTCAGACAAGTCTACATGCTTTCTCTTGCACGATCTCTTCTGTGGGGGCTTGGGCACCCTGCAAAGGGGGGTCCTGCTGCTTTCCTGCCTGGTGTCCCGGGGAGGTGGTCTGTGACAGCTGTAGCTCAAGGGGAGAGATCTGGGGAGCAGACATCAGCAGAATGCTTTCAGAAGAAAAAGTGCCCTCTCCATAGCATGGAAAGCAGGTCCGCCCGAAAAGGGATGGGGGCCCAGAACTGAGAATGGCAATCTCAGAATCAGGGTCACACCCTGCTCTGTTAAATCGGCTACCAAGGATGGAGCCTCAAGCAGTTTCAGTGCCGACAGGGCTCCCGGCACTGAAGACGGAGCAGAAGAAACACTCTGAACCGTGCCACGAACTGAGGAGCCTGCAGCCCAATCACTGGGTTTAGGAAGGAATGGTTCAGTGGGAACCACTTACCAAAGGGACAGTCCCGAAACCCTAGTGAGATCCACTACAGGCAGCGAGACAGGGGGTTCTGAAAAGGATGTCGGAGCAGAAGGCTTTGGAACCAGTATGGTCAAAGGAGGGGACTAGGATGGAGTCCGTGGAGAAGTCAATCCAAGTCCTGCAGAAGGGATGGGTCCTGGAAGGAAGGGGTATCCCCCTGGCTGTCAACAGCTGGTCCATAAGACACACCACATCAAGTTCCGAAAGGCAACTGGTGGCTCTAGTGGATACTCCTGACAGGGAGTCAGGTCGTTCTAGGAACGGACTGTACACCTGCCCTAGAAATGGGTCTTTGGATGGAGAGTATTGGGTCTATGGTGTGGAATCTATTGGCAACGATGTCTCAAGTTTGGAGATCAGAAGCAGTGGGGTCAAATTCGTACTTAATGGAGCTATAAAGGAGCTCGGCGACAAAGGAGAACTCGAAGCTGACATGGAAGGTTCAATCATAATTGCAGAGCTAGGCATCGAAGGTGTGCACCGTGCTGAAGTGGCACCTGGTGCCGAAGTCGTAGTAGTCATAGTGAGGTCGATAGTTGGTGCTGGAGACAGTATCTGAGCCAAAGCTGGCGCCAACATAGTAACAGTCATAGCTGGAGCAGAAAAGGTCGGTACCGACAAGGCAGACGTATGCTCCAAAGACAGTTTTGGCAATTTAGGTTTCACAGACTTGCCCTGATCACCAGATGGTGAAGAAGGAACAGAATGGGACCTTTTCCTATCTTTTATTGGAGGGGAGGAGACCTCCATCGCAGAAAGGGCCTCTGAAAAAGGGGACTTAAGTAGGCCCTTCAGGATCAACTCATTCTTGCACTCGTTCAAAGTGCGCTGACTGAAACTTTGACAAATCACACAGGGAGGTTGCACCGAAAGATGGGGCACCCCCAAACAGTAAACACAATCATCATGAGAATCACTATTCGGAAGTTTACCCTTACAAGAAGCACAATGCTTGAAACCCTATGTACCCTTTTTATCAGACATCATGAAATTTACACACAACAATCAAAGTAGAATACTACAGAAAAAAATTCTTAAACTCTGCTATTTCTATGTCTAAACTTACCTAAATACACACAATAACAGTGAAATATGTCAAAAACACACAACTAGTCAAATAACAGGGAGAGACAGAGAGAAATACCAACGATGGTATATGAGGAATACCACAAGGGTACAGAGAGAAGGCTGTACCAGCAATGGTACTTAAAAGTTTACCAAACAGGTAGAAGCAAAACTGAAAAGTCTAAATATAACTCTAAATATATAGAGTTATCAATATAAGCCACAATCGGGAAGAAAGGTGACAAAATCCTACAAGATATCAAAAAAATTCCACTCAGCTGAGCGCTCAGCTGAAACGCGGCTTTACGGCTATGCGGCAAACACGATCTGGGGTAACAGGGAGAAGGGTATTGTGGGTAGAAGCTTAGCTCGAGAGTTTTGGTTGGCGCAAGCTTGGTATTAGGCTGACTCGGTTCCGAGGGCTTGGAACCGAACCCATCAATGATGAATGGAAAGATTAACAACATCAGATCATTAGTTCTACAGCTGCAAGTGGTTTGCTCTCTTGCACACTTTTTTCTTTCATTTGAGACCCAAACAATTATTAGCCAGCAAGACAGTCACTGGTGAAATATACCTTAAAGCTGCCTGCAAAATTGCAATATTCTAGTTAAGCTTGACTGCACATGGCGATGTCTGACACAGGTGCTCGGGCCACTTCATCCACTGCATTACACAGTAGTTGCATAGACAGGTTGTTCACACTGGCTAAGGTCACAACATGCAAAACTAATTTTCTCTGCAAGTTCCCATGAGGCAACTTGCTCAGCATTTGTAAGTGTTTTCTCTGCTAGATCGCACTGAAACTTGGTCATGGGTGATTCAAAGTTCTTACAGAAAAGGTGCACAACATGTACACATACTTTCCAAAAGGTTCAGACAACCTCCTTGTTAGGGGAGTGAAGTGAGGGGACTCTCCTAACAGTATTCTCTCTTACGTGACCATTACACCAGAGTTGATTAAAAGGGCCTTACTCTAGCATTCTCAATCGGGGGAGGGGGGTCAGGTGTCACTACTTCTGACTCTTGCAAACTCCTATACAGAGCCAGCAAATCCATGCAGTCTACAAGGGCAACCTTGCAGAAAGTTGGTGGGACAGAGCAAAAGGCCTCCTACAGAATTTCCTCATCCATCAAGTACTGGTCAGTTGGCCATGACCCCAAAGTCTTGCAAATTTCAGGATTTCACCAAATTTAGGCTCACTGAGAGGGATAATGGGGAAGCACAACCTTCTAGGTCACTATCTGGGGTGAAGAGAAACTGTGGGGGAGTCCAGACTTTTCTTTTTGCACCTTCACTTCTACAGAACACTTCAGAGGGAGAATGGACTAAGTGTGAGGAGGAGGAATCTGCATAAAAACCTTTGATATGTCTCCGTGGGGATGTCCTACTCTCCAGCCTCTATGTGAGGGCAGATTGAGGAGCTGAAGAACTAGACTGCAGGACATTAAAGGGTGAAGCCAAAGGCTGTGCCATATCCCAAGAGATATCAATCAACCTTTATGTTTTCCTATGTATTACTTCCTGATCTTGCCCCATATTACAGAGATGCTCTGTTCTGAGAAAGTCGATAGACTCTTCGGTGTTGGTCAGCTTCTGGCAACAAGGTCATGATCAGTGTCGAGGAAGACACTGCTGCTGAGGTTCTTGCTGACATGGTAGACTCCAAAAAAAGCCTTGAGAGACCTGTGGTCAATACTGAAGCTGCCCCATCTAAGCAGATAGTGGTGGTATAAATGACTCCCAACACCTATTGCTAATGCTGGACCAGGCGATGCAGCAGTAGAAGCTGTAGGAAAGTGACCTCCTCTTGTCACTCTAGAAATGGAGAAGGAAGACAAGATGCTTACTTCAATCTGTGCATTTACATATGTCCTTCTCATTCTCTCCCAGTCCACATGAAGAGAGGAATGGCAAAGAGATCCGGAGAAACACGACACTGAAAAAAGTGGTCTCAACTCCAAGTAGCAACACAGACTTTTTTTCTGAAGAAAAGCTAATGACTTTTTTCATAGCATGAGGGTCAGGACCCACACACACCTTTAGCTAGGAGAGCATGCTGTTTTTTCCTTGCTCTCAAAAGGCTGATGGGGAAATGTAGGGAAAAGAAACACTAACAATGGGAACTTTAGTCCCAGTGGGTGGAAGAGACCTATACGACTCTTCAGATTCCCTCCAAAAAGACCTACCAGAGTCTATCAGATTCCCTCCCCGTCTTCACATCTTTTTCTTTTCTGGGATTATTCCCACAGGCATCTAAAGGCAACCACTACTTCAAAATCAACTTGATTCTTCCTCCTTTATAAGGCAGAGTACCAAAACCTCTGACAAACACCACATTTTGCATCCTAAAGATTTACCCAAGTACACAATGCAAAGTGCGTGTGCTATGCAAAGTGTGTGTGCACTGCTGAGAGGGACATTTTCTACCCACATTGAACATTTCCAGAATCAAATCAATCCTTAAAAAATGAGCATCAATCAAATATAAAACAGCCAGAGAGCCTATCAACCCCCCCCAAAACAAAGCACTACAAGCTGCCTGAAGCAAATTGCTTCCAGCTACAAAATGGTGACCAGATGGCGATAACTGGTTGTTAGAGCAAGTCTTAACTATCTAATTTACTATTTGACAGCTCTAAGTTGTAGAAAAGGGGGAAGATCTGACCGGATAGTCAAGTAATATTTCATTTCCAATAAAGAAACATTCAAAATGCTACAGAAGAGCCAGTGAGAGCCCCTCACTGCTGTACCTAAATGTGGCAAACATCTGAAAAGAATGGGAGGTGTGATACATTATGAAAGTTAGGGTAGGAGTTTTAGAGTCTGTGAGAGTCTTAAAGGTGCTGTACAAAATGCTGCCTGATGCTAACCAGTCCTAAGGATGAAGTGGATGACTTGATCATGTAAGATAAGATCAACATGAGGCAAAGGAATGTCAGCTACAGTCACTGAAGGCTCCACTATCAAAAAGAGTGGAATGCCTGAGTTTTGACCCTCCCTTATATTCCATTTGTTTTCTGAATTTCTTCATTTTAAAAAGTCAGGTACAATGAGTGCTTGCTTGACTGGACCTGATCCACTTATTGATGTTCTGCAGAGGTACGTTTGGATGATCTGAAAGGACGTGTCTCCAGTAAAAAAGAAAGAAATTATAACCTCCCTGTACTACTCACTCATCAAGCCAATAAGAGAGTACAATTCCCTTTTGATATGTACCTTTCCAAGCAACTGGAGAGACCACAAAGGTTCCTCACAAGGAAAATTCAAAGGCCTTCAACATTTGACCTATTAGGATCATCTGAAATCATCATACAGACTACTCAGAGGCAATCTCTGCCTTGCATACAAGGCAATCATTGACCCTGCTTTACTGGAAATGCTGCATATCTGCAAGTCAAATGGTACATGGATTACTCACTATAAAGGCCTTAACCTGGTATGCGACATTAATAGAACCTAATGGAGCGACAGATTTGTCTCACAGAGGTTACCGCACCTTTGGAACACTCCCGCTTCATGTCAAGCACAGCACCTTATTGGCCCTCTTCAAACGCAATTTGGGCGATTGGATGGGTAAAGTACAGTTGTGTACACTCACCATAAATGTAGATGTTCGAGTGTATTCACTGTTGCAGTCATCACTTTTGGGTTATCTGCTCTCAGTTGGCCTGATTAACAAAGTCTTGGGTCCTGCGTCGGTTGCTGTCCCTTCTTCCATGACATCAGGTTGTCAGGGGTATAAAACATGCAGCCAACGCCATTACATCAGTTTTTCTTGCCCCAGATGTCAGGTGCCCACTTAATGGGAAGCAATTAAAATAAATAAACATACAAGGTTATACCTCCAACAAAAAAAACAAATAAACCAAAAAGCTTTTGAAGATAGTAAAGGAGAGTAGAGGTATATCCAAAAAAAGAAAAAGAAGGGGGCTGGAGGGAGGGTAACCAGGACTGAAACAGTGAATACAACTCAAACATCTACATTTATGGTAAGTGTACACAACTGTACTATGCTCTTCGTGTTTCACTGTTGCAGTCATCACTTTTGGGTAGATTCCCAAAGCTAAGGATGGGAGGAGGAATTAGGACCAGCTAAAAGGCCCTGCAAGACTGCAGTGGCAAACCCAGCTCTGGATTTAGAGAAAATTGGCAGATGGTAATGCTTGGTGAAAGTATGTACAGAACTCCAAGTAACAGCTTCTAGGATGTCCCTGGTAGGGACACCTCTGAGAAAGGCTGTAGAGGTAGATGCAGCTCTGATAGAGTGGTCTGATCCCCTGTGGGATAGGTTTTCCATGGTGTTTGTAGCAAAAATTAATGCAATGGCCTATCCATTTGGAAATGGTTTGCTTTGAAATAGCCTTCCCCTCTGCCCCTGCAGCAAATGCCACCAGCAGTTGATCAGATTTCCTTTGAGGTTTAGTTCTGTCCAAGTAGAATCTAAGTTGTCTGTGCATGTCTAAAGAGTGCAGAATCCATTCCACTTTGTTCAGTGGGTTAAGAAAGAAAGTTGGCAAATATATGGACTGATTAAGGGCCACACTGGATACCACCTTGGGCATGAAGGAGGGATTGGTCCTGAGGGACACCCTGTCCACATGAAAGATAATGAAAGGCTCCACTGCCATGAGGGCCTGTAATTCAGATACCCTTCTTGCTGAAGTGATTGCTAAAATGAAAGCTGTTTTCCAAGAAAGGAATTTTAAGTCTGCAGTGGCAGCTGGCTCGAAAAGAGGAAGGGAGAGCTTTTCCAATACAAAGTTGAGGTCCCAGGCTGGAGTTGGAGCTCTCCTGGGTGGTCATAGATTTTTGCCCCCCCTGAAGAACTGTTTAAGCAGTGGATGAGAGAAGAGGGGTGGGTTCTGTGTTATAATGAGCTGAGATGGCTGAGGCATGAATTTTGATGGAGGAGAAAGACAGGCCCTTATGAAGCATTTCAGTTAAGTATTGTAAGATCTGAGGTAAATTGGGCACTGTTGTGCTCATCCCTTGAGATTGAAAAATGGAAAAGATTCTGTGCGTGGAACCAGAGTAAGACTTTCTGGTACTAGGCCTCCTTGCCTCTAAAACATCCATCACTGGTTTGCTGAGGGATGGTAAAGGAGAAATTATGTAATTAGCCAGGCTGCAAGATTCAGTGTTTGAAGTTGAGGATGCAGAATTAAGTTCTCCTGCTGAGACAATAGAGTAGGAGTTTGGGGCAGGTGCCATGGGGCCCACAGTGACACACTGCACAAGAGGGGGTACCAGTGTTAATGTGGCCAGTCTGGTGCAATCAAAATCGTCCTTGGTTTGTCTTGTTTGATCTTTAGTAGTACTTTGGAGAGCAGAGGAGGAAAGGCATAAACTGATGGACAGAGCATCCACTTTCCAAGCTTGTTTGTGGGCAGTCCTTGTGCAGAATTTGTCCAACTGATAGTTTTGGGGGGAGGTAAACAGGTCTAAATCTGGGCTCCCCCATTTGCTTGTCAACATGTTGAAAATCCTTGGTTC
Source organism: Protopterus annectens (assembly GCF_019279795.1). Classification (NCBI taxonomy): domain Eukaryota; kingdom Metazoa; phylum Chordata; order Ceratodontiformes; family Protopteridae; genus Protopterus; species Protopterus annectens. The sequence continues at coordinate 1,935,551,898 of NC_056731.1, forward strand.
CAGTTTCCACTTGTGTGGGGCCATGAGGTTTCTGCTTAATTTGTCTGCCAGTGTATTTAGTTTTCCTGGCAGGAATTGAGCTTGTAAATGTACCTGATAACTCAGGACTGTGTTCTACAACATCATGGCTAGTCTGCAGAGGGGGGTAAGAATGTGTACCCCCCTGCTTGTTTATGTACCACTTAACAGCAGAGTTGTCTGTCTTTATCATTAATTGTCCTGGAAGAATGTGGTCCTTGAAGGCTGTCAGAGCATTCCGTACAGCTAAGATTTCTTTTTGATTGATATGCAGGTGCATTTGACTTGGGTTCCATTTGCCCTGAATGCACTTCCCTACCAGGTGTGCCCCCCCATGCACAGTCTAATGCGTCTGTTGTTAAAGCTTGGGTGGCAGGCGGTAGAGTGAATGGTAGTCCCCTGTTTTGGTGGCAGGCCTTTGCCCACCAAAGGAACTCTAGGCATAGGCAAGGTATGATAGGAATCATTGCCTCTAGATCCTGTGAATATTGACACTATAGGCTTTTGAGATACCATTGCAGTTTCCTCATATGCAGCCTTGCATATGGAATTAGAAGAATGCAGGAGGCCATGAACCCCAAAGGTCTGCAGTATTTGCCATGCAGATAACTGGGTTTTTGTGGCCACTTGTTTTTAGTAGGTTGTCAAATGAATCCGTTTCTCTGTTGTGAGGAAAGCCAACTGGGAAGTTGTATTCAAGCTTGCTCCTAGCAATATAATTTGTTGACAGGGTACCGGTTGTGATTTCTTTTCATTTATGGTGTACCCCAGACAAGTCAGTACCCTTTGAACAAAGGCCAGATGATTCAAAAGTATGTCCTGGCTTTCTGCCTGAATTAGACAATCGTCCAGATATGGGTATATTTGAATATTTCTTTGCCTGCAAAATGCAATGACTGGAGCTAGGCACTTTGTGAATACCCTGGGTGCAGTAAATAAGACAAAGGGCAGTGCAGAGAACTGATAATGCATGTATCCTGCTTTGAAGCGTAGATATTTTCTGCAAGACTCCCTGGTAGGGATGTGCAGGTATGCTTCTTTTAAGTCTAGTGTTGCCAACCATGCATCTTTGCCTAGCCTAGGAAGCAGCTGGTGAAGAGCTTGAATTTTGGAATCACCAGAAACGTATTTAGAGTAGAAAGGTCCAGGATAGGATGCCATGCATTGCCTTTTCTGGGTACCAGGAAAAGTCTCGAATAGAACTCTTATCCCTTTTCCTCTTCTGGTACCAACTGAAAAGCCCCCATGCTTAAGAGAGAGAGTACTTGATTTTGGGCCTCTGTCCACTGATTTGGGGGTAGATCTGGCCACCTGCTTGGTGTTGGTAAGATGTGGAAGTGAAATCTGTATCCTTGGGACACTATATTTAAAACCCATTTGTCTTGGGTAATGAGTTCCCAGTTTTTGGCCTGCAGACCAATCTTTCTGCCTAAAGGAGCATTCAGTTGGGAAGTGCTTGGAAGTTTTAAAAGGAAGTCATTGAGACTTTTTTTCCATAGGGAGGAGTCTTACTACTCCCTGATTTGGGTGTGGAAACCCCCCACTGCTTAGTCTTGTGTGTCCCCTGGGACTGAAACCTGGGGTTTCTGCTATGTCTGGGTTTGGCTTGAGAAGACCTTGAAGAGGCTGGAAAGGACCAATTCTTAGAGGGCTAGTGCCTAACTAAATCTAAGAGGCTAAACTTGTAAGAAATCTTTTAACAGTTTGCATAGATTTAGCTTTATCTTCCATCTTTTTCAGACCTTCCTCAGCCTGGTTGCCAAACAGGCGATCCTGATTTAAGGAAGCATCCAACAATTTAGCTTTAACGTGATCAGGTAAAGATTGCTCCTTAAGCCAAGCATGCCTTCTAAGCACAGAACCAGTAACAGCAGCCCTGCAAGAGGCCTCTAAAGAATCAAATCCACATTGCAAAGTATGTTTTCCAACCTGCTCAGCAGAATGCATTAAATCCTGTAGCTCTTTATTTTCTGCACAGTCAGGAATGAGAAGTTATGTACCTACCATAACATTCCATGTTAGTTGTCTTCTCTCGCCTTCTTTCTTGCTTGATGGGTTCGGAGCCGATCCTCGGCTCCGACTCGGCACTTGCTAAGCTCGAGAGTCACTTTTACCAGCTCGAGGCAGCCCCATTTCCCATGATGCAAGGCGGTAAGTACCCAGATCTCGTTTGTTGTCTATAGGCAATAACACCTAGCATAAAAAACTTCCCAAAGGAAGAAAGAAGGAGAGAAAAGCCTGAAGGATGGTTTTGGAGGACCAGCACTGTATGGTCTTAAGAAGCATTCTTCCATGTAGAGAGAAAAGGTCTGTCCAGGCCAGGGGGAAGGAGGGAGGGTCGCAAGAAAGAAGGCGAGAGAAGACAACTAACATGGAACGTTATGGTAGGTACATAACTTCTCAATGTTAAGTTGTCAATCTTGCCTTCATTCTGCTTGATGGGACAGCGTCCCTAGCACCTCTATCCTGGGTGGCTCAATGGAACAGACTCTTGAGAACTGTAGAGCCAAAACTGGCTCTGTCCCTGGAGGCCAAATCCAATTTGTAATGAGAAACAAAGGTATGAGGAGTGGCCCAAGTGGCTGCTGCACAAATAGTGTCTAATGGAAGTCTAGCTTGAAAAGCTGTGGAAGTGGCTAAGCTTCTGGTTGAATGTGCTTTAGGTTTCGAGCACAGCTGTTTTCCCCTGAGCTGATAAATTTCAGAGATGACAGAAGAAAGCCATCTAGATAAGGTCACTTTTGAGACAGGAAGGCCTTTTTTGTTATCAGCATAAGAAACAAAGAGCTGATCGGATTTCCTGAATTGTTTTGTTCTGTCCAAATAATATCTGAGTTGGCAGTGAACATCAAGATAATGTAACTTTTGTTCCGATCTGTTTGAGTAGTTTGGGAAAAATACAGGAAGATCAATAGCCTGATTCAAAATACTCTTTGAGGCGACCTTAGGCAAAAAGGTTGGATTAGTTCTCAATGATACTCTGTCTTTGTGGAAGACTAAATAGGGGGGGGGCGAACAGAGAGAGCATGAAGTTCAGATACCCTCCTAGCCGAAGTAATAGCCACCAAGAATAAAGTTTTCCATGAAAGAAATTTCAGGGAACATGAAACAGCTGGCTTGAAAGGAGGAAGAATCAAGGATGTCAGCACTAAATTTAGGTCCCATTGAGGAGGAGGACTCCTGATTGGAGGTTTCAGGAGAAAAATTCCTTTTAAGAAGGCTCTACAAAGCCTGTGGGACATAATGTTGTGATCTGCGAACCCGACATGAAAGTTCGTGATAGCAGCCAACTGAACTTTGACCGTGGAGGAAGAGGAGCCCGCGTGAAAGATTTCCGCTAAGAAATCCAAAACTGCTTGTACTGGAGCAGTAAAGGGATCAATATTTTTAGCTTTTGCCCAACAAGAAAAACGTTTCCATTTGCTGGTATAAATCCTCCTAGTAGAGGATTTTAAGGAAGCTACTATGATGTCTCTAACAGGATTAGAGATCACAGGAAGCCTGGCTAAGGAAGGAAGTGGAGCAACCATGCTGTGAGGTTGAGAGAAGGGATAGACCAGTGCAGCTGACCAGATTGGTGAATCAGAAGGTCTGGCACTGGGTCCAGATGCCACGGCTGCACCAAAAGGTGACAATGGAGGAACGGAAACCAAATTTGTCGAGGCCAATAGGGAGCAATGAGAATCATTTTGGCTCTCAAAACGGTGGCTTTCTGGAGTACTTGAGGAATCAGTGGAAAAGGAGGAAAGGCATAAAGAAGTCCCTGGGGCCAATCCTGGGTTAGAGCGTCTCTGGGGGGATGGCCTGGCAGTGGGAAGAGAGAGAAGAAGTCTGAGCATTTGCTGTTTGGGGAGTAGCAAAAAGATCGCAACATGGGCAGCCCCATTCTAGAAAAATCTCCTCCACTATAGATTGTTTGAGAGACCACTCGTGAGGCATGAGAATAGCTCTGCTCAATCTGTCCGCTAAAATGTTGGTTTTCCCAGGGATATGCGTTGCTACCAGAAACCGATGAGAGGAGATCGCCCATTGCCAAAGTCTGAGAGCTTCTCGACACAAGGGGTAGGACTTGGTTCCGCCCTGCTTGTTGATATACCATACTACAGACATGTTGTCTGTGTGGACTGCAATTGTCCCCAAGGGAAGAAAGTCGTTGAGGGCTTGCAACGTTAAAAGCACTGCTCTCATCTCCAGGACATTTATGTGCAGGTGGTATTCGAATGGTTGCCACGTCCCATGAACCATCCTGCCCTGATAATGACCCCCCCACCCGATCAGGGAGGCGTCTGTAGTGACAGTGGCTACCGGGGTTGGGGGTACAAAGGGTCTGCCTTGGTGAATCTGTGGAGAAGTAATCCACCATGAAAGATGATTCCTGCAAATTTGTGTCACCAGTATTTGGTGACGCATCGGAAGTTGTTGGTAAGACCACTGAGTGAACAACATCCACTGAAGCAGGCGCATATAGAAGCGGGCCAGGGGAAGAAGGGTAATGGCCGCAGCCATGAGGCCCAACACCTTTAGAACCATTCTGGCTTGTACTTTCTTGCTGGCTAGGATGATCCTCACGTGACTTTGTATATCTGAGATTTTTTGGTCTGTCAGGGTAGCTGACATCCGAACAGTGTTTAAGTTTGCGCCTATGAAAGTAATAGACTGGCACGGCAATAAGGAGGATTTTTCGTAGTTGATCGAAATTCCCAATTGAGTGCAAAGATTTATTGTGTAATCCCTGGCTTGAAGAAGTTGATGCCTGGTGGTGGCTGAAAGGAGCCAGTCGTCGAGATACGGAAACACCTGGAATCCTTGACGTCTCAGGTGAGCCGTGACCACTGCCATACATTTGGTGAACACTCTGGGGGCTGTAGTGAGACCAAAGGGCAGGGCTCTGAATTGGAAATGACTGGACCCCAGCCGAAAGCGGAGAAACCTTCTGGAGCGTCTGTGAATTTTTATGTGATAGTACGCATCCTGAAGATCTATTGAGCACATCCAGTTGTCCTTCTCTAGGAAGGGCAGAATTGACTGAAGTGTGACCATTTGGAATCTTGTCTTTCTCACAGACTTGTTGAGTCTGCTGAGATCCAATATTGGTCTCCAGTCTCCTGTCTTTTTGGGGACCAAAAGAACCTTGAGTAGATTCCGGCTCTGAATGGTCTGTTGTAACTGGCTGAATGGCTCTTTTTGTAGAAGTTTTAATACTTCTAACTCTGCAATTTCCTTAGACCGGTGGTATATCTGGAAGGGAATTTGAGTGAGAGAAAGGACTTTCCTCGAAAGGAATTTTGTAACCCTCGGATATGATCGACTGTACCCATCTGTCTTGAGTGAGGGAACGCCAGGCTTCTGGGTACAGCGATAGTCTTCCCCGACTGCCTCCAAGGATGGACAGTCGGGCAACATCTCAGGGATGCTGAAAGGGCTTGTCAGAGAGAGGCTCTCTGCTTCCTGGTTTTGTGGACCCCCTCTGCCTCTAGAGCGGCATCTGTTATTGTTACCCCTCTGCCTCTAGGGGTAAACTGACCACGTGTATCCGGCGTGACTCCTTGGGATTTATGGAACCACATTTTGCCACCCTTCTGTCCTTTAGGGTAAGGTCTAGAAGGGGTGGAAAACGGACCCCGCAGAAAGAGTCTTGCCGTCCTGCTCACACCTGGTCAATGTATCCTTCACTTGAGGGCCAAACAAAGCTGACCCATCAAAGGGAGAGTTTGTGAAGGACGCCTTAAAGGGATCTGCAAAATTACAGAGCCGCATCCAGGCTTGGCGTCTAAAAGCCACACCTGTACCTGTGGCCCTACTCGCTCCATCTGCCGCATATGATATCAGTCGCATGGAGGAGTTAGCAATAGAATTAAGGGTTCCTAGCTGCGAAGCAATTTTTTCTTGAGCCCCTGCAGCTGTGGGATCCTGTACTACTTCACCTAGCTCCTTAAGGATGTCCCTTTGGAGTCTGGTGAAGTGACATAAGTAGTTCAGCGAGCGCATAGCAAAGGTCGCTGAAGACATCTGCTTACCATACCTATCCATGGTCCTAGAGTCCTTATTAGGAGGATGGACAGGTACGGAAGGATCTGCAAGTTCCTTCTTAGTGGCAGCCGCCACCACCATGGCATCAGCAGGGACACCTTTCGTAAGGAATTGCTTATCCGAAGGGGCAGTAATAAATTTAGACGGCCTCCTAGGAACTGGCTCTACAGAGTCAGGAGCAGCCCAAGCCTTTCGAGCAATAACCTGCATAAGGGGTCGAAGGCGGAGACACCCAGGAGGTGGAGGGCCGAGATCCAAACGCCTCTAGGTATACCGACTCATCCTCAGAGGGATTATTGGAGGCCAGTTTCCTCTGTTTAAGGAGTTCTAGGATGTCTGAAAAGGAGACTTCCTCAGAGGGGGATCTTGGGGATCCCTCCGACTCATCTAAGTCGGTATCTGAAGTGACAGACTCAGGGGAGTTTATGTGTTTCCTCTTACAAGTCCTCTTGCGCGGATGATCCCCTGACTGATCAGGAGAATCCTCGGAAGAGGGGGTTCTTCCCAGTGGGGAAACCTGAGGCGGAGGATCTCTGGGTCCGGGAGCAAGAGAGATGGCAGAGATATCGACAGGCACCATAGAGGGAGGAGCTAAGGGAATAGACTGCTGGCTGAGTCCAGTGGCCAGCACACTCTTCATCACCTCGAAGGCTCCCCTCCCAGGGAGGTCCGAGAGAACCAGTTCCGAAGAAACCGGAACTCCAGGGCCCACTGAAAGAGAAGGCTCCGAGGCAGATGTCGGAGCCGAGCTCACCAAGGCCGAGGCTCCAAGGGGAAGAGTGGGGTCGGACAAGGGTCCGATGCCTCTCACCCCCTCGGAGGAGATCAGGGAAGCCCGACCACCGAATCCCTCTAAGGAAGGTCTCGAAGAGGAGATAAGAGTAGATGCTGAGGGAGCAGAAGGGAGGGGTATCTGCCCCTCAGCCATAGCAGAAACTATTCCCGAAGACTCCAGCTCCAAACTCTGAGGTAGAGTCGAAGGAGGAACTGCAAGAGGGTGTGGACTAATAGTAGTCTGTTGAGACGGACTATGTAGCATCTGGGCCAGTGCCTGTGATTTCAATAATCTACTGACCACCCTCTCTAAATCATGGTCAGAAAGCCTGGATGACCTAGATGATCGGCTCCGATGGCTCCGTTCCGAGAGGAGAGGTGAGGCCGGAGCCGAGAGTATCGGTTCCAAGGAAGGGACCTGGACCTCTTCCTCGAAGGAACCATCGGAGCCGACGAAACCATAGATGCAGTCGGAGCCAAGACTTTCGGCACCGACAGAAGGTCTCGATGCATCGGCTCCGGCCGGAGCCGATACAGACATAAAGGTAAGGGTGTCGGAGCCGGTCGGCGCCGACACCGAAGCCTGAGCCACATGGTGGTCGGAGCCAGTCGGAGCCGACACCGATGTGACTGAACCAGTATCGGCACCGATAGCCATCGGTGCCGAAGGTTTAAGCAAACCAGGATCGGCTCCAGCCGGAGCCGATCTCGACTCAGAAAGAGTCGGAACCGAGGCCGCAGGCTTAGACACAGAAGCCTGGGCCTTGGAAGACTTGGAAGTCTTGCTCGGAGCCGACTTAGCCGGAGAGCCCTCCAGTTTAAGAAGGCCCCTTAAAATCAATTTATTTCTCCTCTCCTGCAGGACTCTCTGGCTAAAGGAATGACAAATCGCACAGGAGTCCTGCAGGTGGAGAGGTCCCAGGCAGTATAAGCAAGAAGTGTGACCGTCTGTCAGAGACATCTTCTGACAGCACGAGTCACACTTCTTAAAGCCTGAGACCCTTTCTTTGGACATAGTTGCAAAAACACACACAACACAGTCCCAAAGAACAAGTTATCCCAAAAAAAATATTGATAACTAACCTCTCACACAAACACACACACCCTAACAAGGGGGGAGATGGGAGGGGAGAAGGCCTGACTAAAAAAATTAAGGAGTGAGGGAACTTTCAGTCAGAAAGGGGCTTAATATATACTAAAAACGTTAAATATAAAGTTTAAATTGAAAAAGGGGCTAAAATAGTATTATATAAAACACTTACCAGGAGCTGGCAAAAGGAGGACCTCATCAGCGAAGCGGCAAATGAGATCTGGGTACTTACCGCCTTGCATCATGGGATATGGGGCTGCCTCGAGCTGTGACTCTCGAGCTTAGCAAGTGCCGAGTCGGAGCCGAGGATCGGCTCCGAACCCATCAAGCAAGAATGAAGGCGAGATTGACAACTTAACATTCAACATTATTTTCTGTTTAAGCAATCCAATAACATATTGTCGGTACTAGCCCTAATGGCCAAAGTTGCAGAAGTGTAAACCTACTTACCCCATCTATCCAGCGCCCTGGAGTCTCCATCAGAAGGGGTAGGATTTTTAGCAGTAGAAGCCTTAATGCACTTGGGTCCCTGTGAAATAGTCTCTGGATCCACAGTAGGGTTTTTAAAAAGGAACTTGTGTGAATCAGGAACCCTGTAATATCTGTTAGGTTTTCTGCGAGCAGGAGGCAAGGAATCAGGGGCCAAACTAGATTCCGAAAAAGCATCATCAACAATGTCTAGTACTGGAGCAGCGGGCAAGGAATCAGGGGCCAAACTAGATTCCAAAAAAGCATCATCAACAATGTCTAGTACTGGAGGAATAGCTAAAGGCCTATGCTGAGGCAGGAGTTAGAAATCCCTTAGCCTCTTTTTTGAATCAAAAAAATCCTGGCTTTCCCAGCGGAAATGCTCCCTTAGAGTATGTAAGGTTTCACCAAAAGAAAAATCCTCTGGAGGGGAAGCAGAGGGGATAGAGCCCTCTGCATCAGAATAAGGGCAAATCCAGATCATCAGAAGAATCAGAAAAATCAGAATCCTGGTCAGAAGATTCATAAACAACTTCAGTCCTAGGTCTCTTAGAAGGGGGAGGCTGGCTTCCCCTGATTAGAGTTATAAGATCTTCAGCCATTCTTATCATTTATTTTTTAGGCATAGAGACCTGAGCATTTGGCCTGGGCGTCGGTTTTTTAGGCATGGTTCGAGATTTAGGCCTAAAAGAAGAAGGAGGATTTGGTTTATTATGCCAGTCTGCAGACCTGAATACACCCTCAGAAGCCGGTGCCTGCACAGCGACTCCGGACCCATCCAAGGTAGAGACATCCGAAGGTTCCATGGTTGAAGCATCTTGCGGCATACCGGACTCCAAATGGGTCTCAGTAGAGGCCTGCTAATCAGAAGTAGCAGGTATCAGGGGCTGCAAAAGTGCCTCAGTGAGTACCGGCGAACTGGCGACTGACTTAGAAGTGTCGTCGGCAGTTTTGGACCTCGGTGGCCTATCTCTGTCTTCATCCTTGCGTTTTTTCGGAATCTCGGTAGTCGCGTGGCTAACCGACATTTCTGGATAATTAAACAGAGAACCGAAATATTTTGAGGTGTAAATAAACCAACAACGGATAGTGTGATGATTAAATAAAGCACAAAACCGACAGCACGGTACGTTGCGGTCAGGGCCTAGGCAAGGAATACAGTACGAATGAAAATCTTTATGAGGTATTTGCTTCCCACAAGTAATGTAATTATTAACTTTTACTGACATCAGTAAGGAGCAAGATAAAGTTTCCCCAATGGGGTACTTAGCTTTAGTTGAAGACTTCGGTTCTGACACTCAAAAACGAAAATTTCAGGAGTCGGCCAACCGGCACTTGTGAACTGCTTCTGCTTCGGGCACTGCGTGGCAAGAAAGACTGATGGAATGGCGTCGACTGCATGTTTTATACCCCTGATGACCTGACGTCATGGAAGAAGGGACAGCAACTGACGCAGGACCCAAGACTTTGTTAATCAGGCCGACTGAGGGCTACTGCAAGCAGATAACCCAAAAGTGATGACTGCAACAGTGAAACACGAAGAACATTCACAAATTCACCCTGGGGGTTCCACCTGTGTCCCTCTTAGACAGGAGCAATAGGTGCTGATCATTGAAATAAGGGTAAAACTTGGCTAGGCTTGAAAGGGCCCTAGGGTCATTAGCCTAGTAACCTCCTATGATCCTATGACTTCAATCCTTAATGATTTGCAAGAACACCACTAATTTTTATGAGAAAAAGACCAAAATACAAGGCAAAAATCTGGACATCCTGCAAAATTCTGAACAGTTGAGTGGTACATATAGCAGGCTCATTTACTTGTCTGCAAAACAGGCACTACAAAGTGTAAAGACCATCATCAAGTCAAATTAAACACTGGGTGTGGTGTTCACAGCTGGAATCTATTTTACACATAACTAATGGAAGTTGTGAATGTAAATACAGTTGCATGCCCATACAAAACAGTGCTAATAAATGAAAAAATTACGGACTTTAAGAGAAAAGCAAAACTTTTTAAGTCAGCAAGCTCCTGCCTGGTGCCCTGCAGAGTTCTACAGCAGCAGAGAGACAAAAGAGAGACTTTGGAGTGATTAAGTATCACTATTCTGCATTTTCTTGCTCTGCCACGGTGGTACGGCGGTAGCTTTGTTACCTCACAGCAAGAGGTTCTCCCGTTCAATTCTCGGCTTGGCTTGGGAGTGCCTTCTGTGTGGAGTCTGCATGTCCTCCCCGTGGTTGGGTAGAGTTCGAAAGACATGCATGCGAAAATGGGCATGCCTTCGTTGAAGGTTGGGCTTCGAGCTGACACCTCGGCGTTTCGTAAAAATCTACTGCCAATCATTAGTGGATCGGAGTTCCGCTGTGGCAAACAACAACATTCTGCATTTTCTTGCTGCCTTTAGCTAATTCCGCCTAAAACACAGATTTTTTTAGTTTCTGTGACTTAAAAAGCTTGTTTCAGCTACATATATAGGCTACATACTCAAGTGTGATAGCCATTTATGTGCATTTAAAGTGTTTTTTTTATTGTATCTACTTTATTTTCTGAAAAAAACAAATACTTGTTTCCCCACCTTTCTAAGCTAGTATAGTCCAGTTTTCAGGTTAGTGCTGAATTCAGGGCTGTGTTTGCCCATGCCTTACTTGGATAGAAGGAAGTTTCTCTGTTCATCTGTGAGAGAGGGGAGCTTTGAGCAGCCTATCTGTCCCTGGAGGAGTGGTTTCAGCCCAGAAATTAGTAGTTTATTGGCCATTTTGGGATAATTTCTCTTTCATTTCCCCGTTATAAAACCCACATTTTTGCGCTTGTATGCAGCTCAGTAAGCTCCTGCCTGGTGTCCTGCAGAGTTCTACAACATCAGAGAGACAAAAGAGAGACTTTGGAGTGATTAAATATCATTTTTCTGTATTTTCTTGCTGCCTTTAGCTAATTCCGCCTAAAATGCCAATTTTTTTTAGAGTTTCTGTGATTTAAAAAGCTTGTTTCAGCTACATATTGCACTTATTTTACTGCCTGCACTTTAACAAAGTCATTTTTGTGTTTAAATTACCTGTTTAACTGTTGTAAGCTACACATGTGATAGCCATTTCTATGCATTTAAAGTGTTTTTTTTATTGTATCTACTTTATTTTCTGAAAAAAAAAAAATATATACTTGTTTTCCTGCCTTTCTAAGCTAGTATAGTCCAGTTTTCAGGTTAGTGCTGAATTCAGGGCTGTGTTACAAGTTTCTGCGTTTGCCCATACCTTACTTGGATAGAAGGAAGTTTCTCTGTTCACCTGTGAGAGAGGGGAGCTTTGAGCATCCTATCTGTCCCTGGAGGAGTGGTTTCAGCCCAGAATATAGTAGTTTATTGGCCATTTTGGGCTAATTTCTATCTCCTTCATTTCCCTGCTATAAAACCCGCATTTGCACAATTCTGCGAGCTGGGCAGCGCCTGTTAGCTAGGGTATCTCTATTTCTGGCTCCACAAAGGCTACTCTTCAATTTTTCCCTTGGAACTAGACAAACTTTCAACTTAAGCACTCAAACCATTCACTTCTCAGCCCGGCACTTGCTCAAAACTCAGAAAGCACTAATAAACCTTAGCACTAGACCCCCCTATACTGTAGAGAAGGACAAGGCTCTCTATTCGATCTTAACAGCCAATCAGTAAAGCAGTTCACTGTACCTATCCAGGCATATCCAAAGGGCAGTTTCAGGTGTACTCTCCAGTCCAACTGGTGAATCTGGGCATTTTGAGGCAATGCTACAACTGCCTCATGTACACAGACAACCCTCTCCTCCTACCACCAAACACTAATACATGCGAGAGATGCAATTATACAGCCAAACTGGAGGCGAAGCTCTCTCAACCTAAGACTGGACCAGACAGTCAAGAGAAGGGAATTACTTGCATCACACCACCAGTCTCACATAGACCTATGAAACCAGCACTGGCAAAAAACATTCATAAATACATGAAAACATACTCGGAGACTCTAAATAAAAATCTGCAAAAGCAACAGAGACCTCCAAAGCAGACACCCAAGCAACCTCCACCCCCCCAACACAAACCATGAAACACATACTTCACAAAACCAGTGTGCCATGCAATCACAGCCCTTAAGGCAAAATAACATACCCAACACACTAATAATAGGTGACTCTATAGTCAGGCACACTGACATCCCACTCACTAGGCTGAACAAGGAGAAGGTTACTGTTAGCTGCCTGTCAGGTGCCAGGATCCGCCACATAACACAAGCACTCAGGTCACTCAGAACAAGTACAAATATATGACTCAGTCACTGTCCATGTTGGTCTGAATGACCTGAGCCGTACCTCCCTGGACTACATGAAAAGAGACATGGAAGAGCTCTCTGATCACATAGCCCATGCTGGTATGATCCTGACCTTGAGTAGCATTCTGCCATCACCAAGAATGATACCATAGTATAAAGAAAAAATTATCAATTTCAACAACTGGCTAAGCTTCTGGTGTCATTCAAAGGGATCCAGTGTCTGTCAGCCTGGGATGACATGCTCGACAAGCCATGCTGCTTAGCGAGAGACAGCTTGCACCTGTCACCCTTAGGCTTTTGAATACTGGCCATGGCTCTTGCCACCCCCATAGTGCCTTTTTTAGGCAAGGCTCAAAAGACAAACCCACCGCCGTAAATAGCACAAGTAACAAAAAACTGAGGGTAATGCTACTCAATGCCAGAAATCTAAACCTCAACATGCATGCACTCGAGGCACTCCTCAGTATGGAGAAAATCAATATATGTGCAGTAACAGAAAAATGGTTTAAGGCTCCGGAGAGCACCCCAGCACTACCAGGCTACAACTCATAAAATACATTTCGGACACAAAACCCGGACCGAAATACAAAAGGCGGGGGTGTATCAATATTCATCAAGGATACCCACACCTCCAGGTTAGTGGCACAGCACGATGCTTCAGAGATCATCTACGTGCAGCTAACAATGAGCAAAACTGCAATTCAAATTGTAGCTTGCTACAGATCACCCCCATTCAACATTTCTGGAAACACTGGGAAACATAAAGGTCCTACCAAGCACCCTCATATTGGGCGATTTCAATTACTCAAACATTAACTGGGAGAACTACTCAAGTACTAACTCCCTTGCCCAACATTTCCTAGGATTTATATACTCAAACGCCCTGGATCAACTGCTCAACACCTCCACCAGAGGTGATAACATATTGGACCTGATCATCACCAACATGGGCAACCAGTGTCCCACACCAGAGGTCAACCTCTTGCTGGTTAGATCTGACCATAAACTAATCACTCTGGATATCCACATTCAGCCCCCACCCCCAGTCAAAGAAACCACCGTGAAAAATTTTTCAAAAGCAAACTTCACGTTGCTTAAGACCGAGGTGGAAAGTTTCAAAGCCCAGATGCTAAAGGATAATGCTGCCCAAGCAGCAAAATCCTTTACTAATGCACTCTACGGGCACCTACAAGAATGCATGGATCGTGCTATTCCAAGCAAAACCAAGACTCACTCCTCCAAGAAAAGGAAACCAGTCTGGTGGACCCCTGCCACAAAAAAGCTATACAATAGAAGGAGGAAACTAGTACAGAAAAGAGTAAAGTCCCATGAAGGTAAGACATCCCTGATCAGTATAAGCAAGAAACTACGATCCCTCATAAAATCATCCAAGGCTAGCTTCGAAAGAAAAATTGCCAAGGACTCCAAAGATAACCACAAGGCTTTCTTTAGCTATGTCAAGAATCTAAGTGGCAATTCTCAGATCTGCTCGGAGTTAGTACAGAATGGCACAAAATACACTGAACCGACTGATATCACCAACATCCTGGCAGACAGGCTCAGTGCAAACTTCACACCCCCCTTTCACCCCCAAAAGGGCCCATAACCATACCAAAAGAATGTAGTGCCCCTGAAATCACAGACACTCAGGTTAAAACAGCCCTCTCCAAAGCCAAAAACACAGCATCAATGGGACTGGACGGTGTCCCAGGCTGCGTCCTACACGGGTTCAAAGATGAACTAACCCCTCACCTAAACACACTGTTCAAACTCAGCCTCTCCACAGGCTACGTGAGCATAGCAACGGTTATTGCGCTCCACAAAGGTGGCGCCACTACAGACCCCGGGAACTATTGCCCTAATAAGCCTAACTAGCTTGGTCTGCAAGGCTATGGAGTGCATCATCATGGATCTCATTAACAGAGACACTGGGATCCTCCAAACACTGGACCCTAACCAGTTTGGCTTTGTTAAGGGCAGATCATGCCTCCTAAACCTGATGGACTTTTTTGAGACAGTTACCAAGGCTATAGGCGAAGGAAAGGTGGTCCACACAGCCTACCTAGACCTCACAAAGACCTTCAACACCATTCCCCATTCTGGTATTATAGACAAGCTCACCGGCCTGAACTTAAGCCCCTATGTCACGAGATGGGTTGCCAACTGGCTCACGGACAGAACCCAAAAGGTAAGAGTTACGGGAGCTAGGTCTGACTCTAAACCGGTTACACGTGGCGTTCCCCAGGGCTCAGTCCTAGGACCCCTCCTGTTCGGCATATACTTCTCAGAGGTACAGGCAAGCACAGGAGGTCTATGGCTGACCAAGTTCGCAGATGACTGCAAACTAGGGGCTATAATTGACTCTCTGGCTGACACAGACATCCTCCAAAAGGGTCTCACTGAGACAGATACCTGGTATTAAAACCATGGCCTCAAGCTAAATGCCAAAAAGTGCATAGTCATCCCCTTTGGAAAAATCAAAGGACCCACAAACTACCACATAGGTGGTAGCCCCCTAAATACGGAAGATGTAATAAGGAATCTGGGGACCCAAGTAGATAGTAATCTCTCCTTTGATAATCACATTGCCAAAGTGGTTAGAAAATCCTTCTATGTGGCCCACCTAATCACAAAAGGGTTTGCATCCAGATCAAAAGAGGTCATTGTGCCCCTCTACGCATCACTCATCAGACCCATCATAGAGTACAATGGCCCATTTGGGATGTACCTTACAAGACACCTGCAACAGCTGGAAAGACCACAGAAGTACCTCACCAAGAGGATCACTGGCCTCAAACAGATGCCCTATGCACTCCAGCTGTACTCGGTTGCATACCGCCTACTCAGAGGTGATCTATGCCTGACATACAAGGCCATGTCCAACCCAGAATTGATGGACATGCTCCACCTAAAGAAAACCATATCCCCTCGAGCCACATGCTCTAGGGATCTAAACCTCACCACAACAATAAATAGGATGTGCTGGAGGGATAGATTCCTGTCCCAGAGACTTCCTATGCTCTGGCACAAGATTCCAATCTACATTAGGCAGAGCTCCTCGCTAACACTCTTCAAGAGAAATCTTGACAAGTGGATGGGAAACAGAAAGTTTACCCCATGGATCACTTCAATGGCTCTGCTGGACAGAGGCACAGGGAACTAATCAAAGAGGGTGGTGAAAGCCAGCACACTCCGGCTAAGCTTATAAATGCCTTTGGGCAGATAGCCTAGTACCTACCTATGAACCTATAAACAGGAGAGTAAGGAAAATGTACTCGACAATTTTTAAAGCACATTTAAAGCAACAACATCAGTCTTGGGTGATCCAATCTGTCAGAACCTTTTATGGCGGGAAACAACTGAAGAAGCAGGTCACAGCACTGGATTAAATAAAGGGAGGCACAGAAAGCTGATGCACTGTACAACACTACTGCTTCCTGCAGCCATGACTCAAGGAATTCAGATAAACCGTTTTATAGGTTCATAGGTAGGTACTAGGCTATCGGCCCAATGGCCTAAGTAAGCCTAGCCAACAAGGTTCCCTGGCTTATGCCACTCAAGAAAGTTAATTTCCTGTGCTCCTGTCAAGCAGAGCCACAGAAATGATTCCCCGGGGTGTATTTCCTATATAGGTTCATAGGTAGATAGCATGTGCTGTAGACAGACTGTCATATTGTAAAATCAGTTCCTATAGGCAGACCTCTAAATATGAAGCAGGTTGTGGGTTGTACTACAAATAAAAATTAAAATACTGACTATTAAACTGTTACTGTTTTTAATGTGAAGTATCTCAATTTCACACAAAGGCTTCCTCCAATCATATGCCAACCACTTTCTAACTAGGTACACTTCCAGGGTTTGACCCATGATCAACACACAAAAAAAAATCTACCCACAAGAAATGTATTTTCACTAGTTTCACATGTATTCACTATCCCCACCATTTCAAATCCAGTATTAAACTGCGAACAACTGAGAACAGACCAGATGGTCTCACATACAGACCAATATCCCTAAAGTCAATAACCACTTTTTTGATCGGCTACCCTTCCAATGTCTTCCTGGGATCAAGTGAAAAAAATCTGCTAATGTAATAGACATCAACTTACTGTACTTGCATGCATGCATAGTATGTGCAGCCCCTGACAATTCTAAATCTATTGTCGTTTAATGGTGATTGATGACACGTTTACTTCTTTTTATAAACAAGCTACCTTGCCCACAAATACCTTTTTATTATCAGGGACAATCCAACCATTTGATAGTGATCAAGTAAGACAGGGTAGATGCCTGAATATGAACAATTAAAATCTACCCACAGTTACGTACTCAACATTTTTCACAATCCACTCCCTCCATGACTTTGTAAATGTGATAAAATAATAGCAAGACATTTTCTAACAGCTTTATCCATACCGATTCCACCAATTACTACTGTTTGACTGAGTGCACATCAGATTGTGGCAAAATGAAAATGTTTGCCCACAATGTATTCAGCTTATTTCACATAAGCTCTGTCACCTTCACAAACATATCCTGCCACCCTTTTGAATGTGTACACCTCTGATGTCTTACTATGGTCAAATATAATAACTTCAGCCTAAAACAATGTTTTCAACACATTTAAACATGGACCCCCCCAGCCCTACTCCATCACCGTTTAACTGTAATTTCATTAGTGGTCCAGTGTACACATCCTCTCAATTTCAAATCAAAAGACAGCAAGTCAAAACAGGATAAGGCCTAGGTCAATCTTTGGCAAATCTTGATTACTAATGGATGTGAAGAGCTTCATGTACATCACATTGTACCTGTGATATAAAGGTAAGCACTTCAGCTTCACAGCACTAGATTCTCCTAGTTCAGTTCTTGGCTGTGGCACATTCTGTATGTAATTTGCATGTTCTCTCTTTGTCCGTGCAAGTCTTAACAGGGTACTCTGGTTTCCTTCTGCATCCCAAAGATAACAGAGATAAAGAGATGATCCTTCAAATTACCCATAGATGTGCATGTCTTGTGCAATCCAGTAACTGGTGGGCACTCCGTTCAGAATTGGTTTATTTGCTTAGTGCCCAATGAGTGCTGGGAATGTCTCTGACCCCCTTTCCAACACAGAACTGGATTAAGCAAGTCAGAAGAGAACAAATTAATATTGTATAGCATACACAGTTTTAAGACTGTAATGTTGACTAGATGATGTATTACAGACCTGCTTCAGGGTCTGTTTTATGTTCATTTTGTAACTAATTCTGCTGAACAGTTTACTCAAAAATTAAAAAAAAAGTCTAGAACTATGGAAGAAGCTCTGACTAGCAATCAATGTAACTTTACGCCTTCCTGCACTCTAGAGGGTAGAAGCACTTCTTTTTACTGCTCTTACCACAATCCAGAATAAAGTGCACAAAGCTGTATTCTTGGCATATACATAAAAAATGCATTGAGAAAGGGTTGTTTTACCTTACTTGCTTACATTTCCCTGTTCCAGCATAATTACTCAAGGATAGCTATATTCTCAATTACAGGAGAGGGAGGTGTTTTACTGCAACAGTATACTTTGAAAAAAAATTGACTGGAAGAACACAGCTCTTATAAGCACTCACATGGATGTGTTTTTCTGAACTGTTAAACAGTTCTGAACTGTACAAAATTAAATCCTTTCTCCCTACTATACAAAGACACGGTGGCAAGTTCCAAGGTCAGTTTTTCTCCCTACTATACAAAGACATGGTGGCAAGTTCCAAGGTCACTTTTCCTTCTACAACAGGTTATTTCCCCAAAACAGGCATGTGTGACTGCCACAGTGCTTCAGGAAGACTGGCCAGATTCTGTCACTTCATTCAAGGTCCACATGCCATTACATTTAACTTTACAGAATAACTAAGTGAACTGATTTCTTTCAGACCCTTTCAGTCACAAAATGGGCCTCTAAGATGCATACAAAGGGTACAGCAGGCAGCACTAACACAGATGAACTTTACGACACACACACACAAACACAGAGACACACACACACACACACACACACACACAGTCTACGCCAAATAAAATCTCTTGTTTGAGCTACAGAACTAGGGCGGCCGCAGTGGTGCAGCGGTTAGCATTGCTGCCTCACAGCAAGAGGTTCTCCGGTTCGATCCTCGACTGGGTTGCCTTCTGTGCGGAGTCTGCATGTCCTCCCTGTGGTCGCGTGGGTTTCCTCCGTGTGCTCCGGTTTCCTCCCACATCCCAAAGACATGCTGTAGGTGGATTGGATACTCTAAAATTGGCCCTAGGTGTGAGTGTGCGAGTGTGTGTGCCTTCTATGGAAGGTTGGGCATCAGGCTGGCAACTCGACACTGTAAAAACTCCACTGCCAATCATGAGCAGACAGGTGATCCGCTGTGGTGACCCCTAACCGGGAAAAGCCGAAAGAAGAAGAAGAAGTTTGAGCTACAGAACTGGCCAGGTAATTACAATAGAGGAATGCAGCCCCAACTGTTAATTTAGATTAACTACTTGGGATTTCTGTACTATTCTTATACTGGGTCCACTAAGGGAACATGCAGACAGTTTAGGACAAAAACCCTAAAAATTTCACAGCAATAAGACTAGTGTGGCTTGAACTGAACTCCACAGGCTACAAATTCTTAAGCCTAGCTTTACAAGAAAGTGTTGTTCATTTATGATTATACTAACAAGATGGATTTGAAGACTACTTGCTTGAAGAAAAGGGCTCCACCTTCAAAACTGAAGCCAGTATTAATCTATATTATTTCTAAATTAAAGAACTAAATTATGAAAATCTTTACTTGAGACTTAGAGGTATGTGACCATTTTCATAAATGCTTTTTTTAACAACAATCACAACATTGGGTCTGCAGACATAATTGTCCACAGATTGCATTAAGAAACAGATACAGTAAAATAAATTCAGTCAACATTTATCATCATTACTACAAGTTTTACATGTTTACAGCCACTAGGTTTTACTTTATTTTCTAAGCATGTCACTAAATCAGATGTGCATTTAGCTCCCGAAACAGGGCAGTCAAAAAAAAAATGTAATGGCATAGTCTAGTTTCTACATTCTTACTTGATATTTGCTTCAGATGGCAATTAAGTTCTTCGTATGGTGCAAACAAGAGCAGTTTCCTATAATACAGCTTCTAATTTTAATCTAATCAAGCCCCAGGCTGGGACCATCTCAAGCCTAGAGGGAGATTCTTGTTTATATTACTACAAATAGATAGCAATGGCTAAATGCAAAACAATATTTTATCTTACTAATGATCTTTTTTAAATCCTTAGATTTAAGAGCCAGCATTTAGTAATTATTTAACTGCATCACACCCTACTTTGTTTCATTTTATGTAACTTAACAGGCCCACATAAGTTTTTACTGTATGGGATGCCTTAGCAACAGTGCTATACTGTCTCAGACAGTAGAGACACATATCAGTCAAATTTTCCAGACTCTCTAACTAATTCATACACAGTTATATAGTGCTCGAAATAAAGCTGATAAATCCAGTGAGATACAAGTCAAGATAAGAACAATGAGCAAAAGAACATGTAATGGACAAGTTATATAAAATAAAAAATGCATTTGCTGCAATGTTGGCAGAGGGGAGGCCTGCATAATAAAACATTCCATTCCTGGTACAGATACCTTTTTGGGATCTTTTCGTACCCAATCCACCTAGTGTGTTCATCTCTCCTCCACACTATACCCTCACTAAAATGTTAGTTGGGAGCATCCAAACATCCAATGTTACTTCCTTACAATAAGCACAAAAAAAGAAGAAGATAAAGTGCCGTGCAAACCCTGCTCCCTTGACAGATTTTTAATAAGATATCCTCATGTTTTTAGTGTAAACACGTACGTTAATGTGTCCTTTCATGTGGATGCCTTGTAGTGTTCCTGCAGTTAGTAGCAGCCATGTATCACAGGTGAGGGTATATAAGGCTGCTGGTGTTTTGTCATATCTGATGAAGTAAGTGACGAAAACGTATTGTGAATGCTGCTTTCGTTAATGCACTTTGGAAAGCCTTTATTGCTGCAATAAAACTGTTTTGAGAAGATTTGCCTGCTTGTGCTTACTTGGTGACATTCGTAGTGCTGAAGGATTGGGTTTCTTACAATAAAAAGACACAGACAGCATCTCGGCTCTAAAACAAAGAAAGTTAAACAAGCATATAAATTATAAGAGTGCAGCCTCTTAACCAGTCACTGCTCCATACCATCTTACCCATGTTCATATTAACTAACTTAAGAATGCAGAGTCACACGTTCTACAATTTTACTGACTCAAAACTTCCCCCTTCTGCACCTTAACTAAATTTGAGCCACAACGGGCAGGGTTCAACTGAACCAGCGAAAAGCTGTCTAGCTGATGGTTTGTTCTTGGGGGGGGGTAGGGAAATGACACTCACTCCTTTCTATAAACACAGTGGCTGCCAACACTTATTGAACAACCTCCTCCTACAAAAATTAGAGCAAAAAATAATTACTGCTTCAGCCATTTCAGTCTGCAAATGACCTTTTATGCAACTGTCAGTCAAAGATATACAGAATCTGCTTATCACTAAGCAAAGATAAAATGATCTCCTTCTCTCTTGTTCATTAATTTTGACATGCCATGTTTACAGAGTGCAAGCACATACCCATAGCACACAAAGATATACCCATATCTTAACTTAAGGCTGGTGCAATACCCCAAAATCTTACGTATTCTCACCCTTTTTATTCTACATTCCATTCTCCTCCACCAAAGATGTCTTCTGCCTCATTCTCAAAGTCTAAAGTCCTGTCTCACGTAACTATCTCCACAACTAAAGTCTCATCCCTTACATTCAACTTCCATAGCTTTAGTCTCAAAACCACATTTACAATGCTTTAACTGAAATCATAATCCATAGGACAATGTTTTAGGTACCACTGCTACCATGATGACAGCCTGCAAATTACAATTTTTCATAATTAGTACACAGTCCTGACCCAACAGCATACGTGCTTCCTTAGTAATTCCTGTCACAGGGTTTTGCTCTGAAATAGTCAAAGTGTTTTAATATTCTAAATTCACAGCACCAACAAGCTTGACTTTCTCTCCTCTGTGTCAGTATATTAGTGGAGATGCAAGAAGTATCTTTTCAAGAAGGCATTCACAACTACAAGCTGGCAATCCTTGCAGATTATGTGAGATAACTATTTTGCACTACATGCTACTTCATGAAAATCTACAAAACGGTTTCAAAATGATTAGCACGAATTGTTCAGCACTTTTTGCAAAATTACCTGTATTACTGTCATGCATAATTTACATGAAACTACTTCCATGGCTACTTGTAAGTCTAACACAGAATTATTTTGCAATTAAAATCCCAGTTGTAAAATTTGAATGGTCATATTTGATATGTATTGTGGTGGCTAATCCCATCATTCACAAAAAAAAAAAAAAAAAAAAACACACTCTCTGTTGCAGGATCCAGCCTTTGTTAACCCACAGGACTCGGGCACTCTACACATGTACTACTTATTGGTTATACCTTTCCTTGGTTACACAAGCACCTCCCTTTCCCAAGATAACACCATCTCCTCCCCCCATTTTACAGATTCTGACTAAACTGAATCAAGGTGACAAAAATAAAACATGGAACAACCTTTGCTCAGAATGGTGGCTGGAGGTATGGGCATCTGTACTAAGCAGAGAAATGTCGAAATTAAGAAAAAGGTACATGTGGAAATATTTATGGAAGACTTAATTATGCTAATATTAGAGGTAGGTGACAGTTAAGATAGGAGATGATGAGATAAAATAGTGACGTATGTATATCAGAATATGTACTTTTAAGAAGCCTTCCAGTGAGCTAACACGTGTGTATAAATAATGAGTACGTGCAAGCAAGACTACCATTTTGTAGTTAGCTGCAGAGGTGTAAGCATGTATGTATGTGTAGTACAGTCAGTTTGTATATATTTTATGTTGCTGCTATCAATCTTGATGCGTTTGTATGTAATAAAGTATATAAACGAACACCCGAGCCTCTTTGTCTTAACTAGCTACACAAGAGGAGTGACATGGTGTCAGAATGGGATCCAGAGTCAAGATCATTAGGCACTCAGTTGAAGTTGGAGGAATATATAGGAGTGGATCATCCCTACTGCTCATTCCAGAGGAGGAATCAGGGCAAAGTAGCTTTTGCATTTCGTGTTGATGTGGCTGGCAAAAAGGTCGCAGCAAGACTGCCCCCATTTGCGGAAAATCTGGTCCGCAATCTCTTTCTTGAGGGACCACTTGTGCGGCAGCAAGATTGCCCTGCTCAGTTTGTCTGTTATCACATTGGATCTCCCCGGGATGTGCGTTGCCAACAGAAAGCGCTGGGAGGAAACAGCCCACTGCCAAACTCTGAGGGCTTCTCACCAAAGGGGGTAAGACTTGGATCCCCCCTGCTTGTTCAAGTGCCAGACTACTGACATATTGTCTGCCTGAATTGCAATCGTTCCTAGGGGAAGATAGTCCTGGAAGTACTGCAACGCCAAAAGTACTGCTCTTATCTCCAGAACATTGATATGAAAATGTGACTCTTGATCTGTCCATGTGCCTTGGGCAGTCTTTCCCTGAAAATGCCCCCCCACCATATCAGGGAAGCATCTGTGGTCACAGTGGCTACTGGAGGGGGTAGGACAAATGGGCATCCTATGGTTACATGAAGAGACGTCAACCACCACTGGAGATCTTTCTTGCAAGAGCTCGTAATTAAAATCGTATGATCCATTGGAAGTTCCTGATAAGACCACTGAGTGAACAACAGCCATTGAAGAATGCGCATATGCATCCTTGCTAATGGTATGGCCAGGATTGCTGCAGCCATAAAACCCAATACTTTTCTGAAGCTGGTGCTCTGTCTTTCAATACCAATGTGATGACATGCTGATGGACAAGGAAGACTCTTTCGATTGGTAGGTCTTAGAGTGGTGGTTGAAATGTCTAACTCTACCCTGATAAAAACAATATGCTGCGATGGCGACAAGGCAGACTTTTCTGAGTTGACTGTAATGCCTAAGTGATTGCAGAGTGTCAAGTGTGTATTCCCTTGCCTGAATCAGTTGATGCCTTGTGGTTGCGGTAAACAGCCAATCGTCCAAGTACGGAAACACCTGGAATCCTAGATGCCTCAGGTGAGCCATGACCACTGCTATGCATTTGGTGAACACTCTGGGGGCTGTAGTGAAACCAAAGGGCAGGGCTCGAAAATGATAATGATTGGCTCCCAGCTGGAAACGCAGGTGATCTCTGGATGGCCTGGCCATTTTTATGTGGTAGTACGCATCCTTGAGATCTATCGAGCACATCCAACTGTCTTTCCCTAAAAAGGGAAGTATAGACTATAGCGTGACCATCCGGAACTTCTCTTTCTTAACATATTGGTTGAGTCTGCTGAGGTCCAAAATGGGTCTCCAGTCCCCTGTTTTCTTTGGAACCAAAAAGAACATTGAGTAAGTTCTGAATCCTGTTTGGTCTGCTGGGACTGGCTGGATCACTCTTTTTTTTTTTCTAGCAACTTGTGGACCTCTACAGTTGCTTGTTCCCTGTAACTGGGTGGAACGTCCGGGATTCTCCTTATGGACGGGAGGTGTGGCAAAAGGTATGAAGTACCCTCTGGAAATGATACTTTGTACCCGCTGTCTTTTGTTATTTCTTGCCAGGCATCTGGATACAAAGATAAGCAATCCCCAACTACCTCCAGAGCAGGACAGTCAGGCCTCCTTTCAGGAGCGCTGGAAGGATTGACCAGAGAAGTGATTTTTGTCACCCTGATGTTGCGGACCCCCTCTGCCACGAGGGCGGCATCTTCCACTATTACCCCCTCCTCTGTCTCTAGAGGGGAGTTCACCACGTGTGCCCTGAAAGGCTCCTTGGGCTTTCCGGAACCACGTTTTTCCTCCCCTTTGGCCTTTGGGGTAAGGCAGAGTAGGGGTGGAAAAACGGACTCCGACGGCAGACAGAGTCTTTCCCTCTTGTTCAGACCTGGTCAAAGTTTCCTTCACTTTTGGCCCAAAAAGGGATGAGCCATCAAAAAGGGTGTTTACGAATGAAAACTTAAAGGGCTCGGCGAAAGAACACAAGCACATCCAGGAATGTCTTCTGAGAGCGATTCCTGTACCCGCTGCCCTACTTGTTCCATCAGCTGCATATGATATGAGATGCATGGATGAGTTGACAATAGAATTTAGGGTAGCAAGCTGGGAAGCAACTTTGTCAGAGGCCCCTGCAGCTACAGTACCCTGAAGAGCATCTCCCAACTCCTTAAGGAGATCTCTTTGCAACCTAGTGAAAAGGGTCAAATAGTTCAGTGAATGGAGAGTAAAAGTCGCTGAACTAAACATGCGTTTCCCATATCTATCCATGATCCTAGACTCTCTATTAGGAGGATGAATAGACAAGGAAGTCTCAGACATTTTCTTTTTGGTGGCCGCCGCTGCCACCACCATGGTATCAACAGGGACTCCTTTGGACAAAAAAGTTTTATCTGGTAGAGTGGATATAAACTTATTAGGCCTCCTAGGAACAGGCTCCATGGACTCCCATGACTCCCACGCCCTCCGAGAGACCAACTGCATGAGCTCATCGAAGGGCGGAGACACCCAAGAGGTGGAGGGTTGAGACCCGAAAGCCTTCAGGAGAACTGACTCATCCTTAGTAGGGCTTTTGGACTGCCAGTCACCCCTCTGCCTAAGGATCTCAAGTATCTCAGCAAAGGAGATATCCTCAGAGGGGGACCGTGGGGACCCTTCTGACTCATCTAAGTCAGTGTCAGATGTTAAAGACTCCTGTGGGGAGTCCCAAGTGTCTCCTCTTGCACAATCTCTTCCTGCAGACCTCCTCAGTGGGAGCCTCTGGGAAAGTCTCAATAGAGCAGGGGGCACCCTGTGGGGCTACCAGAGGCTCTGGGTCTCTACGCTTAGCCTGGACGATGGAAGCAGAAGCAGACAGAGGCGCTTTAGGGGATGAGGAAGCAAGACCTGAAGTCGAAGATGTCTTTGGAGACAGAACTCTCCTCATGGCTTTGAAGGCACCACTGCCCCAATGAGAAGGAATCGACGGATCCGAGGGAACCATCAAACCCTCCTGCACTGAGGCAGTGGGCTCAGAGCCGGAGGTAGGAGCCGAGCTCATCTGAGTTGAAGCCCCGAGAGGAAGAGTCGGCACCGACAAGTCGGTCCGACTATCCTTCCCAGACCCGACTGGAGAGTGTCGGCTCCTAGAGTCCCCAGTCGGCGCCGAGGACACTGTTGCAGGTCTCTGCTCCAAAGGCTCCATGATCAACAGATCAGCTTCCTGTGGCTCTGAAGGTCTGGTACAGCTCAGAGGAGTAGTAGTCAAGTCAAGAGTAGTGGTCTTCGGCTCCGAAGCCCCTTGGGTCGGAGCCGACAACAATTTAGCAAGGCCTGGTGCCTGTAAAAGCTTATGCACCTATCGATCCATATCCAAATCTGACAAGGCTGACAGAAGAAGACCTAGAAGAGTGCACCGATGGTGCCAACTGAAGCAGTGGAGATAGAGGCCTTTCGGATACCGGCTCCAAAAAGAAAAGACAGTTGGCTCCGAGGTCTGTGGAGCCAATGTCGAAGAATTCTCCAGCTTTTTAGATTTTTTAGACTGCTTAGAGTCCTTAGAGTCCCCGGAAGATCTAGAGGACTTAGAAGACTTGCTGGCCACATCCTGGTCACTCAACACTTCTTGAAATGGATGCTTTAACAAGCCTCTGTCTACCAACTTCCTTTTCCTCTCCAGTAACACTCTCGAGGAAAAAGAATGACAAATGCTACAAGACTCCTGCAAATGGACAGCTCCTAAGCAGTAAACACAAGTTACATGTCCATCAGTAACAGACATTTTTTTGATCGCAGTCTGGACACTTTTTAAACTCAGACTTTGGGTGTTTATCTTTGTCATCCGGCATTATGCTATTGAGGAAAACACAGAACCGATAAACAGAATTACCCTAGGCTCTAACCACACAACACACGCAAGGAGCCTAAGAAAAATGCACACAATACGGAAGGCTATTCAACACAAAATCTAGGCTCTAATAACACACCACACAAAGGAGCCTAAGAAAAAATGACACACCATATATAAGAACGGTACTACACTCTAAATTGCAGACAGAAAAAATGAGCCTGACAGGAATAACAGTTAACTACTAATCTAAGGCCAAAATACAAAAAGCCAACACAAGGAAAAGCTAAAAAAATATATATATATATATATATATATGTAAAAATATCTGAACACAGCAGAAAGGAACTAGGCCAAAAACACACGAGGCCGATATATATACTAAATAACCACACACGGGAAAGGGGAGCTTTAAGAAGCTATACAAGGCGAACTACCTATACTAACAAACTTTTTAGAGAAAAACAAATTTAGCAACAATTTTTTGAAATAAATTCTAAGAAATATGTTTAGAAAAAAAGTACTGGCCCGAGCTTGCACTGGAACCTCCGATCAGATACCGTGGCAAACTAGATCTAAGGTAATTCACAGTGCATCATGGGACAGGGGCTTGGCCTCGAGCTACCGGAAGACCTCAAGCTTTGCATACGGCTGTACAGGAGTCGATGGATCGGCTCCGAACCCATCAGTAAAGAATGAACAGTGAGACTGAACAACTTCACATCTTGTGCTTTTCAAGTAATGACAGCCAATTGCATTTCAGACTTCATATCCTTCATTAAATTCTTGCTAATCCCAGGCCTGTTGTTCTATCAACTTTCAAAGTCTATAAGAGGAATATTTAAAAAATCTCCCTATTTTTGGACATTTGTCCCACTTTTACTTATGATTTTGCCCAGACGAGGTGTTGTGCTGTGACATAAACATTTATTTGTACACTGTATGTTGGTGTGTGTATCAGTGGGTGCCATTCTAAAGTAACTTGCGTTTTGTGAGGGATGACTGCTTGAGTAAATAATTACATTGTTGCAGTCATAGATGGCCTGAAAGGCATACGGTTTGACATGAAAAACAAGCAAGTTGCTGCTGATGAATTTCAAGCTTCTTGACTTATTTGTCGGTAATCTGTACTCAATCAGGTCTGCTTCATTGAAGCACGTGACCTGATTGGCTGCAGCAGTAAATTCTCATATTTTATTTTCTTCTTTTTTTTTTTTGTTAAAATGTGGATGGATTACAGGTGGAGATTAGGGAGGACATGCTTCTCACATGTACACGTTATCCCAAAATGTCCAGATTTTGCCAATTTGGCCCAATTGTAATACACGTGTGGTTTTCTGGCAAATTAGTTGACAATAAGTAATGAATGAAATTAGACCAAGTAGAGCCGACATTTCAGTTTTACACTTCAGACCTCTTATAATATTCATTTTAGGCTGGTTTTTAATATAATTTTGGATTACTTGCAAATTATTAGCAAATCATTAGTGATTGCAGTTAGAAAATAATGAAATGCTTTGAACACTATAGTTTATGCATTACAGTCACAGTTCTAAAACAAGAAGTTATGTACTCACCATAACGTTCGATGTTTGTAGTCCATCTCACCTCACTTTCTTACCCGTGGGTTCAGAGCCGAACCTCGGCTCTGACTCGGCCATACTCTAGCTCGAACTCTTTCAACTGGCTGGGCTAAAAAGGTATCCCATGCAGCACTGCTCCCTTTTCCCAGATCTAGTTTGCTGCGAGCTCAATCACTCACTCTCCACACATAACACATAGAGAAGAAAGAACATACCAACCATAAAGGAATTTTGAAACCATACCTAACCCCTAGGTCCTCCAGGATGGAGGAAGGAGGGGGGGTAAGTACGAATGTGAGGCGAGATGGACTACGTACATCGAACGTTATGGTGAGTACATAACTTCTTGATGTTATGTAGTCCAATCTCGCCTACATTCTTACCCGTGGGACAGCGTCCCCAGCACCTGAATCCTGGGAGGCTCAGTGAAAAATACTCCTGAGCACTGTGGAACCAAAGTAAGACCTGCCTCTGGACACCAAATCTAACTTGTAGTGAGTAACAAAGATGTGAGGAGATGGCCATGTAGCCGCAGCACAAATATCATCCATAGACAACCTGGCCTGAAAGGCTGTAGATGTAAGCAGAGATCGGGTAGAATGAGCCTTCACTCAAAATGGTAAATCTCTGCCACCTGAAGCATAAATGAAGGAAATACAACTGGAACGCCATCTAGACAAGGTGACTTTGGAAACAGGAGAACCAATCCTGTTTTCTGAAAATGAGACAAACAACTGAACCGATTTTCTAAGATCCTTCGTTCTATGTAAATAGAATCTTAATCGTCTGTGCACATCCAGCTGATGAAATCTAAATTCTGCCTTGTTCGAGAACTCTGGAAAGAATACAGGTAGTTCAATGGATTGGTTTAGATTACTAACTGAAGCCACTTTCGGCAGAAAGGAAGGGTTTGGTCTGAGAGAAATCCTGTCCTTATGAAAAATCAAGTAAGGTGGTCTAACTGATAAGGCTTGAAGCTCTGAGACATGTCTGGCCAAAGTGATGGCTACCAAAAAGATTGTCTTCCAAGTCAAATATTTTAAATCGCAAGTGGCTGCAGGCTCAAAGGGAGGTGAAGTGAGACATTGTAGAACAAAATTTAAGTCCCAAGGCATAACTGGATCAAAGACTGGAGGACGAAGCAGCATAGTGCCCTTTAGGAATGCCTTACAAAGTCTATGTGCCATGAGACTAGGCTCATCAGCGACGTGGAAGGTGGAAATAGCCG
The DNA here is from genome assembly GCF_019279795.1 of Protopterus annectens. Classification (NCBI taxonomy): domain Eukaryota; kingdom Metazoa; phylum Chordata; order Ceratodontiformes; family Protopteridae; genus Protopterus; species Protopterus annectens. The sequence continues at coordinate 1,935,581,316 of NC_056731.1, forward strand.
CCAACTGGACCTTAACAGTTGCGGCCGCTGATCCCTGGTTGAAAAGCATGGAGATGAACTCCAGGACTGATGAAATTGGAGCTGTATAAGGATCAATTTGTCTTGCATGCACCCATATGGAAAATCTCTTCCATTTACTGGAATAGATTTTTCTGGTGGAAAGCTTATGGGAGGAAGACAGAATATGAACCACTTCTGGCAAAAAATGATGAAGCCTGACTAATGATGGAAGTGGAGAAGCCAGGCTGTCAACCAGAGGGTCTGAAGAGAGGGATGGAGCTGCCCTGACATATGAGTCAGCAGATCTGGTTGTGGGTCCAGAATCCAGGGGGCGTCCATTAGGTAGGGATGGAGAAAGGGGAACCAAATTTGACGAGGCCAGTGTAGAGCAATCAGAATCATTCTGCTTCCCAAAGATTGCGCTTTCTGAATAACCTTTGTCAGCAGAGGAACAGGAGGGAAGGCAAACAGTAGAACGGAGGGCCAATCGTGAACTAGAGTGTCCCTGGGTGACTCCCCCTGACGGGGGATAAGGGTGACGTAGCTGCTGCATTTGGTATTGAGGGGGCTGGCAAATAGGTCACAGCAAGGCTGACCCCACCTGCGGAAAATCTGCTCTGCAACCCGATTGTTCAGGGACCACTCATGAGGCATCAGAATAGCTCTGCTCAACCTGTCGGCAATCACACTGGACTTCCCTGGAATGTGCGATGCTACAAGAAAACATTGGGAAGCCACTGCCCACTGCCACACTTGCATGGCCTCTCTGCAAAGGGGGGTATGACTTGGTTCCTCCCTGTTGTTTAGATACCATACCACCGACATATTGTCTGAGTGGATCGCAATTTTCCCAAGAGGAAGAAAGCTCTGAAGTGCTTGCAATGCTAGTAGCACTACTCTCATCTCATCTCCAGGACATTGATATGTAGATGCATCTCGTGTTCCTGCCATGTGCCTTGGACTGTCCTGCCTAGATAATGCCCCCCCACCCCATCTGGGAGGCATCCGTGGTCACTGTGGCAACCGGAGGGGATGGAACGAAGGGTTTTCCCACACTGAGGTTGCTTGTGTGAAGCCACCAGTGAAGATCCTGCTTGCACCTGTCTGCGATTATTATAAGATGAGAAAGCGGAAGATGTTGTAAAGACCACTGAGCGAAGAGTAGCCATTGAAGGAGCCTCATGTGCAGCCTCGCCAGAGGAACCAGCATAATTGTAGCAGTCATCGTCCCCAACAATTTGAGGATCAATCTTGCCTTCACTCTTCTCAAAGGGAGCAACGCATACACCTGTTGTTGTAAACTTTGAATACTTTCTAGTGGTAAAAACACCCTCATGAGCACGGTGTCTAATTCTGCGCCTATAAAGGTGACACGCTGCGAGGGCAACAAGGCAGACTTTTCACAATTTAGAGTGATACCCAATTGCCAACACAGTTTGATAGTGGCGTCTCTGGTTTGTAGGAGTAGATGCCTGGTGGTGGCAGAAAGGAGCCAGTCGTCCAGGTACGGAAACACCTGGAATCCCTGACGTCTCAAGTGAGCCGTCACCACTGCCATACATTTGGTGAACACCCTGGGGGCTGTGGTGAGACCAAAGGGCAAGGCGCGAAATTGAAAATGACTGGCTCCCAGCTGGAAGCGTAGATGACTTCTGGATGCCCTGTCCATCTTTATATGGCAGTAAGCATCCTTGAGGTCGATGGAGCACATCTACACTTCTTTTCCCAACAATGGGAGAATAGATTGCAACGTGATCATTCAGAACTTGGACTTCTTCACATGGGTGTTTAATCTGCTGAGATCCAAAATGGGTCTCAGGTCCCCTGTCCTTTTCAGTACCAAAAAGAATCTGGAGTAAGTCCCTAATCCGATCTGGTCTAAGGGGACATGCTGGATGGCTCCTTTTCCTAGCAGCTTTAAAACCTCTGAAGCTGCGTAATCCCTTTGACTGGGTGGAACATCTGGGATTTTTTTGATCGGAGGGAGAGTTGAAGAGAAAGGAATGCGATGTCCTCCGAAAACTATTTTTAATACCCATTGATCCCGAGTGATACCTTGCCAGGCCTCTGGGTATAGTGAAATGCGACCCCCGACTGGCTCTGGAAATGCACACTCGGGCCTCCCATCAGGAGCGCTGGTAGGGAGAACCACGAAAGGAATCACGGTCTTCCTGGTTACGCGGGCCTCCTCTGCCCCTAGGGCAGCGTCTACCTAAATTACCACCCCCTCCCCTGCCTCTGGAGGGGGACTCACCTTGTACATCATGAAAAAACCTCTGCGATTTTTTGAACCACATCTTCCCACCCCTCTGGGTCTTGGGATAAGGCCTAGAGGGGAGGGAGAAACAAGACTCCCACAGCAGACAGAGATTTTCCCTCTTGCTCGCACCTAGTGAGAGTGTCTTTCACCTTGGTTCCAAATAAGGAGGAACCATCAAACGGGACGTTGGTGAACGTAGACTTGAAGGCCTCTGCGAAATTACAGAGGCACATCTAGGAGTATCTCCTAAGAGCAACTCCCGAACTTGCTGCCCTACCCGCTCCTTCGGCTGCGTAAGAGATCAGCCTCATGGAGGAGTTGGCAACAGAGATGAGGGCAGACATCTGAGCGTTGACCTTCTGAGCCACTGCATCAGAAACGTTTCCCTGCAGAGTATCTCCAAGCTCTTTCAGATCTCTTTGGAGCCGTGTAAAATGTGATAATTAATTCAGTGCCACAGAGTAAAGGCCGCTGAAGAAAACATACGCTTCCCATAACGGTCCATGGTCCTAGACTACTTGTTAGGAGGAGGGACGGTAGACGAAGTCTCAGCCAGTTCCTTCTTGGTGGCCGCTGCCACCACCATGGCATCTACAGGAACTCCCTTGGACAGAAACTCTTTGTCAGAGGGGGAGGACAAGAATTTGTTGGGTCTCCTGGGGACTGATTCCACAGAGTCAGGGGTTTCCCACACCCTTCGACAAACCAGATCCAGAAGTTTGAAGGGTGGAGATACACAGGAGGCGGAGGGCTGAGCCCCAAACACCTTCAGGAATACTGACTCCTCCTCGGAGGGAGATTTTTTGAGGGCCAGTCACCCCTCTGCTTCAAAATTTCCAGGATGTCAGAGAAAGCGACATCCTCAGAGGATGGCTTGGGGGACCCCTCCGATTCCTCGAGGTCAGTGTCTGACGTGAGGGACTCATCTTGGGAGTCTATGTGCTTCCTCTTGCACGTATTTTATCTGGGTGGCTCCACAGGCAAAAACACTGAGGGCCCTCAGAAATATGGGGACCACTCATGGGGGTATCCTGAGGCCTTGGGTCTCTGCTGTCGAAAGCTAGAGGGCGATCAGAGACCCGCACCGGAGCTGGAGGGGACAGAGCGTCAGTGCCGAATGATCCTGCTGAAGACCTGACCAGCGTGCTCCGCATGGCCTCGAAAGCTGGTCCTCTCCAGCTCCGCAGATCGACCAGCCGTGGAAGACCTCGGAGCAGAAGGGACCAGGTCCGAAGCAGAAGCAGGGGTCAGGCTCCCCCGCGCCGAAGCACCGAGAGGGAGGCTAGGAGCCGAAGTGTCCCAAGGCCTCCCCTTCGGGTCCGACCGAGGAACCATGAGTCCTGGACCCCATGGACGGAGCCGACAGGGACGGAAGCTGAAGACGGAGCTGATAAGCCAGGATGGACCATCGGAGCCGACCTAGGGACATCAGACGGTGCCAACCACTCTGGCTCCGAAAGCTGAGATTCGATCGGAGGAGGAAGTATCGACGCTGGCTGGGTGACAGGCTCCGGAGCGGACTGGGCTGGAGCCAAAAACAATTTTGCCAGTACCGGTGATTGGAGCAGTCTCTATACCACTCTATCTACATCCACATCTGAAAGAGTCCTGGAGGACCTAGAAGATAAGGAAGGAGATTTAGGCCTCCTCTCCGAAGGAGACCTGCGAGGAGGAGAGACCGGCCTAAAATTTGGAGACTGGCTCCGAACGAGCACCTCCGCAATCGGCTCCGAGGGACTTGGAGCCGAAGCAAATTCCGTCGATGCACTAACTTCCTGCGGCTCCGAAGACAGTGGAGCCTAGGATGCCACAGTAGATTTTGCTACTTTCTCCAGAGGTTCCGAGGATACTGATGGAGTCGTAGATCGCTTTTTAGCCTTGGAAGTTTTACTCTTAGAGGGAGTGGATTTGAAGCTAGAAGCCCTCCCCAAATCCTCCTCGAAGGAGGGTTTCAGAAGTCCTTTCAAAATGTACAAGATTCCTGGAGGTGAATCGCCCCCAGACAATAAACACACACAGAGTGCCCATCAGTGATTGACATTGTATAATCACATTTCTTAAAGCCCGAGGACTTATGCTCTTTCGTATCCTTAGACATATTAGTGAAGGAAACTGAAAAGCCACCAACCGTTAATACAGAAGCCACAAGCGCGAGAACTAAAGAAAAACCAACAGACAATCACAAAAAGACCTCTAACTTAAGCGGTCCCAACAGAAACACAGGGAAAGGACTAGGTCCTCTAACTGAAACGGGCCTAGCCCGTAGGTGAAACAGTTAGCGGGACACCACGAAAGACGACTACCACGAGAAAAACTGTACACCAGATTATCAAACTAGTACACACACAACACACAGCTATGAAACTAGCTTTTCTGAAGCAAGAATATCTCAATAAAAGACAAAAAGTTATACTTAGCCACAGCTAAGAGCGAGACCACGTCTGAGCTATACGAGCGGGAAACGAGATCTTGGAAAAGGGAGCAGTACAGCATGGGATACCTTCTTAGCCCAGCCAATTGAAAGACTTCGAGCTAGAGTACGGCCGAGTCGGAGCCGAGGTTCGGCTCCGAACCCACGGGTAAGAATGTAGGCGAGATTGGACTACATAACATCAGTCTTTCACATAGCACAGGTAGAACTCATTCTTAACTACCTAATTCAGGACTTATGATTTGTAATTGCAGAGAGCTTCGATATTTGCCTTACTTGCAGCACTGCCTCTAAGACTGTGACAGTTTGGTTAATTACAAAGTCTCACACAGACCCATAAGATGAGTAATTACCAGCTGGTGTGTCTATCTTCCTGTGTCAAACAGATAATGTGGGTGACAAGGCAGTCTCCTATCTTTTTTTTGGGGGGGGGGCGGATATCGACATGCACACAGGCAAAGGTTTTGCATACGGACTAGCAATGAATGACTGCCTATAAATTATTTCTTGTCTGGCATGATTACTACAATTGTACAGAGTGTGTGTGTATGGGGGGGGGTATGAAGGTGTGGATATGTGACATATTCAATAATTCGAGTCCAGACAAATAGGGACCCAGTCTGAAATGTGGAATGGAAAAGATACGTTATGTCTCAGATGCCTTTATTAAAGCAAGTAGGGTCTACCCATGTCCACCTGACACGCATCCATCCTTTAAGGGCTGCGTTACCTTTGTAAATTATTTATGCAGCCACAGTTATTCCTTTTTTTCCCCTTCTTCTCCTCTCTTTCACTTCCCCTCTCTGTCTTTTAATAACATTACTTTCACCATGCACTTCTTTTACATAAGGCTTTCTTCCTCCTCAGCCTTGCCTTATTAGCTATTTTGCTACTCTCCCTTAGCAACTTCTTTGCCTAATTTGGGTCTTGAAACAACAAACAATTGATCAGACTTTCTGATTTGCTTGGTCTTCTGAAGATAGAACCGAAGTTGGCAATGAACATTCAGCAAATGTAAAATGTATTCCCCCTTACTTGAGAATTTGGGGGGAAAGACTAGCAGATTTAATGACTGATTTAAATTAGTCTCACATGCTACCTTATGAAGGAATGATGCATTACTGCTCAAAGGAAAAATGGTCTTTCTGTAATACCAGATAGGGAGGTTTGCAGGCAAGTGTCTCTGAAATAAACTGGGCTGATGTCGGATCACTAGAAAAATTGTTTTCCAAGAGAGGAACTTCAAATCAGCTGATGCTGCTGGCTAAAAAGAGGGTTGAGTTAATGCCTGTAGCATGATTGCAATATTCCTGTTAGATACTGGATTTCTGATAGATGGTCGTAAAAATCTCCTTTGCCCAAAGTTGTGTCTAGAAGGTTGCTGAAAGTTGTGTGTGGGGCTGGTGATTGTATTCCTTACCTCTTTAATTTGCATCACAGTCAAAGCTTAGAGGTACACAGAAGAGGTCATTGTAGCTGCTCTTAATGACAGGATCATTGTTTCTTTTACTCTTCTAAGCCACCTCAGACTTGTACAATAAATTTACTATTGCCTGTGCAGGGATAGTCTGTTGTATATTAGCAACCCAGTGGAATTCATCGTGGTAGTCGGTAAATTTACCACTTTTGTCACAATCTTACACCAGGCACATATACTGGTGATTGCCTTTGTGTAGGAAGAAGTGAAGAGTTAGAAGACATGCTATGTATACATGTGACATCAGTCACTTAAAATACATGACCATGGCCATCTGAACTTCTGCTTTTATCCCACTCAAACATCAGAGAAATGCACTGGCAGTCACTGTCTTTATGGGGTGGGTAGTCTGTCTGCATTCCCAGACATGATGTGTGTGTCCTTTCAACAATTGTATTGTCACTTTATTGTGAGGTACTGTTTTCTTAGCTTTGAACATTAACCCTTTGTCACAACTTATGTCTTTATTGAAAGAAAAAGATCTATGACTGAAATTCTTTTTGAGCTGAAGATTTTTTTAGGTTACCATTGGATTTAAAGTTTGGCAAAATGTTAAAAAATGCATGCCAGAGGTTCTATAACCCTTTAGTTTCTGGGCACCCTTTCTTAATTCAGTTATTTCCTGAACAGCTATCACTGTGCTGTCTTGGTAAATTATAATGTGTTGAAACGATTCAAGGAAAAGTAAAGTTCAACAGTAACACTTCGTTTATTTCCCAATTCCTAGTTTTCCATTCAAGTTCTCCATGGAGGAAAGAGTTGTAAAAAAAAGAAAAACAATCCATGTCAAACCACACAGAAAATCATTAATTCTAGAGAAGGTGTAGAGTAATTCAAACTTTGAGAAAGGGAAGATAGAAGATGAGCAGATATGAGTACTGGGGCCAATTGGTTGTTTGTGATGGGGGTTGTGGTAGGCAGTGCTTAGGGCAGTAATTCACCTAGGTCTAGCCTCGTACATAGTGTTGTTGAAATGAATCATTGCTACAACTACATGCCAGTGGCTGTGAATGTACTTCTTTCAGATGTTCCAACATAGTGAGGTACACAGGCCTCTCACAATACAAAAACAAATGTCACTACAGTTCCTTCAGTGTATACTTCCTTTAAAACAGTACAACATGAACTAAAAGGTTGCTTAGGTGGGCTGGTAGTAACAGGATGATACTTAGACTGGAAGTGTCCCAGGGGACCAAACGTGACATTTGCTGGGGGACCCCAGAGTGCTACCACTGGTCCTGCACTGCCTATAATTATTATTACAACAGGAAAGTTTGTGTGTGTGTGTGTGTGTTTGTGTGTGTGCATGTGTCTCTGACTGAAAGGTGTTCTGCGATTTTTCCTAGGAACAGTTGTACAAGACAGAGGAGAAATGATGACGCCAGACTGTCAAGTACATGTCCAAGCCCATGGCAGCCATTTATTCTTTTAGTGAGGAACCCATGTGGACATTCCAGTTGTTGGAATATGCCTTGGCACATTTATCAAGTACAAATGACATTCTTATGTCATGTGAAAAAGTTCTGACAACCTGCAGTTGTGCTTTCAGTCAGTCATCTGATGAGCTATACAGTTGTAAATCACTGACAGAGAGAAGATAAGTCTTTACACTATGCTGTTTTACAGGAGCATAATATTTAGGCATGGCCTAATTTGTTAAAATGTCATCCTCTCCTAGAGAATTAAGGCAACAGGAACTAAAGGTGGTAACTGGAATAGCCCCTTTGACTTTCTATCCCTGGAATAATCAATTGTCCTTTGTTGTAGCTAATTTGCCAAGTGTCAAATAACCTTTTCTTGCACGACAGTAAGAAGCTTGACCTTTTATTAAAACATTGAACTAAAGAACAAAAACAATAAACCAATAAAACAATAAAAACAATAAAATCAATAAAATAATAAATACAATAAAACAATAATTTGCCAAGTGGTCTGCCACTGTTTCATGATTCCTGTAATGTAGTCGATCAGTGTCATGTTTCTCTCCTACATTTATAAACACTCTTTTATCCATGCTTGTAGTATACTTTTCAATGCTTTTTTTTTAGGGCCACTCCTTGCCATACATACATTCTTAGCCTTTTTACAGTTATCCAACATGACTTTAACAACAAATGATCCT